>NW_020837989.1:10854651-11128497 GCF_003676395.1 Aethalodelphis obliquidens
GTGTGTGTGTGTGTGTGTGTGTGTGTGTGTGTGTGTGTGTGTGTGTGTAGTGGGGGAATGGGTGGCTACTCCATCTTTGCAAGACGAACAAAGGAAGTGATCAGCTGGCCCCTGGGAGGCTCTGCAGCTGCCCTAGGGCACTGCTGTACCTGCTACTGTAGTTCATTTGCCGGGATCCACTAGGTTTTGCTGTGGGCATGAGTGTCTTTGCACTTGCTGGGTTAGGCTTGGAGCAACCTGACTGCAGTGCAGGACCTTCCCCTCTGCAGGCAGGAGGAAGCTGTTCTTGCCTCTAGTGCACTTTATTGTCAAGTGGTTTATTTCTATGGCAGTACCCTACCTTTTTCATGCACCTGAGCTTCACCGGACACAAGCGTGCCCGACCCCTACCTGCTGTCCACTTGCTCCTAGGGAAGCAACACTCCCCAGGGGGATAGAGTTGGGATGGGTAGGGATCCTTTTGCCAGGTAGAGGCGTTGGGTTTAAGCCCATCCTCCTTGACCACTGCCTGATATCACTGACTTCACATTATTGTAAAAGCATAGTGAGTCTTTTATAATACACAGTATTTTCTCAGTGCCAGTTGTCTTTGCAAAGAGCTGTGGATGGTATTATTTTTTTTAAAAGCTGATTGAGACAAAAGCTTAATTTTTATACTTATTTCTCTAACTCAGGAGAGATGAGCCTCAGCTCTCATGCTATGATGTGTGGAAGTTATGTTGCATACATACCACTTGCTTTATATCCAGTGTGCATTTGCCAGTTCTCCTGTTTGGGATAAGCAGAGAACAGATTATATTTTTCTTCCCAGTCTGAAGACTGCAATGGTTCTTCTTATGGATTCAGCCTATGCTGTGGCATTGAGAGCCATGCCCATTCTTCTAGGTATCACTTAAGCCACCTTTAAGGAAAGATACAGAAATTTAGCTCATATGATAACAGCCTTAGAAGCTCCTGTAAGTGTGGCTGGGCCCTAGTCCCAGGGCCAGGTTTGCAGGGGGCTCCCTTTTGTTCCCACTTGAATGGTCTTCCCTGGGGTGCATCCTTCATTTTCAGTGCTGCTTCCATCCTTTCTCTGCGCGTGGGGCGTGGTGCTGCATAGCAGCCTCTGCCTTGAAGCTGAGGCTGTGCCTTCGGCAGCTGTGACGGGAATGGACGGTGGCTGTGAATTTCTTCCAGCCGGCCTGACTTGCATTCATTGTTGAGAGGGGTATGGGCTGGGGAGAGGCAGAGGGACATGGCAGGATGGGAGTGTGGGTCCTTGGGGGCAAGGAATCCATTTGTTGATTTTTCTCATGCTTTGTTTTTGTATTTCCTTGAACAAGAATTCTATTTTAGAACAGAACAGTGTTTTAATTTTTGTACATTTGCAGGTCCATAGATGATTATGGTTATCTGCATACTACCAGGGGTGAGATACCCTTCCTAGGTATAGCTAAAAACATAAAAATACGGACACAGGTCTATATATACAGAAAATATGATTAAAGATCTAAATAGAACGTATGTCTCCTGCTGTCAATTCTAGTCCGTTTTTTAAAATGGTAAGATTATGGAATTTGAGATAAGTTTCCTATCCTCTCTCTATTCCGGTCTGTGAACTGCCCCACCCAGTAGCTGGAATGTCACTGTAATCTGGGGACCGATGGGGGCAGTCTTTCTTGCTGAGTACCTTTGCCTCACAGGCACAATTTGGGGGACACAGTAAGGTTTTGTTTGCTTATCTTCTGCTTTTCCTTCTACCTCTTTTTGCTGCCCTCCTGAGAGCAAAGCCTTCCTACTACCCTGTGTTTATTGGTTTCTCTGTCGCTGGTAGAATTGGCTGGGGCTTTCCCTGGGAGTAGCTCAGGCCTCAGATCTTATTGTTCTCAGGTCGCCTACCTGAGTAATCTGCATGTCCTTACCCCAACACTAGCCCTTGCTTCTAAATGGCAGAGACAGCAGTTTGGGTGGCCCAGCCAATCAGAGCAGGGACCTGGTATTGTCATCCACCTCTGTCTCCTCTCACACAGTGCATGGCACATAGATGCCTAGTGATGATTGGTTAAATCAATAAATGAATTAAAAATGGTTCCTACTAAGAACAGCTCACACCTACTGAGTGTTTATTTTGTGTCAAGTATTGTGCCTTATGTGCATTGTTTCATTTAATCCCTCAAATCAACACTGTCTGAGAGGTACTAGAGTTATCTCTATTGTATAGATTCTTTGCTTCTGCCCGGGGTCATAGATATAATAAGTGTTCGAGGCAGGACTCAAGCCTCCACACCTGATGGAAATTAAAGTGCATGTCCCTCACCACCACACTGGTCTTGGTGGCTCTGCCCATACCATCACTATTATGTGGTGTTAGTAGGGCAAATGGTTTAGATCCTATAATGTGGTCTCTCTTACTTTTTACATTGAATAAATGTAAACTTGGGGGATGGTAGCTGACCATCTCAATTCTGCAGGTAGAAAGTTTGGCAAGTCATTGTATTCTTCTGAGATAAGCTACAACTTGAAGCTGACTGCAAGAGTGGGTGGAGATCTAACACTTAGGCTCCAGTGCTTTACATGTATTCTCTTAGCAGGGTCTCTGCAAAAGCCCATTTTACAGTTCAGGAAATTGAGACCTAGATCGATGAAGTCAGTTATCCAGAGTTGCACACTGAGGATTTGAGGCAAAGCTGGAAATCCAACACAAGTCTTGTGTGACTTCACAGCCTCAGCTGCTTCCCAGAGGTACCTGCAGTGGAAAATTTGAAAGCTGTGGATAAGGAGCTCCAGAATTCCCCCTAGGAGACAAATCACCGAGAACTGGCTTTTGGCAAATACCAGTTGGAGTTCTGTAAATACTATCTTGCAGCTCATGCATTTCTGCCACACTGAAAGTTGGGGTGTATGTGTGTGATGTTTAGGATTGCTGGAAGACACCATCCTCTGTCCAGAACATGACCTGGAGAGTTTGGTCTTAGGGTATGTAGTCAGGGCGCTGTGATCTCATCTGAAGGGTGTGATTGTGAGCATTGTGGGTGCCATGGGAATTTTTCACTTGGGAGGAGAAGTAAAGGAGCTATGTGAACTGGAGGAAAAACCCAGATCTCTGAACTGGGGGCCTTGAACTAGACTAGAACCTGGGGAAGGGACAGTGCAACTCCTTCCCTGGACCTGTGCCTTCCTTTTGCTTCAGTAGGTGTCACTTTGGATCGGGAGCAGATATTAGGAGATGGAGGTTCAGAGTTTGGGAGACCAAAAGAAGAGGTGTCACCCAAAGCCAGCTTGATCTGTGTAAGGCATCTTGGAAGGGAAATTCCAGAGAAAAGACAGAGGAAAAATATCAAAGACTTAGGAATGGGAAGCATCTTAGATATCTGATCGTAGAAACCTCAGCTCAAGCCCTGCCTGGGGTGTGTGTTTGTTACTTTATTTTTTGAACAGGTCTGTGGTGATTCGCAGCCAGGTTATTCCTCTTGCTCAAACACTAGCAAAATGCCTCAGGTGGATAAAGAGAGCTCTGACTATTAGTAGCTGTGACGGAGCCAGCTGGGCACTTGGGGGAATTCTGGAGGAATAGATTTCCTGAGAGGATTCAAGTCTGTGTAGTAGAACTGTCAGTTTATAAATAAAAATCCTCCCTCATTATCTCACCGGGATGTTGAAAGGCTCAGATGAAGGAGCGACTGTGGACCGTGGTCTCTGAACCCCGAACGTATGCAAGATAGGAAACTGATTTATTTATAAAATCTTAAATACTTTGGAATGTGGAAATTAATAAAGGAGGACTTGACAAAGGTCTGAAGTAGGAAGAGGCTACTTAGGGGTCAATGTTTTAATACAAGTTTTCTAACCCAAACAAAAATTAACACAGTGTTATATAAAAACTCTGTTTTTTCCTGCTTAGTTATTTTACAGTGTTTCTCAGAATTATGCTTGTTTTTAATTTCTGACACGCTAACGAGGCCATTAGTCAGACTACCTTTGGACTTGGATACAGAGACTCTCCCTTAACCTAAAGAAAGGGCATTTTCCTTATTCAGTTGAACTATATTGCTTTTGGTCCTAATCAGCTTCTAGCCTAGACTGACCGCAGATTATGGATACCCTTTCTAGCAGTTTCTTCACAACTCACTGTTGAATGGCTTTTTCTCTGTCCTTTCTCCTTAGTTAGGGAGAAAAAAATGATTTGGAAAAGAACCAAGAAACTCTTCATATCCTAAAGGGCCCTCTCTTCTTTACCCATTGACATATTTCATAGAACTGTTTATGTCTGCTTATTATATTTGAAAAATCACAAAATGTTTACAACAGTTGGAATGCCTCCCTAGGAGGTAAATGTACCTCTCTTTGATTAAATCACTGCTTCTAATCCTAAAGGGACTGGAAATGTAAATATGCCATCACCTCCTGGAATGGATGCTAATCGGAGGACCGGACTGCGCCCTGGCCACACCCTCCTCAAATCAATGCTCTTCTTTACCTTTTCTCCTATTTTCTGTAGCCGGAGGGAAACAAATGAGAAGGACCCTGGACAACCCAGAGAGATAGGCTCCTCTGTTTTCAGACCCTTCTACTGTGAAATCTCCCTTTCATCAAATTCAATATGTATCTATTTCAATATATGAAATAGACCAAAAAAATAATTTGGTGGAATAGGGTGAGCCCCTCAACTTGGCCTCTTCTTTGGCCCTAGTCTGTATGTGGAGTCTAGTATAAAAATGACTTCTCTGGGGGAACATTTCTTCTGTTAACTAGATTACAGGGGACTCAGCGCTTGGAGTAAGGATAGTGGAGCTGTTATTTATCACTACCATTTATCGAGAGCCTTAGCGCAAACCACATGGGTCATCTCATTTGACTCATGACAGCTCCTATAGCTATAATGGTTAACCATCATTCTGTGTTCTGGATAGAGGCTCAGAGAGATTAAGTAACTTGACAAAAGTCACACAGCTGCAAAAGTAAGATCCTGGCATTGATTCCTCCAGAGATGAGTTGGTTTCATAGGTAGGAAAGCAGCAATTCCATACTCACAGGTGACTGTCCCCACCCCCTTGCCGTCAGCTAGCCAGACCTGTTAGCTCAAAAAAGGGGGCCAGTGTTCACAGGGTGGAAGGGGTGGGAATGGTCAGGTCAAACCTTATCACATCACCACTGGAATGACTGAGCCCATGTCCTTCTAATAGTGGGTCGTGCATTGCTCTGCCAGCTGTTTGAGTTAGCTTCTGGCTCTTTTCCCCAGGAG
Organism: Aethalodelphis obliquidens; assembly: GCF_003676395.1. Classification (NCBI taxonomy): domain Eukaryota; kingdom Metazoa; phylum Chordata; class Mammalia; order Artiodactyla; family Delphinidae; genus Aethalodelphis; species Aethalodelphis obliquidens. The sequence continues at coordinate 10,859,876 of NW_020837989.1, forward strand.
CATGTGTGTGTTCAGGGTGGAAATGCAGATGCTGTTTTTCTGCCTTGCATAAGTGCAGATCTGGGCCCAAGGCCCCTTCTCACTCTCTGTCCCTGTCCTCTTCCCAGACATAGAACGAGCCAGGCTCTCTGTTCTCCTTCAGCCAGGCCGAGGAACAGAGGACACACCCAGCACTCTAAGCCAGATGGGGGAGCTCTGCTCGGGAATAGTCCAGGAACGAACGGGAACATCTGGAACTAAAGGGCACAATTCTCTTGGCTAAGTTAGTCCTTTTTCTATGGACGGGCTGGACAGTGAGTTATGAAGGATAAAATGAGATTTTATTTTTTAAGAGAGGGGTTACTCTGACAGGTAGAGCAAAGGGGCCCTCTTGTTTGATGACACAGGGAAAGGAAGAGCACCCTGGATGGAGTGTTGGCACATTGCGGTTCAGGCCTGCCCTTGCCTCTAATTTATGTGTGACTCTGGGCAAACCCCTTATTATCCCTCTCAGATTCTGCATCAGTCAAATGTGGGCATTGAACTAGATAATCCGCGAGTCCCTGCCAGTGCAAATGACCCTGTGAGCCTTTATTTTGTCTTCTATTTTCTCCTGAGATCATGGTCAGCCCTCTGTACTATGTTCCAAACTTGCAGAGAGGAGTTCTGATCCCTCCCCATAAGGGAAGAGAGAGCAGTGAGAAAATGGATGAGGGCAGTAGTTGTTGGCTTAAGCTCAGTGGGACCAGCCAACATCTGTGTTGGATATAAGGGTCTTTGGTTGTTTTTTACCCTGAAAATCCTAGCCTCTTTCTCATTCAGAGAGTAGACTTGGTTAATAGGCTCTGTGCAAGAGAGCAATGGAATAATGATGTTTGATAGGTTTTTTCCTTAGCAGAGCTTTAGTATTAAATGAGTATTATTAAAATAATACCATGATTCATTCGCTGGAACGTACAGTGTCTCTTCTGGATAAGGCTACCATTGATAATGGCACAAAGGCAGCAGTTGCCCCAAATCTAGACTGGTCAAACAAACAAGCAAACCAACAGGGAACAGCTCCGAGTCTATAGATGCTCCACAAGCTCTTTTCACTTGCTTTTGCCAGTATTTGAAATGCGGCGGCTCCCATGCAATGGAAATAACTTCCCCCCAAAGGCCAAATAACGCCACGGTTGCTCCATGAGGTAGGGAGGCATTTTGGTTTCGCTGCCACTGAATCTCCGGCACGTAGCCTTTGGCTGGCACATAGTAAGCCCTCTGTAAACATTTGTTGAATGAATGGGTACATTTATTTAACATTTACCTTGCAGGAATAATTGCAAGCGAGAAAATGATCAGATGATCAGAACGTGTATATGTTTGGCTTCTACGTCATCCTGCCTTTCACTGACAACTTTCTAGAATATTCACTTTTAAGAGATAAGGCTTGGCTCTAAGAAACCAGCATGGGATCGCTGGGTGAAGAGAAACATGACAGCGCTTTAGCAGACCAGTCAGAGTTAACTGTAGTCCAGGACCTGACTGGGGCAGATGTGCCAGGGAGTCTGTCCATCGTTTGTACTTCTTCCTTCTCAGGCCTCCACTCCTCTCCTTCTTCCAAATTCTGCATCTGGCCTCATTTTCAGCCTCTTTCAGGGGCCTCCCTGGGTACTTCTTACTTGCAAACAGATTCATCGTTTCTCTTACTGCAAATGATTTAAAAGAGTTAATGGAGACCTTTATGTCCTCTTTCAAATAGAGAAAACTACATGACTGAACCAGGATCTAACAGAGATCTTAACTGATCTTCTGGGCTTTCTGCCTTTACCCAGAAACCACAAGTCATTCCAGTTGTTAGCAGCCAGTAGATAGCCTAGTACACATTTGCACAGCGAACTCCACCTTTCAGAAGGCTTGGCTAAGGCTTGGCTAAGTAGTTCCTTCTCATCTCAAGTAGTGTTGGCCATTTTAAAATGGAATGTTTTTGTGCTTGTGTGTGTGTTTTCCCAGAGATTTCCGGTCCCTCATCCTATTGCGTCTGTCAGCTTTCTCTGGGCTTGCAGCTATTCCTGTTATTAGCTTTTATTCTAAAATTCATTTTTGGTTTGAGGGATGGGGACAGTTAAAGCACATTTTACCAAGCTCATTTCTGTCTGTAAGCTATACAGTCGATGGTCTCAATACTCTAAGTGTAATAATACTCACTAGATCTTTTTAAGGGGAGCATCTATAAGGGAAGACAAAGGGGAGAATTAAATATATTCATGGAGCTTAAAAGATTGCATTTAAAGTACTATGTGTATTAAAATGTGTCTTATATAATTAATCATGTATAATAATACCTTTTTTCTATTTTTGATTGAATATTTTATTGACCACCGTCTCTTTGCCTAGCAATGTGATGCTTGTCGCAGAAGCATCTAAAATAATGATAAGAATTAACATGTATTTATCATTTATTAAGTACTTTTTTCCCCTTATCTCATGCAATCCTGAAAACCACTCAGTTAGGTAGTTGGCTTTCCAACTAGGTCTTCCCATTTTATTGATGAGGAAACTTCGAGAGATCAGGAAATTGGCCTACGATCACACAAGCCTTTCAGTGGTGGAACCAAACTTCATACTGACTCAGAACCACATTCTTAACCCCATTCTACGGTGCTACCTTAAATTCTACCTTCTTTTATCTTCTTGCACCTCTGGGGTCATGAGACATTGGTCCAAATTGGAGTTCACTTAAGTCCAGGGTTAAGTCCTCCTCCACACCTATTTCCAGTGGGGCATGAGGGTCAGGTTATGGCAGATGGGAAGCACAGCCTATGGGTGCCCTGGTCTGCATGGGGTTGGACTCGGGAGCCCTGCCTAGTTCAGGAAGCTCTCCTGCTTTCCCCTCGGAGCAGCCTTGCTTCCAGGAACGCCAGGAGCAGCTCCACACTGTTGTACTTTCAGAGCCAACTTGCCAGGGAGGTGCCTACCATGCCCAGCACCCAAGGCTATTTGAGTTGAATTAGCAAAAAATACCAGCAAGGGCTTCTTCTTCAGGTGGATTTGAATGCCACTTTCTCATCCTATATCCCACGCTGGCCTCCCCAGCTTTTTGAATAAATCCTAAGCAAGATTCCGCTGAGGTTTTGACTTGATGGGGCTTTGTAAAACTCATGGAATCAGAAGCTCCTTAAAGAATTTTTCAGTCTAGTCTCCCCTTACCCCTTACAGATGAGGAAACTGAAACCCAAGTCCCAATTTGAGACTGACTGAATTAGGGCTTTTTCAACTGTCTGGTTTACTGTAGGATACTGAAATTTACAAAGTGAGTAGGAATTTTTTTCCAATTACAAAAAAAAAAAAACAACCAAAAAAAAAAAAAAACCCACGATGGTTTAAAAAAATTTTACAAAAAAAAAAAAAAAAAAAATGAGGACAATAAAAATAGGCTACAGTGAAATCATTCAGTGATAGTCATTGTAAAGTTTGAGTATACCCATCTAAAATTTTTGGGCTTCCCTGGTGGCCCAGTGGTTGAGAGTCCGCCTGCCGATGCACGGGACGTGGGTTCGTGCCCCGGTCCGGGAAGATCCCACATGCCGCGGAGCGGCTGGGCCTGTGAGCCGTGGCCGCTGAGCCTGCGCGTCCGGAGCCTGTGCTCCGCACTGGGAGAGGCCACAACAGTGAGAGGCTCGCGTACCGCAAAAAACACAAACAACAAAAATAATTAAAAAATAAAATAAAATTTTTTCTTCCTACGATATATGCTGTTTATTAAAATAGTATGGCATATTGTTCATGCTATTTTATGTCCCGCTTTTCATTCCATAATATATTATGACATCTTTCCATGTTTTAAATATTCTTTCATAGCATAATTTTATTCTTTTTTTAAATTGAAGTATAGTTGATTTACAATGTTGTGTTAATTTTTGCTGTACAGCAAAGTGGTTCAGTTATATATATATATATATATATTCTTTTTTATATTCTTTTCCATTATGGTTTATCACAGGATATCAAATATAGATCCCTGTGCTATACAATAGGACCTTTTTGTTTATACATCCTACATATAATAATTTGCATCTGCTAATCCCAAACTCATAATCCACCCCTCCCCCACTCCCCCTCTGCTTGGCAAACACAAGTCTGTTCTCTATGTCGGTGAGTCTGTTTCTGTTTTGTAGATAGGTTCATTTGTGTCATATTTTAGATTCCATATATAAGTGATATCATATGGTATTTGTCTTTCTTTCTGACTTATTTCACAAAGTATGATAATCTCTAAGTCCATCCATATTCCTGCAAATGGCATTATTTCATTCTTTTTTGTACAGCTGAGTAGTATTCCATGGTATATATATACCACATATTCTTTACCCATTCATCTGTCGATGGACATTTAGGTTGTTTCCGTATCTTGTGAATAGTGCTGCAATGAACATTGGGGTGCATGTATCATCTTGAATTACAGTTTTATCTAGGTATATGCCCAGGAGTGGGATTGCTGGGTCATATGGCAACTCTGTTTTTACATATCATAATTTTAAATACATACATATTATCCCAGTGCTTCAGTTAATTCCATTTGGTTTGATTTTTTTGGTTGTTTCCAAGATCTTGGTACTAACAGCAAAAATGAAATGGTGGGTGTGTTTTCAGTTACTGTGTTTTAGCTGAAGTTAAATTAAAAGCTACCCCAGGATGAGAAGTTGAGTAACGTGCCCACAGTTGCTCAGCTTGTGAGTATCAGACTCTGATTTGAGTCCTAGTATGTTTAATCTTAGTCTTATATTCTTGTCATCACTCCACTTGCTCCAGCAGTTTTGCCATTTTCCAGGGAAAACTCTGCTTTCCGTCTTTGTTTTCTCCTGCTCTCCAATGAGCACATTTGTTCTTTCACCACCACCCTTGCTCGCCTCCCTGTCTTGCTGAGGCTGTTGACATTTGTGGAGGTACACAGTGTCTTAGGACCAAAAGCTGCACAGCTGGAGAGGAAATATGCCCATTCCTTTTTCCCCTCCCTCGCCTTAATGGCTTAACCTGTGAGCTTGGGAGCTGGTTTTAATTTCACATTTTCTGTGTGTATGTGCGTTTGTTTTTAAAATTTTCCCCCCTTAATTCTTTCAAGGAGACCTTTATTTGAAATCATACGCTCTTTCCCTCCAAGCCAATCTGTGCCCCATATCTTGATGAGATTACTTTGTTTGGGGATATTGATAAATTCAGAACGGGGTTTCTGGTTTATCCAACTAAGTTGGTTTAAATTATGGCCTTACAGAGAGAAAGGGCTTTAAGCAACCTAAAACATTTTAAACCAATTGAATGTAATCCTCTGCTTCTAGAAAAATTCGTCCTAGGTTTATTCCATAAAGAAGGCATGTTTTTGTTTTGTTTTGTTGTGCTTTGATTCCAGTTATTTCATTGCATGCTCTATCTCAGATTCCTTGCTGTGAGAATCCAACCTAGCTTTGCTCAGTTAAGGGCAGGAAGAGAAATAAGCGATCCATTATTGCAACCCTTTCATTTTAATGATTAAGAAAAAGTGGTCCAAAGAGGGAAGATAATTTGCCAAAGGTCACACAGCAAAATAGTTTTTAAGAACATGAGGCAAAGGACTCATTTCCCTTGCTCTGGCTCAGTGCTTTTCTCACAATTTTTTTTCCCCCCGGGGGGAAAATGTGAGGGGGTGGGTGTTATGGGCAGATTTGTGTCCATTCAAAATTCATGTGTTGAAGTTTTAACCCCCTAGTACCTCAAAATGTGACTGTATTTGGAAATAGGGTCTTTAAAAGGGTAATTAAGTTAAATAAGGTCATTAAGAGTGGGTCCCGATCCAGTACGACTGGTGTCTTATGAGAAGAAATTAGGACACAGACACACACAGAAGAGAGACCGTGTGAGGACCCAGGGAGGTGGAGCTGGCCATCTACAAGCCAAGGGCAGTGGCCTCAGAAGGAACCAACCCTGCCGACACCTTGACGTTGGAGTTCTAGCCTCCAGAACTGTGAGAAAACAAATTTCTGTTGTTTAAGACAACCAGTCTGGGACAGTTTGTTGTGGCAGCTGCAAACTAATATGGGGGAGAAGTTAAGAACAAAGACATTTAAAATTCAAAACTTCAAACCGGGGAAGTTCTCAATGAATAGAAAAGGGAAACCCAGGTAATTAGTATTTCTAAGAAATAATGCCATGCCAAAGCCCATACTGACTTGATTTTCAATCATATTTTTATATATGGCATCTCATTTCATGCTTATAACATGCCTAAGGTATAGTTATTATTAGTTCCACTTTACAGATGAAGAAACTGAGGCTCAGAAATTTAACTTATCTAAAGTTTCGTATTTATTAGCTAAGCGGGTGGTGTTAGGTCCAAATCCATCTCCTTGTCTGACTTTAAAACCCTCACCCACTATAGTGAAGTTAACCCAAGCGGTTTAGTAACCATTGTTATCAAGTTGCTTAAAGTTAGGAAGAGAAAAAAATATACTCTGAAGTCTCAATCACCTGGAATCCACTTAATCGATTGAACAGGAAATATTTGGCCCTTGATTTTAGGGTAAAAATGGAGATCAGGGACATTTTAAAAGATAATCAAGGTATTTGAGGTCTACTGCAGAGCCTTCCCAGTGGCTTATACCTTCACATGTCAAAGTGGACAGCTACACATAATGAAGAATGAATGTTCATAGTGATGGGCCCCAGGCCCCAAAGAAATGTGACCCATCAGAGGAGAATCGGTTACGTGTGCTGGGTCACATTTGCTAAAGTAGGAAACCAGACCCGTACATCTGTAACATGAGGGGAGGTGGAAACTGTGCCAGAGTTTTACAATTACTTATTTTAGAAGTGTTTTCAACCATAAGACCTGATAAATATGTAATCAATCAAAAAAAAATTAAATGAACTTGAGCTGCTGGTAAAACCACTTGTTATGATATGGGAAACAGAAGGTGCTTGAAATATTGAATGTGGATGGCTCTCTTGCAGCTGTGCCCTCCCTGTTTTAAGGTTGTGTGGTCTATCATTTCTAAAACATATGGGTTAAACTGACTTGGACTTTATCAGTGAGAAGACACAATCGAGTTAAGAGGTGGCCGGGCTTTGTTTCCAGCAGGTGTTGGGGTTAAGGCCCAGCTCAGCTATATAGCAGCTGTGTAACTTAGTGGGCCCTACCTTTAAAAGAGAATTTTAATCCAGCCACTTCTCACCATTTTTCATCCCTGCCACCACCCTAGCTGAGCCTCCATCCCCTTACTGCAGGAACCCTCCAATGGTCTCAGTGCTTCCACTTTGCCAACCATCAGGTCATTTCTCCATGCATAAGCAGAGTGATCCTTTTAAAATGTAAATCAGATCAAGTCACTCCCCAGCTCAAAAACCGGTTGCACTTGGAATAAAACCCAGACCATGGTGCTCAAGGTTCCACGTGGCCTGGCCCTGACTATCTCCACTGCCCCCAGTGTCTTGGCATCAGCTGTCCTCCTTTCTCACTCTCCCTTGGACCTGATGTGTTTATCTGGAGCTCAGAGCTCTGTCCTTGCTGCACCCTTGGAGTGGGGAGCAGTCTTTTCTAGGAGGCTTTACTTGTGGAGCTCAGTTTGGCTGATAGCTTCCTAGATATGCCCTCTTTGAAGACCTGATCAGAAGCAGTCCCAGACCTTCTTCCAAGCCTCCATCCCCCACCTCTTTATGTTTTTAAATTTTTAAAAATTTTTTAATTAAAAAAATATTTATTTATTTTGGCTACGCTGGGTCTTAGTTGTGGCATGTGGGATCTTTACTTGTGGCATGCAGACTTCCTAGTTGTGGCATGCACATGGGATCTAGTTCCCCGACCAGGGATCGAATCTGTGCCCCCTGCATTGGGATTGCAGAGCGGAGTCTTACCCACTGGACCACCAGGGAAGTCCCTCACCTTCTTTCTAAATGTCACTTATCACTGTTGAAATGACAGTACTTATTTATTGGCTGACTTATTCTTTGCTGTTTCAACTCCTACAGTTGCAATGGCAGGGAATTAATTTTGTTCACTCGTGTATCCCTAGTACTGTGAAAAGGAGGCATTTACAAACGTTAAATGAAGGAACGAATGGATAAATAAATAAATGAATGAAAAGGCATGTTGTTCCTTTACTTTAAACTAATGTGCTTTCCCTTAGTAAGTGGTTTAGGGAGAGCGGGTGTCAAGGAAACAGGGTTATCAGAAGACAACTAAACTATCCGCCCTGTGGTCTAACCTCAAGTGAATGAAATGATCAATGAAAGATGAAAAGACTTGGGATAACAGACATAAGTCATACCACAGATGAAAACCTGCTGCATCTGAGATGACTTGAAGAGACTTGCAAAGGTCCTAACTCCTTTGCTGTTTCTTTTAGACACAGTTTAATACATGTCACAATACACATTCTGGAATGCAGAAAACACCTGCAACTGGAAACTTCAGTTGCCTTAGCACTTTTGGAAACATTTCTGAGCAGAGACATGTCATAAAAGAACAGACTGTTTTGGAACTATTCCAAAGAAGATCATTCTCCTGGTGTTAGAATCACAGAAAGTGAACCAGTGATCATTGGGAAAAGAAGCGGGTAACTCATGGCTTTGCAAGTAGGGATGAAGTCTGCGGGCCCTTAGCCACAGGGAATCAATTCCTGTAATGTCAGCGTAGCATTTGCAAATAGAAAGCAGTCTTGAATATATCCCAGGAAGTGCCTGTTGTGTGCAGCCTTAGATCTTCATTGAAGATGAAGAAACCTTTTGTCACGGCAGGATTAACTGCCCGCTAGTCTCATTTTTGCGTTCGGATAATTTTCAAGTGGTACCTCAATTATATTTATTTCAAGGGTTCATTTCATTCCAAGTCTGCCTGATCTCCTGAAGACCTTGTTCTCAGAGCATCTGCAGTTTTCTCTGTCAATATTACTTGGAGAAGTTTGGGGCCGAAGAGTCAAAAATAGTCAGTGCTTAAACACCGATCTATCGAACGAAAGCAGAGCTGTGGGTTTGCAGGTATCAGAAGGCTGTGACCCAGAGAGTCAGTCATCACCACTGTCTGCTTCTTGTGTCAAGAAAGAGCCAGAAAAAAGAGAGAATGCCCCACCTCCTCTGCTTCCCATACTCGTTAGGAAGTATGTTTGGGTTCTTATAGGAAGGTAGTTAAGGCCTATATGTAAACTAAAAAGAGGTAAAAAGTCAAGCTACCTTTCAGAGATAACAGTGAGAGTGGGTAGGCATCCAGGTGAAAGGTATTGACATAAGATTTGAGTCCAACTTTGAAAGAAACGTGCGTTTCTTGAGCACTACCATGCACCAGAATTTGGGCTTGACTCCTGACCTCAGTCCTTTGGAGCAGATATAATTGTCCTCATTTTACAGCCGGGACTGTGACTGTAAAGCCCTTCTCTTTCTCACCATTCCACTGAGCTGCCCTGGCAGATTCACCACTTAGATCTTTTAGCTGCAAAGTGACTGACGAGGCAGGCCCCTTTGCTGTCCTGTACAGACCCAATCTCTGATGTCTGGACTCCTTGGCAGAGCAAACCAAGAGCATCTCTGCTCTTTGAAACAGTCCCTCCCTCCCATGCTGTCTCTCCAAGGGCCCTTTCTGTGGCCACCTGGTGTGAGCTGCAACACGGCAGCCGTACGTTGTCGACGCATCCACCACGGGCCAGTTTTAGGAAGTCGCAGAAGCCAGTGGTTGTGTGCTTGCAACCGCAGTCCCCAGGCAGCCCTGGCCAATTGAAAAGTATAAGGTCAGACTTGGAGAAAAATCGCTGTGGCCTTCACAAATAGATGGGGAGCAATCGCCTGTCATTTGAAGGTGCCGCTCACACATTCCAAGGCCCAAGCCCGTATTGCTCCTCTGGGGATTGCATTTTGGCTGGCTTTCAGATTCAGTGAAAGAGTTTTTTGTTTCTGAGAAGCAATAGCGGGAATTCACTGGGCTTTCCTGTCATTCCAAAGGCCCAGTCAAAGCCAGCTGCCAGGCACACATGATCAAAGTGGAGAGAGAGCTGCTTCTCAAAGAGGGAAGAGAGTCCCATTCAGTGGACAGCAGCCCCGAGAGGCAAAGTGCCTAGCTTGGGTTCGCAGAGCTGGGACCAGAATCCGGGTCCTGACTACCATTCCAGGCGTCCGTACTACCCTTCATTGCCTTTCAGTTGGTATAGCCATCTCAGTGTAGGGTTAACTCAACTCCATCCATCAGCTTCTAACCAGCCTGTTGAATCTCAAGTCCCCATTCCGGCCTATTTGGTGTGTGGCTAACCAGCACCTCAAAATTATTCTTCATGCTCTTGCACCCCAACTTTGTGACTCGTTTCTCTTCTGCATTTTTATTCATCGGTTCTTCCTGGCCAACCTGCCTTGAAATATCATTTACCTTTAGCACTTCACTTCCTATCTATCTATCTATCTATCTATCTATCTAAGTATAGTTGATTTACAGTGTTGTGTTAGTTTCAGGTGTACAGCAAAGTGATTCATATATATATATATATATATATACACACACACACACAACACATACACACACACATATATTCTTTTTCAGATTCTTTTCTATTATAGTTTATTACAGGATATTGAATATAGTTCCCTGGGCTGTACAGTAGGACCTTGTTGTTTGTCTATTTTATATATAGTAGTTCATATCTGCTAATCCCAAACTCCAAATTTATCCCTCTCCCACCCCTATCCCCTTTGGTAACCATAAGTTTGTCTTTTATGTCTGTGAGTCTGTTTCCGTTTTGTAAATAAGTTCAGTTGTATCATTTTTTAGATTTCACATATGAGTGGTGTCATATGGTATTTGTCTTCCTCTGTCTGGCTTACTTCATGTAGTATGATAATCTCTAGGTCCATCCATGTTGCTGCAAATGGCATTATTTCATTCTTTTATCATGGCTGAGTAATATTCCACTGTGTATATATACAACATCTTTATCCATTCCTCTGTCGATGGACACTTAGGTTGCTTCCATGCCTTGGCTACTGTAAATAGTGGCACGTCACTTTCTCTTCCCCTTCAGTTGCTAATTAGATTCCAGCTTTCCTCTGCAGTATGCCATACATGTTCTAACCCATACTCTTGCTGTCATCTGGACCATAGCAAACTCCTTATTCTTTTTTCCTTTTTATAATTTTCTATATTAAATCCTTTTTAAAAGTTATAAAATGGCATATGCATTGTGCAACTAGTGAAATAATGTATGTAAATAGAGGAGAAAGAGAAAAGAAAAAAGTTCCTTATACCTCCTCCCTTTGCATCCTTTCCCCCCACCATACCTAATGTTGACAAATTTGGTATACATCCCTCCAGACCTTCCTCCTGCTCATACAGAAACATAATAATAGTATTTGTTTGTTTGCTTTTGCAAGAACAGTATCGTATTTTGCATATTGCCACTTACTTATTTTAGATATTTCTTCAGTTCAAGATATAGATTTAACCTGTTTAAAAAGTAGCTGCACCGTAATCCACAGTGTGGCTGTATTGCAGTTTATTAAACTGTGTCCCATGGTTGGATGTTCAGGGACTAGGCTGGATGTTTTCTGTTTGCCTCTTCAGCTGCCCTCGCCAAGGTGTTCTGTCCTGCTCCACACCCTGGACCTGTCTGGGCTGCACCAATAGGTCCTTTGCCCTTGGGCTCCTGGTTGGGTTTAGTTGATGTGGCACCACTAGAGGACTGGAGGGAGGGTGGACCATGAAATCAGGGTGTTTTCCCTGTGATTCCTTGCTGCTGGGTTGCTGTGGAGTGGCGACGTGCCTCTGCTGGAGGTCACAGCAGGTGCCCTCTCCGTACAGCTGCCCTCTTCAGCTCCGGGAATCACTCCTCTGGCCTCCTTGGGCCTGGGGATGGCATTTCTCCCTGTTGTTGGTGTGCTCTGGATCCATTTAATTTCCTTAAACCCTGCCCACGCTTTGTTAAATAATCCCTTTGTTAAATGCACTTTAATAATCCAATTTGAGTATTCCATCTGTTTCCTGGCATCCTGAGTGATATAGGTTGTTGCTTTTTCTTCCTTTTCCCACCCCCCCACCGCTTGCTGTTACATTCTAACTAGTTCCTTCCTTTATCTCCAGCATGACCATTCTGTCAGCGTTTTTTTTTTTTTAACTCTTCGATTGTATTTCACTCATTTTCTCAAAATCCTTCCACAGCTCCCCAGGACCTGTGGGATAAAGGTCAAACCCCATAGCCAGCCACTGTTTGCATCCCCTTCTTCCAGAATCCAAAGCATCAGGGACCCCACCCATTTCCACAGTTTTCCCCTGAAATGCATTTCTTGCCTTGATACGTTTGGTTTTCCCAGTGACTGGTTATGTGACACCAGACCCTGCACTAACCCCCCTAAGCTTCCATGTCTTCATCAACCCAATGGGGAGAAAACAGCAGATAATTCATTTCATTGAGGATTAATTGAACAAAATGTACATAAAGCTTCTAAGAGTTTCTGACATGTAAGTTTTCAGTAAATGCTAGTTACGAATTATTGTTCCCCCACTTGCCTTGGGTCATACCTGTGGGTCCAGATTAACCATTTTCCCAAGACCCACCTCGGCTCGCCTCTGTGGACCCTTCTTTGATTTCTACCAGAGGATTTTTCTCCCATTTCTCTCTCTCTCTCTTAATTAATAGACTTTGCTCTTCAGATCACTTTTTTTTTTTTAACATCTTTATTGGAGTATAACTGCTTTGCAATGGTGTGTTAGTTTCCACTGTATAACAGATCACTTTTAGGTTTACAGAAAAATTGAGCAGGAAGTAGTAAGAGTGCCCATCTGCTCCCTCCCACTCCCCCCCACCCCAAGTTTCCCCTTTTATTAACATATTGCATTGGTGTGGTAAACATTTGTTACAGTTGATGAACCAGCATTGATATGTTATTAATGAAAGCCCATAGTTTTACATTAAGGTTCACTCTTTTTTGGGGGTACCTTTCTATGGGTTTTGACAAGTGCATAATGCCTTGTATCCACCATTAAAACATCTTACGCAATAGTTTCACTGCCCTGAAAACCCTCAGTGCTCTGTCTGTTCACCTATTCACCCCTCCCTCCCACCCCCTCCCTCCCGAAACCACTGGCAACCACTGATCATTTCACTGCCTCTATAGTTTTACCCTCGCTCTCTTTACTTCACATTATTATTTGTGGTCATGGCTTAATTTTTCCGACTGTTTTGTCCTTGCCTTCCCGTACACCTAACATAACATCTTCACAGCCAGTAGTCACACAAGTGTACGTTTCAGGAATGAATTATTAAACCTGTTTATCCCTAGAATCAAGACCTGGTTGAAATTTCAGGCCCTCCTTCCTGATGAAGTAGGCGTTTGGCTTTTACACAGGCTGTCGAGCTGATGGGACACAGGATCCCGTTTGAACATAGCTGGACCCCAGTTTCCTAGCGTGCATATGGGACAGAGAGCTTTCACCCATAACACATGGATTTGAGGCCTAAAAGTACCAATGCAAAACAAAACAAAAAACCCCCAAATAACAAACACAACACAAAACTCTCCTATAAACCCAGACCAAATGTGGCCATGAATTAGATCTCTAAAGCACTGACTTTTCTTCAAACTATATTCTCCTTTATACTCTGTCCTGAGCAACACATTTCTCAGGCACTTTGTATGTAATAGTAGTAGCTACCTTCCATTTATACTGCAATTTGGATTTGCCTTCAATTGTACATGTACATCATCAGAGCAATAAAATAGAGGTGGTAGCACAGTCGTGAAATTAGTAGTAGTGGTAATATTTGTAATGCCTGCCACCCATGGTGCTTTTTCGAAGTGCCCCGACCCTGCATCATGGTATTTAATTCTCACAGTAGCTGGGGAGGTAGGCATTAGTATCTGTACTTTACAGATACGTAAACGGGCCTTTTTAGAGAGCTCCACCTTCACTCAGCTGAAGACGCTGAGGCCCAGAGCTGGATCAAGCCACTTGCTTAGAAGCACACAATGAGTTAGCAGAGATGCCAGTGCAGCTGTGGCTTCCAAACTCCCTTGGTCGCTACCTAAATTCTGAATGGTTTTGCAAACTGTGATTAGGGCTGGTTTCCATCCAGACAGCAACCTTTCCATTTTTCCTTCCCCAAAGCCCAGCTAAAGATGGACCACATTTTTTTTCTTGTACCCAGATTTGTCACATCCTATTTTATGATAAGGCATGCTTGTTCTCACACTAGATTTACCCACCCTGCCCCTCTCTCTCCTTCTCCCTAACCTTCTGAAACGGTGATCCTTCATTCCAATAACCTCCTCCGTGTGCTGTGCTGTCCAGTACCTGGGACGTACCTGTGACTCTGCTTTGGACACTGCTCAAGCCCGTGGTGGCTCACGTTGGTCCGTGTCAGTCCATGTTTCAAGAGCAGGGATGGTAGTCCTGCTGTTACGTTAGATCATTTTAGGTGATTCTGGAAGAGGGCATTCAATGACACTGAACCACAAAGAGAGAAATTTTGTCCCTTTTCTAATTATTTTTCTAACCTTATGAGCAGGTCGAGGAAAAAGTCTTAGCATAGTGCTACTTTGTCTTGAACACCACCCCTCCACTCCCCGCCCCACCCTGACACTGGGTAATCTTCCTTTTAACAAAGGTAGCAGATCTGAGCTCATCCTTCAGAACCCTTTTGAGGGCAGAGAATGGAGCCAAAGTTTCATGAGGTTTTTATTGTATTCATTCCTAGGTTTACTGTCTATTTTTGGTAAGTGATACTGGCTTAGAATTTATGGGAGTGAGACAGTGTTTACTTTTAAAATATATTTATTTCAGGATAATATTAAGTAAATAACAGTACGGTTTGTACCGGGATCTGTCCAGTATCATGAAAATAGCACAGTAGTGACTGAGGTTTGGGCTTCACAGGCCCAGCTGACCTTCCTGCTTGAGGTTGGAATGGCTTTGTGGTTCCTCTGTCCATCGCTCCCCTCCCCCGGTTCCCTGTCTGGTTATCCACTCGTGCTTATCCGTGTCTGGAACCCTGTTAAAGACTGGGAGAGTGTTATCGGGCGCTGGGATTAAGATGCCATCCACGGTTCATTTCGCCACTCCAGTCTGACCCAGGGCAGGGTACATCACTTGTCTGGCCCTTTGATAATTACGTCTTCAAAATGGTGAACATGAAGTTCTGGGGGGAAGAATGCGCACAGCTGGCTTTGATGTTCTAGTTCAGAAGAGGGAGCTGCCACCCTGCCCTGGTTAAACCTGCCCTTGGCTACTGCTTCCTCTGCATTACTGCTTTCCTACCTTGTGGTCTGTCCTTCCAGGGCCAAACCAAACACATGAAAGAGACAACAGTGCTTGCCATTCATTATGCATTCTGCTCGGTGGGCTGTGCTTTGAAGGGAGTGCCCCCCCCCCCCCTCTCCCCTCCCCACTCTCCTCCCCACCCACTCCCACCATTAGCCTCCATGGTGCACACTTGGTCATAAGTATGTTTGGGTGGTGAGAGAAAGGAGGGATGTTTTTGAGATTCATCTGTAGCAGTTCAGAGGTTTGTAATAGCCAGCCCTGTACAACTATCCCTGGTTTCAATAAAGACTCAGAGCCAGGAAGCTGCATTGCCCTTCAAGAAGTCTTATTTCCTCCCTGACCTTACTCGTTCTCTCCGTCTCCATGGCATGCTTGTCACTGAGGGGCCTGGAAACAGATCCATGCATTGGGCAGGGAGGGTGAGTTTGGGGGCAGGTTTGAGACCTTGCCACCCACTCCGCATTCCTGCTGGAAGAGAGCAAGTAGATTGTTATCTGCTCATGGAGCCTTATTTCCAGCGGAAGAGTGACCTGGAGGGGCCGTGGGAACTTGTCCTGTGGGAGTGGGTTTAAAAGAAGAAGTCTTGGCTGACCTTGGCAGCCGGTGGCAGGAGCTGAGAACAGTTGCTGGGGGTTGGCTGGGGACTGGCGCCTCTGGAATTCCCTTTATGGCAAGGTCTGTTAGATTTTGATTAACAGAGTGTTAGTTAAGTTCTTCTAGAATATTTGTGAGAGGGCCATTGTACAGTGGCCAGTTATGATTGAAAGGAAGAATAATTATGATAGTAGCTCACATGTACTAAGCATCTATAAATTGCCAAGCAGAGTTCAACCCTTTACCTATAGGAACCCCCATAATCCTAACCAGCACCCTGAGAGACAGATACCATTGTCCCCCGTTTCACAGATGAAGTAACTGAAGCCCAGAGAGGTGAAGTCACTCTCCCAAACACAGGTAGTGTTCGTTGCAGAATTCAAACTCATGCCTGTGCATCTCACCCAAGGTTGCATATTTAACAGCAGAGGTGGGATGAGATCTCTGGTCTCCTGAAAGCCTATTCAGTACCTTTTCCTAAATACCATGTTGAGGCAACCAGGACTATCTTAGAAAGCCTTTTCTCTGTCTTCTTTAAATGATGCTGCTTTGGGGAAGAAAAGCTACAAGATTTCATCTGTGTAGTCTATCCATCCTGTTGTATTCTTAAGCATGGGAGTGTTTTTAGGGAGTCAAATCTAATTACCCAGATGGGAATTTATTTTAAATAACCACCTGCGCCTTCATCTGGACTTAGAAAGGATCTTGAGTCCCCACTGAGGGTCAGAGTCTGCGCATTGTGATTTGAACACAGGTACTAAAAGATTTTATTGTGGAAGACTCCTTCCTCAGTTTATATTCTCTTTTTCTCTTCCTAGGATTATAGTTTTTATTCTGAGCTGCTGGCATGTCTGCAGAGTATAGGACAGATGTGTCCTAAGTACTGTTCTGGGGCTGATTTTACTGAGTGAGAAGAAATCCACGGAGGGCTCTGGGTTCTCTGGGAGGCATATTCTCCTTAGCTCAGACAGACGTGGTAATTTAAGTTCTTTACGTTGAAGACTAGGTGAGGAAAACCAAAATGGGAA
The DNA here is from genome assembly GCF_003676395.1 of Aethalodelphis obliquidens. NCBI lineage: Eukaryota > Metazoa > Chordata > Mammalia > Artiodactyla > Delphinidae > Aethalodelphis > Aethalodelphis obliquidens. The sequence goes on from NW_020837989.1 coordinate 10,876,718, forward strand.
CCAGCATCTCCAGCCGGCTTAAGTTCAAGATCCTGTCCTTGCATTTTCTATTCTAGTTTGAATCACAGCCATTCTTAACAGCATCCCTTGTTATAAGTTTATTTCCTCCTCCCTTCCCTCTCTTTTTTTTTTTTCTCTCTCGGTACGCGGGCCTCTCACTGCTGTGGCCCCTCCCGTTGCGGAGCACAGGCTCCGGACGCGCAGGCTCAGCGGCCATGGCTCACGGGCCCAGCCGCTCCGCGGCACGTGGGATCCTCCCGGACCGGGGCACGAACCCGTGTCCCCTGCATTGGCAGGTGGATTCTCAACCACTGCGCCACCAGGGAAGCCCCTCCCTTCCCTCTCTTGCTCCCCCTGTCCCCTCTGTACCTCTGTCTTTTCTCACTCCCTTCCTTCCTTCTTTTCTTTGTTTCTCTCTGTCTCTTTTCTGTCCCATTTTCTCACAGACTCTTGATTTTTTATGCTTGATTTTTCTAATCATTGTCATATCCTAGTGAAGGAAAAAGGGTCGGACTTTATCAAACTTCAGGGGCCTCTGCTACCCTGGATTGTAAATCAGGTCCCTTTATAAGCTGCATTAACACATTCAGGCCATAAGGGGCAGGTCTAATCCACTGATTTTATAAGTAGTGGCTTACAAGTGATTGGATTCCTGAAGTTTCCTACTGCAGAGGAAGTCAGCCGTTCCTGCTCTGGAACTGTCAGATGCAGTGTCAAACAGAGAGGACAGCCCTGTCGGAAAGAGCCACTTGGCATATGGTTTAGGCACTATTGGTGCAGTGGCCTCAGGTGGAAAGCAGTTTGGTGCCAAGAGAGGAGAGACCTGGATTTACTTCCAACTGGAACTGATCAACGCTGTCACTTGGAGAGAGTCATCTGTCTCTCTGTGTAGATCTCCTCATTGGGAAAATGGGAACAATAATCCCTCCCCAGTATGCTTCTTAATTTAAGGCATTTTATAAAAATTTAAAGTACTGTAAATAATGAGTGGAATAAATATAACTAATATTTATAGGTGTTTACTGTGTTAGATATTTTATATATACATGTACACACACACCACACACACACACCTTTCCCCCTTCATCCACCTCATTTCGTCCTGGCAGCCACCCTGAGAGGTGAGCTAGGTGTTATTATCTGCTCTGAGCTAATAAAAAACTTGAGGTGCTGAGAGGTTAAGTCCTAACTCAAGATCACACACCTGGTTAAGTGGTCGGCCCGATTCTCCTAGTAGTGGGAGAACCCAGTGGAGCCCAAGCTTGGCAGCTGGTACCCCTGGCACCCCTCTGGGCCGCAAGACCAGGCTTCACTCAGCCCTGGTGGCCGTGCAGGGCCCAAAGCAGCCAGGGTCCTTGGCCTGGTGCTGTAGGCTCTGAAGAGCTTCATCTTGGGTTCCAAATACCCTCCGGACTATCCCTGTGTGCTCTAGAAGTACCTTCATCCTTTATACCTATTAATGCATGAAAAACGTTGGTCGGCTCCCATCTAGACCACTTTACCTCCTCGGGCGTCAGCTCTCGGGTTCCTGACCGCCTCAGCTACTGAGAACAGAGAGCAAAGAGCCCCTCAGAGCCACCCTCACCTTTCTAACACCGTCGAGGGTAACTTTTAACCAGAGCTGTCAGAGCTGTTCATCTTGTTGGCTTTGGGCCCCCAAATGTGTTACTGCCTAAGGCTGGTCCATGACTTCACAGACAAGCATGTTCCGTAACCAGGGAGGTCTGCTTTCATGTGGCCTGGGAGTGGTCAGTCGTTGCTGTATCATTCTTCAATGCCAAGTCCAAGACTTGCCTTTCACATGCTTCTGTGTCTGATGACTGTTTGCCTGGGTTGTCCTTTGTAGTGGATCCCACATGCATGGAAAGAGTTAAAATTAATAAAGCAGTTTTATTAACCACTTTAATAAAAGTTCAGGGGACAAGCTGAAGACCCCCAGGAACAGCATTTGCTTGAGCTCTGTGAGCTGTGGTTTTGATATCTCTGCTCTAAGTGATAAAGACAAATAATAATATTAATACTATAGTGCCTACAGCAGGGGTCTTGTTACTCCCATCTCTGAAACTTACACCAGGCCTACAGTTCATCTTTGTGCTCTGTTTAGGTTCCTGATGATTGAGTCAAGCTTATTTCACTGGCATTGGAACAGTTTTTAACAATGCCATCTCAGTGATGTTAATTCCACTTGGGTCACCTCTTACTACACCCCTGATGTACAAGGGGCCTGAGATAGCTTTTTCCCCTTTGTTCATATTTCATGCTTATTGAAGGAAGTGATGATCCCCAGTGGCTCAGGACTGGATGCCCCCAGGCAGGAGGATGGTCATATTTCATGACTGGGCTCAGTTCAGGCAGTAACTGGCCCCTTTCCCTAACCCAGCTTACTTCAGCTCTTTGCTAGAAAGACAAAGAGCATCATAAAAGCACTGAGCTGTGAGAGGGAACTCTTATAGTTGCCAAGATTGTTATTAGTATGAAGCTCCTGCTGGAGAAACTTTTGTTGCCTTCACAGACAACACAAACTGTGTCTGGGGCAGTGGTTCCTGGTGCTGGTCTGTGACTTGCTGTGGGCTGGCTGATGGCTGCCTGAGAGCTGTTTATAGAGCTTATAAAATACATAGTTGTTGGCCTAGAGCAGGGCCTGGGAATCTATATTTTTCTAATGTGCACCCTGGTTTGAGAAGCACAGTCCTAGGACTGCCTCCTGTCATTTTGCAATTTCTGTTCAAGTGGTAGATTACAGTAGCCTTCAATTAAAATTGTTTTTCCTTACAAGTCCAATATTCCGACCACTTCACATAACTTTCTGACTCAGATGGCCTTTTTATCATTCTGATATATAATACAACCTCCTGTGTCCCGCCCTTCAGCCATTCATTTGATCAATATTTAACAGCTATCGAAGATGGGAATAAGGTAAAAAGATCAAAAGACACATAGTTCTAAGACTACAAGAGTCTTTGGTCTAGTCAGGAGACCAATGAACAGTAAACCAACTCTTGTAGAACAATTCATTGTTTCAGCTGCAGTGGGAGCAGGTAGCATTTGCTGGAAAGTCAGGTAGTGTATCCTAGGGGAAAAACCCTTTGATTGAGGCTTGACAATGGCGAGGATGGTTGTCAGTGTGAGGTGAACATAGGAGAAGGCGGAGAGAACATCTTTGCAAAGGCTTCGTGGCCAGAGAGCCTGATAGGCGGCTGGAACTACGTGTCTCTTAGTTTTGCCACCATATAAAATATGAGGCAACATGTGATAGAACCTAACAGAGTGGATGTAATGACAGAGGCCAGCTCCTGAGGGGCTTGGAGATCACGTGTGGCAGTAGTTTGTATTTGACCTCATTAGCACATCTTCTTTGCCATATATGTAGGTTTTGTCTCAACACCTCATTGATCTGTATCTTTAAAAAATCCTTCCCCCTGACAATACAGTATGATGAAATTTCTTATTCTTACCCAATACCTTGGAAGCAGGAGAGAGTAAGTGGTAATTGGCTACATCCCCAGAGGAGTCCTAGCTTCAATTCTCATTTTCTGGCCCTGTTCACAGTCTTTGATTTCGGAAGCCAGAAGTCAGCCTGTCTGTGGGGCTTCCTTCCCCCATGAAACCTATGTCCTCTTTTGAAAGCCCTACCTCACCAGCATCATCTCATGCCATTTCCCTCCTTGATCCCTAAGCTTCCTCCACACTGATCTTTTTCAGGTTTTCAAAGAAACAAAACTTCTTCCTACCACAGGGCCTTTGCACACACTGTTCCCTCTGCTTGCAGTTCTCCATCTAGATTGATCTTCCCTGAAAAGGCCTTTTCCAGCCTCTATTTAAACAAGCCCCACTCCCTTGTATTTTGTGACACTTGATACAATTTTACATTGTTTTACTTATTTTGATGACTTTATTTCTTTACTGCTAGACTTCCCCTTAAGTTCCATCCAGGCAGTGACCTTGACGGTATGGCTCACTCACAATTGCATCCTCCCCACTATTTAACAATAAATATTAGATAATTATTTGCTGAGTGAGTAGATGTGTGAATAATGGATGGATGGATGGATGGATGGATGGGTGGAGAGTTGAAGTCTGTATGTTGAATTCTTAACAAACTGCAGCCCACCATTGTTCTTTAGGTTGCAGTTCCACTCATCCAGCCTCCTAGGGATTCTCTTCTCCCCCATGAACCCAACAAAGCTATGTCCATCCTTCATGCTGTGGTCTAAGCTCCATTCATTTAATGAAATCTGTGATCTCTAAAGGTGACTAGTGATTTGTGTCTCTCCTGACTTATAAATAAAATATATGTTTATATTTTATTAATAACTTTGGAGTGTATGTGCCTTGTTTCCAGTTGGATCACTTATCCAAACTTCATTTAAGTTATAATTTTTAAAAAGATGTTTCTCATAAGAAAGGAAATTTTTTTTTCACAAGAAAAGCAATAAAGAAATATGTTTCAGAGAATGTGAGAAATACTGAGTATAGTGAAGCAAATATGAATCCTGCATAATTTCTCCACCTTGAGTTATACATTCCACAACTTTGTGTGCACATGTTTAAGTATCCTGAATTTTAAACATAACATGATCCCCCTGTCATATAGAGACTTTTAAAGGCCATTTCATTGTATGCCTGACCCTAAGTTCTGTTTTTGGGAATCACTATTGAGTGCCAACAGAATACCAGACAGAGTGCCAGGCACTGAGGTAGATGTTATCCCACTTTGCATTATATAGTGCTTTCTGGAAAAAGCCAATATAAAGAGTAGCTACATTTCTGAGTGGCTATGATAGGTTGCAGAAGCAAGAGGTGAAACTCCAGAATCATTTGAATAGGGTCAAACGAGAAGGACTGGATACCTAACAGAAAGACTGAGTGCACTGAGCACACAGATGTCTTAAGAAAATGGTTTCTGCTAAACCTCTAAAACAATGAATGGGGAGCACCTCAGCAGACCTCTCTTCTCTGAAATCCTAGCTGTGAGAATGACTCCCGTTTTCCTTCTTTTCTAGAGCGACCGTCTTCTGATCAAGGGAGGCAGAATCGTCAACGATGATCAATCCTTTTACGCTGATATTTACATGGAAGACGGCTTAATAAAGTAGGTATATAGTACCCTTTGCTTTGTCTTTTGAACTTTCTTCGTTAGAGGCTCAGAAGGAAACTTGCTTCTTTTTTGCTCACTAGCCCGTCGCTTCTGTGTGTTTCATTTCTCCTCCTTAAAAATGAGTTTTTATTTTAGCCCTTCAGTCTGGATGCACATAATCCCTTAAAAATGGGAGCTAGCCTTAGTTCACTTGGATTACATGAATGAAATGAAAAATCTGAATTCAGTCACCCAAATGATGCTAAGGGCCCCTTTGGGCAAGCTGCACTGATGGGCACTCTATGTGTCTTGGAGAATTGGGAGATGTCATCACTGTCCTTAAGGTCACTGGAAAACGTCCACAAATCACAGCACCCTAAAAATATAAGGCCTAGTGTGATAGGTACCAAAGGAGTTCAAATGAGGATAAGTAATTTAGAAGTGCACAGGGAGGAGAAATCCCTTCAGAGGAAGGTTTTGAGATGGAGAGGGCATTTAAACTGAACCTTGACTTAGGTAGGACTTGGATAGGCAGAGCACAGATAGGACATACATAGGGCAGGCAAGGTTTCCAACTAGATACTCTAGGGATATATAATTACTTTACAAAATGGTTTGCTATTGGATGCCTGCAAGCAGCACAGCCAGGTAACCTTTATGGGTAGCTTCATAGTGACCTTTAAAAAAGGATTTGATTTACCCATAGCCTTCATCACATAAAGCCGGGTACTTCCCCACATTGATAAGATATTGTATAAAACTGGTATATCCAACCCACCATATGAGCCATCTCTGGCCTCATTCAGTTTTATTTTTATCTTATTCAGCTTCATTGGGTAGCTTAAGATTCTGGTTATAGATTGCTTACTTATCTTTGGAAACTTGGCTTAAATACAACTTTCTGTAGGCCAACATTCCTTACCAGCCCCTAAATCTAGGCTAGCTTTCCATTTGATGAGCTTTTAAAAACCCTGTGCTTTTATCAATCGTAGCAATTCTGACACTGTTGGCACTCTTAGAGCAAGGACCATATCTTATTCTTCTCCGTATCTGCAGCACTTACCCCAGTACTTAACACATAGAGACTTTTGTAAGAGCTACCTTTTATTGAGTATATAGTATGTGCCCGGCACTGCGTTAAATGTTTTACGTGCCTTATCATTTAATCTGCCAGCAATCCTATGAAGTGAGTACTCTTATTACCCCCTTTTCAGAGGAGGATAGAGGAGAAAGAGGAAGAGAGAGTAAATAACTTGCTAAAGATCAACATATTAATCAATGCATTGAATGAATGGATGAGTGACTGAATGAATGGATGAATGAGTAACAAATGCAAGAATGAAGATATTTGTGTTTGGTAGCCTTGCCAATTTGCATAAATACTTTTTCATATTAGAAGCAGGAAAAATGGAATTGTTAGACAAGCCAACCAGTGTAAAACAGTACTTTCTTCAAAATATGAGCCACGATTAATTCTACATTTTTCTCTTACTAAAACATTATTGTGTATAGTCCACTCTCTGGTGGAGGTGTGTTCCCTCATTTAGAGATGTTCAGAGTTGGAAAAAAATTTAGTACCTAATGCTTCTTCCTCATTCCAGAGCTCATGGCAGGCATCACTAATTGATCACAGAACTTTTCACAGTTGAGCCCTAAATACAGGCTCAGAATCCATCTTCACGCAGTGATTCAGGCACCTACTACCATAGTTGAATACAAAAACTGAGTCTTCTTTGCCATCTCTATTAAAATAGACTGGAAGGCCACTTGTCAAGGATGTTATAGGAGGAATTTAACCATCAGATGTGTGTGTTGGTGGTGGAGAAAAGGGTGTATAAACATGATCTTCATCCAGTCCTATAAAATGATATATCTCCAACAACATTCTTAACTCACAGAGCATAAAAACAGAAATAATTTCCTCCAGTTTTTACAGAGTTGTTTCCTGTGAAGATTGTTGGAGTACCTGCTATGTGCAAAGAAGTTGTCTCAGGCACTGGACACGTACTATGTCACATGCTATGGTAGATATCATTGGGACCCAAATCATCGTGCTCTCTTCCCCCAGGGACCTGAGAGTCTTTTAGGGGAAGTGACATGTCTGTACATGCAAAGCACATGACATCACCAGATAATATCAACATCGAGTATTAAATTAGTAGAACAGATGAGATCCAGAGGAAGGAGAGGGCTATGTGAGATTAAGGTGGTTATTGATTATAATAGCTGGTATTTACTAAATTTTCATGTGCCTAACTAACAGTGTTCTTTGGGCTTAACACAGATTAATGTTTAATCTACACAACAGACCTATGGAGGAGGCACTTTTATTACATTTTACAGATGAAAAAATTGAGACATGGCGAGGTTAAGTAACTTGGCCGAAGTCATAACGCTAGTATTAGCAGATCCAAGATTGCGAATCCACATAGCTCACGTCCAGGGCAGAGCCACACTCTTAATTATTAGACCTGGCTGTCAGTAGAAACTTGACCAAGGAAGGGAGATAGAAGCTATGCCTTCAAGGATTAAGGGGACCTTGATTGGTTCAGTGGGGAAAAGGAGGGAAGGCTTTTCTTTTTCAGACTGGGTGTTATACCAGTTGTCAAAATTGGTAGAAGCATACATACGTAGGCACACCCAAGCCAGGCAACTCTTCATGCCCTTGGTTCTCAATTTCTCTTAGAGGTGAATCAGTGAGGGAGGGAAATGAGAACACACTGGCCAGTATCTGGACTAGAATGGAGTTAGAATCAAGGCTGCATTTTTTCCACAGTGTGTTTTGAATTGTGGTGGCTCTGGAATGGCAGAGTGGTGACGTGGTAAGGGTGAACTCTTAGAGATGTCAGGAAGACTTCATTTTAGTTGTAGAACTTAGATTTTGTCAGGCAAGTGGTAGACTTCTTCCTACCCCAGGAAAGTGTCTTTCTTAGCTGGCTGTGAACAAAAGCGGAAAGTATTCATGCCACTGGCAGTGGGGTACATGTGTCCCCAAGGTAGGAGAGGGTTAATGATAATGTAGAGCCTTAAGAATCATAAGTCTAGGGCTTCCCTGGTGGCGCAGTGGTTTAGAATCCGTCTGCCAGTGCAGGGGACACAGGTTCAAGCCCTGCTCCGGGAAGATCCCACATGCCGTGGAGCAGCTAAGCCCGTGCGCCACAACTACTGAGCCTGCATGCCACAACCACTGAAGCCTGTGCGCATAGAGCCCATGCTCTGCAACAAGAGAAGCCACTGCAGTGAGAAGCGCGCGCACCACAATGAAGAGTAGCCCCCGCTCGCCACAGCTAGAGAAAGCCTGCGAGCAGCAATGAAGACCCAGTGCAGCCAAAAATAAAATGAATAAAATAAGTTTAGTAAAAAAAAAAAAAAAAAAAAAAGAATCATAAGTCTACCTGGAATTAACTGGATGTTTCAATCAAGGATGTGAACTAAGCAACGTAGATGGTCTATGTGGTTACATTGTGCTAGGAGTAGTTGTATTTGCCAATTGTCTTGTGTAGTATGCCCTTGGCGTACTTACTGGCTTCCTTCCCACCCCAGTCACCCCCTCTCTGCCTCCCTGGGATGCTCTGAAGCTTCTTGGGTGAAGCTGTGTCTGGTGGAGGTTGTCATAATCACCTTCCTTGGCTTGAAACTTCTACTGAGATGCTGACCGTACAAAAGCAGCTGGTGTAGGCATCTGCGTCTTTGGCTTCCTCTTTGAGAATCTGCCATCAGCTGTGATTGACAGATAAACTATCAGGGAAGGATGGAATTGAGAGTGAAGTCTGAGTTGTGAAATGCCCTAGACAGATTCCATTTGTTATTAGGAGCACAGATGAACCCATTTAGAGGATAGCAAAGTTCACACACCTATTCTTTAAAACGATTCTTTACCTCCTTCAGTCTCTCCTAACAGTTCATTATTTTACAGCCATTCGGTCCTTCTGCAAATGTTCTTCCTGACCTTTAAATAAAGAACAAAATGAGAAGGATAATAAAAACACTTATTAAAAAATATTTATTACACACCCTATATTCTAGACATGGTTAAGCCACTGGGGTTACGGTACGAAGCCAGGACACACGGTCCTACCAAACAGCATATCAGATTGTTTTGTGTCTATAAAAAAATTGTTTTCTGGATGGACCTAGAGATTATCATACTAAGTGGAGTAAGTTAAAGACAAATATCTTACGATATCACTTGTATATGGAATCTAAAAAATGATACAAATGAACCTATTTACAAAACAGAAACAAACTCACAGACGTAGAAAACAAACTTATGGTTACCAAAGGGGAAAGGCGGGTAGGGATAAATTAGGAATTTGGGGTTAACAGATACACGCTACTGTATATAAAATAAACAACAGGGTCCTACTGTATAACACAGGGAACTATATTCAATGTCTTGTAATAAAAATGTTTTCTGTTATGGATACCTGTCTTTATTTGTTTCTAGATTGCTAAACTTGTGAATCACTTGCAAAAGACTACTTTGATAAACATAAGTTACAACATTGCAAATCCTTATAATACTGTGTTTATCTTGGAAGTCATTCTTTTAAATTGCTGGTTGCTTCCCTGTCTCACCAGGCAAATTGGAGACAATCTGATTGTCCCTGGAGGGGTGAAGACCATTGAGGCCAATGGGAAAATGGTGATTCCTGGAGGCATCGATGTCCACACTCACTTCCAGATGCCCTACAAGGGAATGACCACAGTGGATGACTTCTTCCAAGGGACCAAGGCTGCCTTAGCGGGGGGCACCACCATGATCAGTAAGTCCCCCGACTTTACACATTTCTGTAAAGCGTGCGAGGGGTCCTAGGGAGTGAGTTTAACTAACATTAACTGCAGTGGTCTCTGTTGGTAACTCGTACACTTCCCCTCAATTCAGTTTTTAGACTTTCTGCCTGATGAGACCTGAGAAAAGCTGGTTATGGTGAGGACATTGGCAGCTCCTGTAACCACATAGAGGAGATTCAGGAGGTTCATGACCTTGAAAGCAGGTGTCTTCTTTGTCTGCCTTAGAGCAGGGGTCCGGTATACCATGGGTGGGGAATCAGCACGTATCACCTCTGGGCCAGTCTCTGTGGAAAGTGGACTTAAAAAGTTGTGGATGGTGGGCAAAAAGTAATTTCAGGACTTCCAGCTTGGGTCTGAGGCAGCAGGGGCAGAGAGTACAGGCAGAGCAGTGAGAATGGGGCTGAGAAGCATCCCAGAGAGAATGATGATGAGACTTAACAGTTCTTGAGAGCTTAGGAGGCTTCATTGGTGGTTAGTGTTATTTAGTCTGTGCTGTGTTTTGACCAATTCGTATCTTTACGATTGGGCAAGCTGGGGGGTTGTTTCTCTTGTTTTGTTTTGTTTTTCTGGTGACTTTTGCAATTCCAAAGAGACCTAGGGAGTTGAATGCCAGGATTACTGAGCAGATAGCATTCCAGGGCACTCCTTCCTAAGCCAAAGGAATCCCAATGAATTGGCTCCCGTCCCAGCCCTGGCCCCCGACGTGGTCAGCAAGAGCACTGTTTACCACGGTATACATCCACTTAAGAACTCAGTACAGCCTGAGCTGTATTATCCACTGTCTTTTGCTTCCTTTCAACGGGAGCAGTAGCAGGGTTCAGCTTCAGCCAGTTGGGTGTGGGAACCCAGGAAAATTGTGCCAGGACCATAAAAGGTGCAATTCTGGGAGACCAAAGGGAGGAAGCCAGCTGACTTCTCGGCAGCGGCCTGCCCACGAAGGCCCTGGTGTGGGTCCAAGCATCAGTAACGTAGCTCCATGCCTTTGCTTTCCGATAAGCGCGCTTAGGCTGCCTGTGCTAGAAGGCTGAGGAAATCAGTGCTGTTGGCCCGGCCTTCTGCCATCTTGCCGAGGAGCTGGACCTGTTCAGAATCCTGGACATATGCATTAGGCTTGGGCTTCTGCATTAGGGAAGGAGCTCCACGTGAGAAGAGAGGAAAGCATATAAGAACAACAGAAGTGTACATGTCCTTTGTAGATAACTTAAAAACCCTACGTATGCGGAAAAGAAAAAAAACTCCATAAATCTCACTTCACTGTCACAGTTTGGCTGTATATTTTTTTCTATTTAACAAAAAGGATTGTAATAAACATACTGTGCTTTAGCCTACTATGTTCACTAATTAATAGGTCATGTATATCTTTCCATTCATTTATTTTTGTTCTACCAAATTTTAAATGGACTCCTGACATCCGTTTTATGAAGGTATCACAATTTATGTATTTAACCAAACTTCCCTATTGTAAGACTTTGTTCCCAGTTTTTCACTTACATAAATATATAACTAGTGGCAAACATTTGAGAACCCAGATTTTGCATATAGCCATGTTTATTTCCTTAGGGATAATTCTTAGGCATAGGAATAATTGTTGAGGTATGAAAAATGTCATGGTTTTTGATATACATTTCAAAATTGTTCTTAGGAAAGTTGTACCAATTCATACTTTCTCTGGACTGCCATGGGGAACTATGAAAAACTCTAATTTTTGCCTTAACCTCACCAATGTTATTGGTGTAAATCTTACTCTTTTTAAAAGTATTATCCACCATTGCAGGTACTGCAAGAGTAGGTTTTGGCCTCAAAGAAACCATATTCTGGACAAAAAGTTTGCATGGAAATAATATCTGTGGGCCAAGCGTCAAGTTCACTTAACCGATACCAGGTCTTTGCTACGGCAGTAAGCACGAGCATTCATTCTCTTGTGCCCAGACATAACTTTAAAGCCCCTCCTTCTGCCCATAAAAGGGAGTCCAACTTGGATCACCAGCAGTGACTCCCGTAATGCTGGTAATAATGGCATGCAGTAGGCGCTCATCAATTGATAGCTAATATTTAGGGAGCGCTTACTATGTGCCAGGCATCAGGTGAAGCACTTTCCATGCATTTTCCCATTCAATCCCTTAACAAACGTAGAGGGAAGGCAGTGTTACCCCTGTCCCCAACCCCACTTGGTGCCCGTTTTAAGAATGAGAAAATTAAGATTTAGAGAAGCTAGTCATTTGCCCAAGATCCCATAGCTAAGTGACAGTTGAATCATCAGCAACCTTGAAACCACCCGGGAACCCTTTCTAAGGTTAATCCTATGCTCAGGAAATAGAGACTTTGCTGTCGTAGCTAGGCAAGCAAGAGCAGACCCGTACAGAGGGGACCAAAGGCTGTGTTGATGAATCGCCCACGCGGGGCCTCTGTTGTTCAGTTGACCATGTGGTGCCCGAGCCCGAGTCCAGCCTGACGGAGGCCTATGAGAAGTGGCGGGAGTGGGCCGATGGCAAGAGCTGCTGTGACTATTCCTTACACGTGGACATTACCCACTGGAATGACAGCGTCAAGCAGGAAGTGCAGAGCCTGATCAAGGACAAAGGTGAGCCCAGATGTGCCTTCCTCCCTTCCCCCTTGCCTGTCCTTCCCGTACTGTCCACTCATTTAGTCGCTTCTCCTTGCTGGACCCTGGAACCCTGAGTATGAATGCCAGATATAGGGGTACCACTATGGACCAGACACTTTATGCCGTCCTACTTATTCCTTACAGGATCCCCATGAGATAGGGATGATTATCCTTACTCTGCTGTTGGAGAACCTACTCTGCTGTTGGAGAGGCTTCCGAATAAGTAGCCCAAGATCATAGAATTTGTAAGCAGTAGATCTACCCAAAGCCTGTGCTCTGCACCTCCGTGCAATACTGCCCATTGTACAGAGGAAGAAACTGAGGTCAGGAGAGGTTGACGTCTTACATGAGGTCATACAGCTAGTACATATGAGATTAGGAATGTTTAACCTCTATCATTGTGATTCCAAAGATCCAACCATTACTATCATGTAACAATAGCATCCTCGGAAAAGGCTAAGACATTTCTGGGAGCAAAGATGTGTTTGTACTCCAGATAGGAGCTTAGGGCCTGAAAGGGGTGTGTGTGCCATGATTTAGGTTCCCTTTGACTTAGATTCTTCTATGTTTACTTCTTTCTGTGTTCTGATGGTCAAGTATTTCACACACGCACCACCCTCTCTACATGCACGCAGACATGTGACGTGCTCCGCATCCGATGGGGGCCTGGAGGACTTAGGGGAGTATGAGGAATGGCCTCTGCCAGTATCCATGGCAAAAGGAAGCAGGCCGGTGCAGAGCAATAGGATAAAGGCTGCAAGATGCAGAATATTGTTATAATAGTAACAATAGTGCTACGATACTAGTACTAATAATATTATTATAATTATTATTATACGAATTTTATAATACTGTCATCAATGAGCAGTCTCGATGCAAAGGCCAGGAGTGCAGTGGAAGGCAGTGCAGTGTGCTCGGGGTTCGGGGGAGGGGATGACCTCCCAGAGGACGAGCTCTCCTTTGCATCCCCCGCTCACCCCACAAGCTCTGCCCAGTTCTCACTATCTGATACAGAGGGTGAGATTAACCCCTCCCTTTTTTTGTTTTGGCCGCACAGCCGGCTTGCGGGATCTTAGTTCCCACACCAGGGATCAAACCTGCGCCCCCTGCAGTGGAAGTGTGGAGTCTTAACCACTGGACCGCCAGGGAAGTCTCCTGCCTCCCTTCTTTCTGTGTCTCCTTTCACACTGCATCTCAACTAGGTAGAAAAGTGAATGGCTTTAATACCCACTTCCCTTCTGAAGGGCCTGAGTCATACCACGGATGACCCAGAGGCTTGTGGGAAGGGTTGTGTTGGGAAAAACTGCCCTGAGTTGCACCATTCTGGGTAGGGAAGGTCCCAGATTACAGTCCACTTTTGGCCTGGAGTACTGTGGGCTGAGATGGCCCTAATGGCTGGAGAACAAAATTACCCTCCTTTCCTCTAAATGACTCTCTGTCCCCCAGTCCCACCTGTTTCTGTAAATTACTCTATTAATAGTGTATTTGGGGGGAGAAATTAAATGGCTCTTTCCTTGTAACGCTGATGACTTAGATATTTAAGCCCAAGGTGAACCTTGACTTCTCTGCATTAGCTCTGTTACTTCCCCTAGGACAGGCTCTAGATCTTAGTTTTCTCTCAGACCCAACACCTTGCCCAGGCCTGGTGGAGAGCAGGCACCCACAAAGAGCAAAATAAACCGCTCCCAGGAGATCAACCACGTGCTGGTGCTAAGAGTTTTGCATGTGTTGTCTTTTAAAGTTTCCAACCACCTTACGAAGCAGGATGGTGTTATTTTTCCATTTTACAGATGAGGAAACCGAGACTCAAGGGGTTAGGGTTTCCAAGCTCGCTGACCCAGCACGTGGTGCCACTCCTAGTGTGTGTACACAGCTAGTGTGCTGCAGTGATTCCTGACACTGTATCCTGCCTTGAGCAGTGTCGAGGCTTGTTGGCCCTCTGGGCTGGGAACTGTGGAGGGGGAGGCAGGAAGGAGCCGCAGAAGAAGAGACCATTCTGCTATGACGTCATAGGAATCATCAATTTTACAGGGTAGAGGAGGAAATAGAAAAATGCTCTTGGAGAATGGGACGCATCCGCTTTGCATTGGGCAGGGGCCTGCGATGCCCTCAGGGCCCGGGGGGTGTCACAGTGGGAGCACAGGATGCAGCAGGGTCGTGATAATGCTGTCTTCCTCCTGTCTTCCCTCCCATCCCTCTCTTGCAGGGGTGAACTCCTTCATGGTTTACATGGCCTATAAGGATTTGTATCAAATGTCGAACACAGAGGTAATAACCCATCACTGTGTGGTTTGGGGTCTCTGGATGGCTTTCCTGTGGTTGCCGGTGACCTTGGCTCTTTGCACATGAGTTACTGTGGTCAGTGTGGGAGACTGCTGGGCAAGAGAGCTTCCTGAAGTCCTCGCCGTTTACGCTACATTTTAAATAAGGTAACGGGCAGGGTGCCCGGGGCAAGGCAGACAGGGAACTAACATTTCCACTGGCAGCAGCCTTCTCAAAAGGACAAGAGGAAGGGCGTGTCTAAATCTCCCATCTACCAAACAAAGTCTACACCCCTCGGGAACTCAGGGGGAGTGTAAGTGCTCAGCCCTGTGGGATTAAGGAGGGCCGTCTATTCTTTGGGGTAATCGTACCAGCTTGCCTCTGACTCTCTCCAAAATGCATGGGGTGTGCTTGTTTTAGACAAATCTCAGCTTCTCAGAAGAAATACAGAAAATGAA
Organism: Aethalodelphis obliquidens; assembly: GCF_003676395.1. NCBI lineage: Eukaryota > Metazoa > Chordata > Mammalia > Artiodactyla > Delphinidae > Aethalodelphis > Aethalodelphis obliquidens. The sequence continues at coordinate 10,891,914 of NW_020837989.1, forward strand.
TTCCCATACCACCGGGCAAGGAGATGAAGGGTGGTCTGCCTTGAGGGGCTAAGAGATAGCGGTTTCAGCTTTTGAGTTAGCTTCTGGCCAGGCTGCAGTACCTTTCAGGAGTGTTAAGAAGGATTCTGAAGCTCTATCTGAGTTCAGTGGGAAGTAATTCCATTTAAAGTATGTGCAGGAGGCAGAGTAGGGTCAGTATCACTCTGTTAGATGTGTGCCCTGTCTGCCTAGGAGACATGCTGGGTTCCTTATATAGACAGTTTCCTAGAGTTCCTTTGGATTAGCACTCCTCTTTGGTTGTGCATGTTTTAGTCTGTATTTCTGCCCTAGTCACTTATTTCCTCTAGTTCATCCCATTTATTTTAGCTCTGGCCCTAGTCGTTGGCCCTTGCATGAGATTGCTAAAGGCACTGGGTCTTGTGAATGTGACAAAGACTCATTTCTGTTTCAGCTGTATGAGATCTTCACCTGTCTGGGAGAGCTGGGAGCCATCGCTCAGGTGCACGCTGAGAATGGGGATATCATTGCCCAGGTAACACAGCGCAGCTCCCTGCAGTACACTTCCTGCTTGGGCTAGGGTCTGCCTCCCATTTATTTTCTCATTTCTTCAGTGTTGCCAGAGCTCTCAGTATGTGCCAGGCACCCTCGTAAGTACTCTGCTAAGAACAGAACCTGCCCTCAAGGACCTCACAGTCTAGGAGGAGGAATTATGAGGGCAAATAGACAAGCGAGGGAGAAAGCAGAAGACGCTGGAGAGCAGGGAGCCGTCTGGCCATTCTGGGGAATCAGAAAAGGCATCCTGGCAGAGGAGGTTTTCAAATTGGCCATTTAGTGGGAGAGCATCGCTGAGTCTGTTTTGAAAATGAGTCCAAGGTACGTGTCACGCTCAGTCCTAAAGAAAAACTCTTAAGACAGCATTTTTCAGAAGCTGGAAATCTGAGCCAGGACTGCGGAACTCATGGCCTTAGATAATGAATTCAGGTCTTGTGGGGATCAGACATCCCACTGATTTCCTAGAAATCATATTGAGAAACCTGAGGAAAGAGTGATGAAAGCAAGGGCCCCAAGGCCCAAATCGATCATTTGTAAGGAAGCAGAAAGCATTTCTCTCTCCATCTCCTGGGTTGCTTAATGGGCTAGATGCACAGATGTGTCTTCGCCAGGGTTTTGTTGATCTCGGAAGCATTCAGGATTGGCTTCCGCTAGGAGGCGGCCGCCAGCAAACAGTGTCAGCTCTCGGTCCATTCGATAACATTAACAGCAAGAAACCATTATTCATTCTTTTAAGAGTATTTCCTGAGTGCTATGTGCCAGTGCAGTGCCTTGTGCAGCACTAGGCTATAGCGGGGAGCCAAAACAGATGCATTCCAGAGCTCTGGAGTACTCGGGCTGTGCTTTAGAAGTTGTCCAGGACGTGGTGAATGTGGTCGGCAGGGGTGTGGGAACACACTGAGGCCGACCCTCATCTCAGACCCGTCAGCTTCTAACAGCAGGACCCACCTGGGGAGCGCTTCCCACCATGTGCCAGGCCCTAGTCAGGGCTCTCGTATGTTCCCATTTAATCTTCGCCCAAGCCTTTCAAGGTGGCGCCCACCCTCCTCCCTGTTTTATAGATGAGAACACTGAGGCTCTGAAGGATGAGGTCACTGGCCCAGGGATCACAGCCAGCAACTGGGAGAACACAATCGTAGCTTCTCAGGGGATGTGCCTCAGTGAGCATCTTTACCCAGAGATGGTGGAGAAGGGTCCTTCTCCACCAGTCCAGCTGCAGGCTCCCGGGGAGGCAGCGCCCGGGCTGTGCAGGCTCCAGCTGTTAGGATTTCAGACTCTCAGGGCTGTCTCTCTAGCGGAGGAGGTGAGTTAAGCGTGCAGTTTCCACTCCCTTATGACCGAGGAGGTTAATTAGTCAGGCCCCTGACAGCCTTCTCCCACATCCCCCGCACACCCAGATAATGAAGTCATTTTCCGAAGAGGCTCCAGATGCCTTGCTCCCATGGGAGGCATCCTGGTGGCGGTGGAGCTGTCTCTCCTCCCCATTCTCAAGCTTTCCGTGCAGCAGCCAGACGCCCCAGCCCTCCCTCCAGATGCCCTAGCAATCAGACTCCCTGCTTCTTCATCCTAGCCTCTGTGGAGGCAGACAGGCTCCGACTCACAGCCCCTTTCCAGCTTCCTTTTGAGGCTTCTTAGCACAGAAGTGTGTCTGCTTCCGCACCGCCTCCCCGCCTCCGCCCCACCTTGGCAAGATCTGTTCCCGGTCAGGAAAAGAATAAAGGCGCTTTTCCATTTGGATGAGTTTCGTGTATGTGTTTATTAAATTCAGCTCAAGCTGAAAGATTTTATCACATTGTTTAAATGAAGGCAGCTGCTATACTCGGAGTTTTTGCTACACGTTATGCAAAGTGACTAAAGAGCAAGAAGTATTTTCTAAGGGTACCAACAAGGGACATTTTCAAAAGTTTCAAGCTGGAAGGGCAGTCGGAGAGTACAGCGTCCTTAGCCCTTCGTCCAACAAATTTCTACTGAGTGCCTACTATGTGCCAAACCTTGGAGGGGGAAGGTGAAAAAGACAGGGTCCCTTTCCTCTTGGAGCAACCGAAACTGTGACGTAATCACAGCAGCGATCGGTGCCTCTAGGTGCCCACACCTCCCCCACCCATGTCAGGTGGCATCCATGGGTCTTTACATGTTATTCTTTTTTTTTTTTTGTGGTACGCGGGCCTCTCACTGTTGTGGCCTCTCCTGTTGTGGAGCACAGGCTCCGGACGCGCAGGCTCAGCGGCCATGGCTCACGGGCCCAGCCGCTCCGCGGCATGTGGGATCTTCCCGGACCGGGGCACGAACCCGTGTGCCCCGCATTGGCAGGCAGACTCTCAACCACTGCGCCACCAGGGAAGCCCTACATGTTATTCTTAACCTTCCAGCTATAGGGACACCGTGGCTTTGCGAATAGGCCATCCCAACGTGAGCAGTGCGCTAGAATCACCCGTGGAGCTTAAGGAACGCTCCCTGGGATTCTCCGAGTTCCAGAGATCCAGATTCGGGAGGTCATAGGAGAGCTCAGTCAGGTGTATTATGGAAGAGTTGCCCTGGTGATTGGAATGTGCTCGGAGACCATCGTTCGAGCGAGTTCCATCCTGTGCGTTGTCGCAGCACTTTTGGACCAGATAGGAAGGAGAGCGTCGTGTGAGATGGAAGATGCTTTAGTTGGACACCTCAACCCTTGTGTGACTTCACGAGGCAGTTCAGTGTCAAAAGTCACCAGAGTTTGGAAGAAATTGTATTTAATCTAAGCTTTGATACATGGAACAGGAAGAATGAAAAGTGGAGGTACTTTGCTGGAAGTATCAGCCTCTGTCTGACCTTTGGTCCAGTTCTGTCGAGCGAGAGGCAGTGACCATTTTACTTCTCGTGGTTGCTGATAGCATATGCACCTTCCTCCTCCTCTTTAAAAAATGTACGTGAATTAAAAAAAAAAAAAACCCAGCAAAAAAGAGCTCTTCTTTTCCAGGGCGAAGGGATCCCTTCCTTTGTAAGCACCTCATAGTTTCCAGGTGAGACAAAGCCTCGTTCAGCTCACTCCCTCCTTCATCTCCTGTGTCACCAGCACGAGGTTCCTAGGAACGGGCCTCAGTGCTTGAGCGTGAATGCCTGCAAAACTGCAGATCTGCGGCTGAGGATCTGTGCCAGTTCCGATTAGCCCAGCCTCCTGCTTCCAGAAAGCTGGCCGAGTCTGAGGACGTTAGCCATCAGCTATGAGGGGTAGAGAGCTCTGCCACATCCACAGCCTAGTTAAATAGAATTTGACCAAAAGGCTAAGTCAGGTAATGCTGTTTAGAGGCATGATTTAGTCTGGTGAAATTCTGAATCGGCTTATTATAGCCAAACATTTAAAGCATGAGAAAGCCCGAGGGGCTTATTAAAATACAGAAACCTAGAATTGATCTCATATATTCTGAGTTGGTAGACCTGGGGAAAGCTAGACATCTGCACTTTTACAAAAGCAGCTCAGCAGATTCTGATGCAGGTGGTGGATGGAGCAGACTTTGAGAAACAGAGCAGGAAACTGTAAACTCTGTGAAGTTAATTCAAGTGCTTAACCTGGAGCCTCTCCCGGAGCAGGTAGTCAATACATTTTGTTGAAGGAATGGGTTTCAAAATGCATGAATGAATAAACAAACGAGTTAAGCCAGTGTCCTTTCAGAAGTGTCTGCATCTGAGAGAAATGAAGAATGAGTGAGCTGGTGGAACTTTTGACGTGTAATGGAGAAAAAACTTGATACTTTGACGGACTGTCGTCCTTTTAATAAAAAAAGCCACCCTTAAAGGCTCTTTTCTTCTTTCAGTTAAGACTCTACCCTGTTTTGCAATTCCAGATATAGAATTAACAAATTTGTTCAACATCCCCATTTGATTCTTTTTTTTCCCTTGAACACATCTTTAGATTAGAATATACCAGCCTAACTCTTTCAAACCTTGGTTGAGCTCATATAAAAACTCTTCTCCATTCTTTTCTCATTCTAGGAGCAAACCCGGATGTTGGAAATGGGGATAACTGGCCCAGAAGGCCATGTACTGAGCAGACCAGAGGAGGTAATTTTCAGGAGGATGTGGTAGGGAGAGGGGTGGAGGGAGAGAAGCAGTAGCAATGGAGGCTCTTTTTTTTTTAGCCTCATCTTCCAGGAGACTCCCGTCATCGCAGCAGCCTGGTTTATGGCCTGCTGCCCATTTTACATTGTAGTGTTTGCGTTCAGCTCCCCCTCTGTTGGCACACACACATAAGGTGTGTGAACAAACATCTCTGAAAGGTGGTGGGACTCTGTGAATACCAGACAGAAACTGGAACATTTCTTCCAAAGACCACATCTGACTGACCCAACTCAAGGCCCCTGAGGAAATTAGCAAGGAGTGGAAAGGCAGTGTTTACTTGTGGCCCCTGATCTCTCTAAAGACAATACAAGTCGGAGGGTGTTGCACAGTTACTCATTAGGACTGGTAAATATCTAAATCCTTTCTTAATCATGTGAATCTCAGACATTTCCACTATTGCTTTATTCCATATTATGAGTCCTGCACAATATCGACAGGGGGCCGAATGGGTTTGTCGTACACATTATATCTATTGATTTGTGTATGGTGATGAGGTCATCCAGGTGCGTTCTTCCCACGTGTAAGATGAATGCTGATTAGCATCAGTGCTTAGGAGCTAAAGAACCAACGAATGGTAACTAGTGGCTGATTCCACATCTCTGAGCTGTCAGCAGCTTCAGCTGCTGGCACAGGCCTGGAGCTGGGAATGGGCTGCCCACATGGCTGAGAGCACATTGGCTTTGGGAGATCAGCCTGGGTCTGGCACCTGCAGCAAATTCCAGGCCCTCCATGTCAACAAAGCAAATCCTTTCCTGTTGTATCATCCCAAGCTCCATACTCTCTACAACAGGAAGAAGAAGGAGCCAGAACCAGAAATCACAGTATTCCCGTTGGCTGTCTCTGTTAGGATCTTTTTAAAAAAGAAAACGTAGCACACATAGAGAATACTGTTCCTCTCATAAAGGAATGGATTTTCCCAAACTGAACACACTTGTGTAACTAGCACCCAGTTGGAGAAACAGAACATTATTAGCACCCCAGAAGCTCCATTGTGTTTAATGATATTTTTGTTGCCAGTTGAAATAATTTATAATTGTGTGATCAAGGTTACAGTCACAGCCCTCCGGAAAAGTCGGTCTCCTTAATACCAGGTCCCTTCTTTGGAGTATTTGCCTATACCCAGTACTATGCTCATTGCATTTAATGGAGATAACGGTTATCCTTGCCCCAGTCTGGGTATTATCGTTACATAAAGAAGCAGGAGCTCAGAGAGATTAAGCCACTGGCCATCACGTTTGAGGGACTGGAAAATTGTTTACCCTGTGTGAGTAGGCCAGGGTGATCAGTACTGTTTGTGAAACTTCTTCAATGCTGTTCACTGTGGAGAAGTCCTGGCAAGATCGATTTCTGCAGCAGCAGCCAGGGGATTTCTGAGCAGAGTCTATTTTTGTTCCTTGGTTTGTTTTTCCAACCCCCCCCCCCCCCCCCCACCAACCCTACTCTCCTCCCTGTTCCCATCTCCTTTTTAGTAAAAAGCCTCTCAGCTGCAGATCTTGACAACACTGGAAGCCCGTTTGGGTGAAGTTGGAGGGTGATGTAACCTTCCAAAGATAGTCATGTTGTCAAGGTGCTGAAAACCCCGCGGTGCTTGGAGCAGGGGGGATGAGATCAAAGGGGCCGGGACTGCAGTCGTGGAGGAGCTGGAGTGGGCAGCACAGGCATGAAGAAGGAGGGCGCAGGAGGGGCTCTGAAGCCCCTCTTCAGTTCAAAGTGCACCTAGATAGCATCTGGAGTAATGCTGTTCAGAGAGCTGAAGCCGAGGCTCGGAGACAGCCACTCTGACGTCTGGGTGCTTCAGGAAGGTGGCCACATTCACCTGTGCTTGGGGCTCCAGGATCTTGATCTCACCACGTGGAACAAAGTGGGATGCTGGCTGGACCAGCCAAGTTCTTAGAGTCTTTCTCCTAAGTCACACTCACCAAGGGCAGTGACTGGTTTGCGTTATACAAACACTGGGCATGTATCTGCAAGCTATTTTCGATATTTTTTAAAGTGTTGGGTTGCATGGCTAACCAGAGGGTCATATCCATCTAAAAAGGAGCTGTTGCTGATTGAAAGGAAAAACGCCAGCGTGTCTGCGTTGGGCTGAATTGGACTAATTCGGGCTTTGGATAGTAACGCAGGCTCTCCCACTGGTCAGAAGCCGTCATCAGCAATGCAACCAATAGCCAGCCTTCAAGGAACACTTGCCTTGTTCCAGGATTGACCTAATTGCCTTACAAGGATGAACTCTGTTAATTCTCTGAACAGCCCTGTGTGTCACGTCCTATTATTATCCCCGCTTTATGGACCAGGAAACTGAGTCTTTGGGAAGTTGTGTAACATCCCTGAGATCACCTGGCTTCTAAGTGGCAGAACCAGAACACAGATCCAGCTCATGAGAGAGGCTGAGCTCTAAGATCCTGCTTTGTTAATAAAATAAGGGATGATTTATTATTTCTTACTCATTAAATTCAACTGGGTCGGTTAGTATATTTGAAAACATGAATTCTACATTAGGGTGGGCTGGAGGAAAATCAGTGATAAAAGAAATCTTTGTGTTGAGAAGCCTGGGAATTATTAGTGTAAGAAATGCCTGTGGGAACGAACCCATCACTGACCACCCATTGCTGCAGGAAAGGACTTAATGCCTAGTTGCCTTCACTGGTTACTTATACATACTGGTGTTGGGATTGTGTTTTGCCAGAGATTCTGCCCTGGGCAGACTGGGGAGCAAAGACTTCCATCACATGTGGCCTTTGTGATAATCACTGGGAGAGGAGAGAATAGGCCAAGGGAAAACTCTAGCTTCGCTGATGCAGCGCCCACTCTGGCCAGGCACTGCTCTCACCCCACCGTCCCCTGATACACCCTCCCTATCTCCACTTCCTTTTTTAATTTTTAATTTTTATTGGCGTATAGTTGATTTCATCACAGAGTAGCGAGTAGAGTTCCCTGTGCTATACAGTAGGTCCTTATTAGTTATCTATTTTATATATAATAGTGTGTATATGTCAATCACAATCTCTCAATTTACTCTCCCCTTTCCCCCACCCCTGGTAACCATAAATTTGTTTTCTATGTCTGTGACTCTATTTCTGTTTTTAAAATAAGTTCATTTGTACCATTTTATTAGATTCCACATTTAAGCGATATCATATGATATTTGTCTCTCTCTGACTTACTTTACTTATGATAATTTCTAGGGCCATGATAATCTCTAGGTCCATCCTTGTTGCTACAAATGGCATTATTTCGTTCTTTTTTATGGCTGAGTAATATTCCAGTGTGTGTGTGTGTGTGTGTGTGTGTGTGTGTGTGTGTGTGTGTGTGTGTGTGTGTACACCACATCTTCGTTATCCATTCATCCGTTGACGGACATATAGGTTGCTTCCATGTCCTGGCTGTTGTGAATAGTGCTGCAATGAACATTGGGGTGCATGTATGTTTTTGAATTATGGTTTTCTCTGGATATACGCCCAGGAGTGGGATTGCTGGATCATATGGTAACTCTATTTTTAGTTTTTTAAGGAACCTCCATACTGTTCTCCATAGTGGCTGTATCAATTTACATTCCCACCAACAGTGCAAGAGGGTTCCCTTTTCTCCACACCTTCTCCAGCATTTATTGTTTGTAGGTTTTCTGATGATGGCCATTCTCACCAGTATGAGGTGATACCTCATTATAGTTTTGATTTGCATTTCTCTGATAATTAGTGATGTTGAGCATCTTTTCATGTGTCTGTTAGCCATCTTTATGTCTTCTTTGGAGAATGTCTATTTAGATCTTCTGCTCATTTTTGATTGGGTTGTTTGTTTTTTTGACATAGAGCTGCATGAGCTGTTTGTATATTTTGGAGATCACTTGTCAGTCACTTCGTTTGCAAATATTTTCTCCCTTTCTGTGGGTTGTCATTTCGATTTGTTTATGGTTTCCTTTGCTGTGCAGAAGCTTTTAAGTTTAATTAGGTCCCATTTTTAAATTATTTTTTTAAATTTTCATTACTCTAGGAGGTGGATCAAAAAAGATATTGCTGCGATTAATGTCAAAGTGTGTTCTGCCTATGTTTTCCTCTAAGAGTTTGTACGGTATCCAGCCTTACATTTAGGTCTTTAATCCATTTTGAGTTTATTTTTGTGTATGGTGTTAGAGAGTGTTCTTATTTCATTCTTTTACATGTAGCTGTCCAGTTTTCCCAGCACCGCTTATTGAAGAGACTGTCTTTTCTCCATTGTATATCCTTGTCTCCTTTGTTGTAGATTAGTTGACCATAGGTGGGTGGGTTTACCTCTGGGCTGATCTCCACTTTTGAGAAGCCCAGTGAAGCAACACAGCTGGGAAGCTGTAGTTCTGAGGTTTGGATCCAGGGCGTCTAACTGCAGATCTTCCAGGCTTTTAACCTCTGTGCAGCGCTGCATTCTCAGTTTGTAGAGACAGGGGAGTGGCACTCTGAGAGGTTCGTGCTCCCCTTGACTCCCGGGGACTTTTTTTTTGCAGCTGGAAGCTGAGGCTGTGTTCCGTGCCATCACCATCGCCAGCCAAACCAACTGTCCTCTCTACGTCACGAAGGTCATGAGCAAGAGTGCAGCCGACCTCATCTCACAAGCCAGGAAAAAAGGTGATTTGTGCTCCGAAGATCTCAGAGCCCCTAACGAGCCATGTGGCTCCTTTCCCTTGGCTGTCCTGTATAAATGGTGCCTATTTTGCTCATTGCCTTGCTCTCAGGGAAGCCCCTCATCCTTGTTAGCCCATTGGATCCTTTCTGCATCCTGTGTGGATGGCAGGATCCCAGGATTTCTACTACTTGGCAGATGAGTAAATTGAGGCTCAGGAAGGGTAAGTGGTCTGCCCGAGACGACACAGCTTGAATCAGTTCTTTGGAGAACTGGTGCATCTCTTTTCCTCCCTGGGATCTTTCACTGTCAGTTCATGTTATCTGAACTTTATAACTGCACATATTCATGAAGATTATATTTGGTGCAGCAGTCAAAGACCCTACTCAGATGGACTTCAACAAGTAAATTATTGGTTGAGGGTGTTTCAGGCATGGCTGGATCAAGGGGTTTAAACACTGATATTAGAGCTCTATCACTGTTATTCCTTTCTGGACTCTGCTTTCCTCTCTTTTCAGTATGAACAATGACAGGAATAAATGCTAAGAGATGTTCTTGTCCTCTACACTTGGTGGGGGCATGGTGAGGGAGTAGAGAACATCTTTTCCAATAGCTCAAGCGAAAGTCCCCAGGAATACTGCCACTGCCTTGGCTTGGGTTGTGGGCTCATCTCTGAACCAATATCTGCTCCGGAGATGGTGTAATTGATTGGCCAGGGTTGAGGGCAGTGTGTAGGGAGGAGGTCCCACCCCCTGAGCCACTCAGGATAGCCCAGGTTATTTCAGAGAAGGCATTGAATGGGTCTCCAAAGGACATCCAGCGGTGTGGCCTTCATGACCTGGCTCTGTCCCCATGGCCTTCTGACTTCTGTTTCTTTTCTCCATGGCTGTTAACTCGGCTTCCTTTGCTCACCTCGTGCTAAGCTCAAGCTTACCGTCATTTCAAAACTTGCTTTCCTGCTTTCCGTTCTCGTCCTCAGTGACGCACTAATGGGCTCCCTTGTGAACAGAGTGTGGTTGAGACACAGGAGCCGTAGGGCTCTGCGTTTGGTTGGGAGGGAGGATTTCCTAGGCCCGGCTGTATGATTGTGACTGCCGTGTGCCCGTGGGACCAAGCTGAATGATTCATCTACCAAACCCAGAACTGGTCTGTAAAACTCCGCATGTGAGTGACTGGGGCGGCTAAAAATAGTCCCAGCTGACCGATGGCCGAGTGTTTGGCTGCCTGACCTTCTGGCAAACGGGACCCTTTTCTTACGGGAGGGGAATCTCCCTAATTGCCCCGCCAGCCTTTCTAGCTGGCAGATTCTGGGGCACCACCTGCTCACCTTACCCTGCTCATGGGAAGCCTGCTGTTTTCTCGCTCAGCTTTTAAGTGTCTCCATATGATATGGCCTGGCTGCTTCGCTGGGTATGAGTCATCAGGACAGAACCAGGAATGAAGCCCAGTGCTGCTTACCCATTCTTGGAGAAGGGAAAAAGGAAAAGAAAAGTGCACGGGGACACCTCCACTCCTCTCCCCACGGCCACCTACTATCCTCACCCTGTCTTGCCTCGTGCTGATGGCCACATCCTGCTTGGGACCCATTCTTGGATGACCTGGGGGCTTCAAAGACAGTGTGTTTCAATTATATGCTGGGTCTTATTTTAAATTCCATGTAGAAAAATTCCTCACCCTTAGCCTCCTGGCTTATGACTTTCTGGCAAGGAGAACTAGTACAGCTGTGTCTCCAGGGTGGAAGGGAGGCATTATTTTAGTGATGAAAAACCGGCTGCTGAGATGGAAGCCAATAAACATCTCATGAACTGTCATTCTCAGGGAAGGAGTCAAGAGCATTCAGAGCAGGAAGACAGTGTATGGCAGGGTTCACTCTTCCCTCTGGACCAGGGGACTGTTTAAGCCCCAGGGTGTTTAATCCCCAAGTGCTCCTCAGCATCTCTGCACGGCTGCTCAGAATCAACATTAGGAATTTCAATTTAATGAGGACCAACTGTATGCCCTGCCTTGAGGGGAAATACTTTAAATGTATTATTATGTAGAATTCACAAAGCACCAGGAGAAACTGGCATTTATTATCACCATTTTGCAGAAGAGGAAATTGTAGCACGTCTTGTCCAGAATCTCCCAGCTTGGAGAGCTAGTCTCCAAATCCAATTGTGTCGATAATGTAATTACAATCTCTACTTATTCTAGTCTTCCGTCTAAAGATAGTCCAAAGGGAGAGGTCTTCCACTTTTAAGGTTGTATTTCTCTTAATAGTACTTGAATGCTTGCCTTGACTTTCATTTCCTCATTTCTTTTTGGTCCCATATGCTTTAGTTTGGTAAATATTTTTGGAGTCCTTGAAATTCTCTTCAGTCCTATGTGGATCCTTTTCACTGCCGCCCCAAAGAACAGGTCTGTCCTATATGAATCATTGCCATTGCTTCCTTCTTTTGCCCATGGCAGACATCACAAATCAATCCTGAGCCTTTTCTAGTGAGACCAGAAGCATATTTAGAATTCTTCCCAACACAGAAATCCAGGCAACTAAAACCTAAAATTGATTGGAGTTGAAGCAAGGCAAAACCTGTAATCCTAGCCATAGAGCCTTCTTAAACTTCCACCTTGTGGGGAACTTGAATGTGGAAGATGGAGGAGCAAACTTAAAGAAGCCAAGGGCTGCACAGGAATCGTTAGCCCAAGATTCTGGCACAGAGAAACTTGATAGCAACCCACCTTCTATGAGATAGCATTTACCTTCTGTATCACTATCCCTTCTTCTTTCACAAGCTCAGTTTAGATCAGTTTATGTCCCAGTATCCTTCCTCCCCTCTCCTTCGTTTGGGCATTCCAGCCTCTCATTCTAGACACAGGGTCCGGGAAGCTAACCTCAGCTTTGCTGTGTCCCTGGTTGTTGGGTGTCCTTGAGCAAATTACTCATTGCTTTAGGTTAAGGAGTAACAAACATGTTGCAAATAAGATGTGTCATCCTCAGGAATTGGTTTTACTTTGTGGAACCAAAGCATGTCTTTGCGACAGCAGGAGGTAGCGGTTCCCAGTGATGTGGGCACGTATGGGGCTTTGGGCTTCTACAGTGGGGAAGAGTAAGAGGTGTAAAAGAAATCACATTTGCTTAGCATCTCTTATGTGGCAGACACTTTGTGTATGCCAAACCTTTCTTTTTCACAAGGCTGAGAAGTAGACGTCATCTTATTTCATCAATTCCAGGACCTATTTTTGTTTTTTGTTTTTTTTGTGGTACGCGGGCCTCTCACCGTTGTGGCCTCTCCTGTCGCGGAGCACAGGCTCTGGACGCTCAGGCTCAGAGCCCATGGCTCACAGGCCCAGCCGCTCCGCGGCATGCGGGATCTTCCTGGACCGGGGCATGAACCCATGTCCCCCGCATTGGCAGGTGGACTCCCAACCACTGCGCCACCTGGGAAGCCCCAGGACCTATTTATTCCACATTTTAACATTTCTGAAATGAGGATGAATCTTCCAATTTATATATATATATATATATATATATTTTTTTTTTTTTTTTTGCCTCAAATGTTAATTTGCCTCAGAATTTGAGAATTGATGCTGCATCTTGCAACTAGTGGCTTCTACAGAATACAGAATTGTTCCCATTTAGAAGATAGAAAAGCAGAGGCTTAGAAAAGTGGGGGAACATGAACTTGAACCCAGGCCTGCCTGACTCCAGAGCCACAGCCTTGAGTAGGCTTAGGGGCTATGATTATCTAAGCCCGGCCCAGGGCAGCACATATATTATATCACCCATTACCTCTGTCCTACCTGTTGCAGGAAACGTGGTCTTTGGTGAGCCCATCACCGCCAGCCTGGGCACGGATGGGACCCATTACTGGAGCAAGAACTGGGCCAAGGCGGCTGCGTTTGTGACATCCCCGCCTCTGAGTCCTGACCCAACTACCCCTGACTACATCAACTCCTTGCTGGCCAGGTTGGTGCAGAATGACAAGCAGCGGGCATTGTGTGGAGGCATCTTGGGAACGATGGGATGAAGACTGGAGCCACCCATCCATCCGCTAGACTAGAGTCTGCAGTGAGGAATAAACATCGAGAATTCCCCTGCAGTGCTGAGCACAGATAACAGGCTCTTCCCTAGTGTATTTTAAAAGATACTACAGTGATCATATTAGTAATGGTAACAGCAGTTAATACATATTGTATGTCGAGCACTAGGGTGAGATTACACGTGTGATCTCATTGTTCCTCATAACAATGCTATGAGTGAGGAACTGTCATCACCATTTCACAGACTGAGCAACTGAGGGTCCGGGAGACAAAATCATTTGCTCAGTTTTGATGACCACCTAACCAAAATTACAGGGAGACTAGTTTGCTGCTGCCCTCTGTGGATAAGTCCCATCACTCATGTGGGTCATTTTTGTTACACAAGGGGTGATCTAATCCCACCCCCTCATTTTCCAGATAAGGTAACTGAGCCCTAGGGAGGGGAAGAAATTCACCCAAGTTCGCATAGTTGGCGAGAGGGAGAAGAAGGATTCCAAACTCAAGTCATGGCACTCCACATGCCTATACTATACCCTCATTTCTGGGCCCCTGCGGTGCCTCTAGCCTCCCCGTTCACATGGAGCTTTTCTCCTTCGCCAGTGGGGACCTGCAGCTCTCCGGCAGTGCCCACTGCACCTTCAGCACTGCCCAGAAGGCCATCGGGAAGGACAACTTCACAGCCATTCCCGAGGGCACCAGCGGTGTGGAAGAGCGGATGTCTGTCATCTGGGACAAGGCCGTGGTAAGGACCACAGTCATAGGAGGGCATCCAGGGCCAGATCAGAGCCTCCTGCCGCTGCTCCTCTTTGCCCTGTCATGGGGGTGCTGGGGGCACAGATGAGGCCTCATACCTGCCCAGGTGTCTCTGGAGCCAGGTGGCTCAGGTGGTTTGGGAATGTCCCTTCTAGAGTGATGAATCCTGGGGCCTGAGGTTCTGAGGAGGCCTCCTCTAGATTGTTAAAGGGCTAGGAACCAGAAACACAGATCATTTATCTGATGGTATGAATGATCTGTGCTTAAAATAATAGTGAATTAAAAATTCTTTTTGTTTGGAGGGTTTTATTATCTCTTTTGAGAGGGTTGGATATAACCCTCTGAAATGATAAGCAAGGGGTCTGTGATTAAGACTCAGGTCATTTGCTCACCAAGGAGTGGTGTGTGGTCATCCGGGCTGTACAGCTGATTGTCTGTCAGAGTCTTCTGGCAAAGTGGCCTGGTTTTATTTTCCTTGTTTAACATCACAGAAGCTGAAAAAAAAAAAAAAAAAAAGTCATGCAAATGAAGTCACTTCCTAAGATTTGAGTAAAATTAATAAATAACTCATTATTAAGTTGATCCCTTCCCTCTGTTTTATTTTTAAAACCCTGAAGCCACTCATTTCAGAGCCAAATAGAATACATATCTACACAGTATAATCCAAGTTTCCCTTTTCTTGGCTCCCAGGAAGCGCAAAACTAGATTTTAAACTAAATTCTTCTTTCCTTACCCAAGTTGTTTTGTGAAGGGGGAAAGTATAAATATATTTGTCTCTTCTCTTACAAATTTAGATTTTTTTACATTGTTATCTATTTATGAATGTGTGTATATATTTATCTTGGCACTATCTGGAACTGTTAAAAAATAATATATATTTTAAAATTACCAACATGATACATGCTCAATAAAGAACATTTGGAAAGTACAGAAAAGTACACACATGAAAGAAAACAAAACTCACTTATAATCCCACAACCCAGGGATAACCATTGTTATCATTTGGGTGAGGTTCTTCCATATTTATCCTGTGCCCATGCAAATACAAACATATTATCTGAGATATGGGCTGATAATTACATTTGTTTTTACTGTGAACTGTCTATAATCCTTTCTGGAGTTAGAAGGGATAAATAAGTAAGTAAATGTATGTACATGTCCAGAAAAAAATGCATACTTCCAGAGCAGTCACTTCCATCTTCTTTATCTTTTTTTTTTCTTCTTTTTTTTGAGAAGGATAAGTGTTAGCTCTTCTCTAAATGTTTGATAGAATTCAACTGTGAAGCCATCTGGTCCTGGACTTTGGTTTGTTGGAAGATTTTTGATCACAGTCTCAATTTCATTACTTGTGATTGGTCTGTTCATATTTTCTATTTTTTCCTGGTTCAGTCTTGGAAGGTTATACCTTTCTAAGAATTTGTCTATTTCTTCCAGGTTGTCCAATTTACTGGCATAGAGTTGCTTGTACTAGTCTCTTAGGATGCTTTGTAGTTCTGCAGTGTCTGTTGTAACTTCTCCTTTTTCATTTCTAATTTTATTGATTTGGATCCTCTCCCTCTTTTTTTGGATGAGTCTGGCTAAAGGTTTATCAATTTTGTTTATCTTCTCAAAGAACCAGCTTTTAGTTTTATTGATCTTTGCTATTGTTTTCCTTGTTTCTATTTCATTTATTTCTGCTCTGATCTTTATGATTTCTTTCCTTCTACTAACTTTGGAGTTTGTTCTTCTTTCTCTAGTTCCTTTAGGTGTAAGGTTAGATTGTTTATTTGAGATTTTTCTTGTTTCTTGAGGTAGGATTGTATCGCTATAAACTTGTCTCTTAGAACTGCTTTTGCTGCATCCCATAGGTTTTGGATCATCATGTTTTCGTTGTCATTTGTCTCTAGGTATTTTTTGATATCCTCTTTGATTTCTTCAGTGATCTCTCAGTTATTTAGTAACGTATTGTTTAGCCTCCATGTATTTGTGTTTTTTACGTTTTTTTCCCTGTAGTTGATTTCTAATCTCATAGTGTTGTAGTCAGAAAAGATGCTTGACGTGATTTCAATTTTCTTAAATTTACCGAGGCTTGATTTGTGACCGAAGATGTGATCTATCGTGGAGAATGTTCCCTGTGAACTTGATAAGAAAGTGTAATCTGCTGTTTTCAGATGGAATGTCCTATAAATATCAATTAAATATATCTGGTCTGTTGTGTCATTTAAAGCTTGTGTTTCCTTATTAAGTTTTCTGTCTGGATGATCTGTCCATTGGTGTAAGTGAGGTGTTAAAATCCCCCACTATTATTGTGTTACTGTCGATTTCCTCTTTTCTAGCTGTTAGCCTTTGCCTTATGTATTGAGGTGCTCCTATGTTGGGTGCATACATATTTATAATTGTTATGTGTTCTTCTTGGATTGGTCCCTTGATCATTATGTAGTGTCCTTCCTTGTCTCTTGTAACATTCTTTATTTTAAAGTCTATTTTATCTGATATGAGTATTGCTACTCCAGCTTTCTTTGTTTTTTTGTTTTTTGTTTTTTTGCGGTACGCGGGCCTCTCACTGTTGTGGCCTCTCCCGTTGTGGAACACAGGCTTCGGACGCACAGGCTCAGCGGCCATGGCTCACGGGCCTAGCCGCTCCATGGCATATGGGCTCTTCCCGGACCAGGGCACGAACCTGTGTCTCCTGCATCGGCAGGCGGACTCTCAACCACTGCGCCACCAGGGAAGCCCCCAGCTTTCTTTTGATTTCCATTTGCATGGAAAATCTTTTTCCACCCCCTCACTTTCAGTCTGTATGTGTCCCTAGGTCTGAAGTGGGTCTCTTGTAGACAGCATATATATGGGTCTTGCTTTTGTATCCATTCAGCAAGCCTGTGTCTTTTGGTTGGAGCATTTAATCCATTCACATTTAAGGTGATTATCAATAAGTATGTTCCTATTGCCATTTTCTTAATCGTTTTGGGTTTGTTTTTGTAAGTCCTTTTCTTCTCTTGTGTTTCCCACTTAGAGAAGTTCCTTTAGCATTTGTTGTAGAGCTGGTTTTGTGGTGCTGAATTCTCTTAGCTTTTGCTTGTCTGTAAAGCTTTTGATTTCCCCATCAAATCTGAATGAGATCCTTGCCAGGTAGAGTAATCTTGGTTTTAGGGTCTTCCCTTTCATCACTTTAAGTATATCATGCCACTCCCTTCTGGCTTGTAGAATTTCTGCTGAGAAATCAGCTGTTAACCTTATGGGAGTTCTCTTGTATGTTATTTGTCATTTTTCCCTTGCTGCTTTCAATAACTTTTCTTTGCCTTTAAGTTTTGCCAATTTGATTATTATGTGTTTCGGCGTGTTTCTCCTTGGGTTTATCCTGCCTGAGACTCTCTGCGCTTCCTGGACTTGGGTGGCTATTTCCTTTCCCATCTTAGGGAAGTTTTCAACCATAATCTCTTCAAATATTTTCTCAGGTCCTTTCTCTCTCTCTTCTCCTTCTGGGACCTCTATAATGTGAATGTTTGTGCATTTAATGTTGTCCCAGAGGTCGCTCAGGCTGTCTTCATTTCTTTTCATTCTTTTTCCTTTATTCTGTTCCGTGGCAGTGAATTCCACCATTCTGTCTTCCAGGTCACTTCTCCCTTCTTCTGCCTCAGTTATTCTGCTATTGATTCCTTCTAGTGTATTTTTCATTTCAGTTATTGTATTGTTCATCTCTGTTTGTTTGTTCTTTAATTCTTTTAGGTCTTTGTTAAACATTTCTTGCATCTTCTCGATCTTTGCCTCCATTCTTTTTCCGAGGTCCTGGATCATCTTCACTATCATTATTCTGAATTCTGTTTCTGGAAGGTTGCCTATCTCCACTTCATTTAGCTGTTTTTCTGGGGTTTTATCTTGTTCCTTCCCCTGGTCCATAGTCCTCTGCCTTTTCGTTTTATCTGTCTTTCTGTGAATGTGGTTTTTGTTCCACAGGCTGCAGGATTGTAGTTCTTCGTCACTTCCATCTTAAGCCATGCATTTAACCATTTTCTCTGGGTGATGGTGACAGCCCCACTGATTCTGTAGCTTGCTGTGCTCACCGTCTCAGAGGTCCCTCTTTGTATATGTGGGCCTTCGTGGTCCCCCTGCTCTGAGCTCAGAGGCCCTAGATGGACCATTTTGTGTGTGTACGTTTCAACAGGCCACGGGGAAGATGGATGAAAACCAGTTCGTGGCCGTGACAAGCACAAATGCTGCCAAGATCTTCAATCTGTATCCCCGCAAGGGAAGAATATCTGTGGGCTCTGACAGCGACCTGGTGATCTGGGATCCAGATGCCGTCAAGATCGTCTCTGCCAAGAACCACCAGTCGGTAAGACCTGAGCAGGTGGGAGTGGAGCAGAGTGGGGAACGTGGGCAGGGAACGTGGTGGTGAGAGACGTGTGTTTGTGTTGAACCGGGATAGTCAGGCAGGGACGTGTTGCAATGACACACCACCCCCAATTCCCAGGGACTTAAAACCTCAACAGTTTCTTTCTCACTCCTGCTTTCCAAAATGGGTTGGTAGAGGAGAGGGGCTCTGCCCATCACAGTCGCTCAGGGTTGGGGGCTGGTAGAGGCACCAGCTTTCTACACGTGCTATGATTGTTGAGGTCGGGGACCAGGACACGGCTTTGAAAGCTTTTCCGAGATCTCACTTCCTCTCACCCTGCACTGGCCAGAGCCAGGCCGGAGGCCATACTTTATTCCAGGAGGTCAGGAAGTACATGGATACCTTGTGCCTAGAAGGAGAAAGAATGGGAAAAAAATTGGTGAACAGCTCTGATGACTTCCTCATGAGGAGTTCCATGTGAAAGATGATGGTTAAAGCCCAGTACCTAACAGAAAGGGTTTTAAAAATACAGTGCTTGTTAGTAAAAAGAGCATTTTTCAAGCACTTATGTCTCAGGCACTGTGCTTTTCATTTGTTGAATCTCTGTAACAGTCTTCTTCAGGTGGGCACTATTATTAAGGAAGTGGAGATGCAGAGATTAAATAATTTATGCAGCAAGTAAATGGTGAAGCTAGGATTCAAACCCAGATAACTTGACTCCAAGCTGATATCCTTAACCACTTTTCAATAATGCCTTGCACTTATTGGATAAATGAAGGAGGTAGGGAAGAAGCCCATCTGGGGTGGCAGTGGCCTTTGCTTCAACATTGTGTCATATTACATTGTTTAATTTCGAGCTAGTGGGGATTTAAGGGTCATGTAACCCATCTACCCAGTCCAAGATGGCAAATACACCATCTCTGGTAGTTATCCACCTTCTCTTCGAACACTGCCAGTGACAAAAATTTTCTTCCATGTGAGGACCTTACTTAAGACTGGATGCTTCTCTTGGCCAGGAAGCCCACTCTTAGCAAGCATCTGTCTCCCGAGGCCTCCACCCACTAGAAGCTTGCAGATGCTTTGTAAGCTGTTCCTGGCTTACCTGGTGAATCAGTTCCTAGGGATGCTGAAGGCAGGATCCCAAGCACAGGAGAACCGCGTTCCTCTTTCTGTCCTTACTGCACCCATAACCAAGGCTTCGTCCCTCGCCCCTGTCTCTAGGCTGCAGAGTACAACATCTTTGAAGGGATGGAGCTGCGCGGGGCTCCTCTGGTGGTCATCTGCCAGGGCAAAATCATGCTGGAAGATGGCAACCTGCACGTGACCCAGGGGGCTGGCCGCTTCATTCCCTGCAGCCCCTACTCGGACTATGTCTACAAGCGCATTAAAGCCCGGAGGAAGGTGAGAAGCAGGCAGAGCCCAGAGGTGGGGGGGGGGGGGATGGGCTCTGCGTCCCATTCAGCACAGGGACAGGAACCATGAGATTGGGAGGGGTCTGTGTGCTCTAGATCCTCCCAAAGAAATTCACAGCACCGATCTCTTCCCAAAGGACCATTGCACAGATTTAATGGACTATAAAAGGGGAGTTCAAAAACTTTCTTGGCTAAAGAAAGCTTTTTTGCAAACGATTTCCCCCCGTTTTTAGAATGCTTTTCCTTAAAGTAATTAAACATTCTAATAATTCAAAATAAAGTCTGTATCTATTTTTTGTTAATAATTTACTCTTCAAGGCTTACAAAGAGAACCAGCAGTCCACACCCACCCCTCCTTGTTCCATCCCGCATCTGTCTGTTGCTGCTCCACTGGGGCAAATGTTTATAACTCTTTTAGCAAGTTCTGTGGTTCATATAAAATCTTATTTATGTCCCTGATTTCACAGATAAATAGGTAGATGCATACACAGCCATATGGGTACCTGTTTGTGTACATGTCTGCCTACCTCCCTACACGTTACAGACAGAGTAGCTCTAGCTGATGGAGGGGTGAGGCCCAGAACTCTGTCTTTCCAGCTCCCTCTCCTATCCCCACACTCATCTCCAGGTCGCCTTCCTGTAGGGAAACCTTAGGGCTCCTCAAAACAGGGTTTGACCAGCTCTGGGATTGTGGGATTTGAGCCGTGGTACTGACCTCGTCTGTTAGACAGAATAAAGTCATCTGTGCACATGGGATGGGGGAGATGGTGGGGAGAGGAGGAAGGGGGCTCCCTGTGTAAGTCACTGGGGGCCAGGCCAGAGGAAACAGAACCATGCCACCTCTGTGCCTGGACCCATCCCAGGGGTTTCCAACTTCCCTGCAGAGTACGTTGCCTGGGAAACAGGCTCCGAAGGGGAGATTTTCACGCAAGAGGTTTCCTGGGTGTTGCTTTCAGGATCACCCCTTGTGGCCAAATGAAGAAGCAGAACAGGGCAGAGGGAGAAGTCAGGCTGGGATGCAGCTGTAACCAAGGCCTCAGCTGGACCTCAGCTGGGCTGGTCCTTGACAGGGGTCTGGGCCTTATATTCACTCCCTCCACACACACACACCCCCGCCAACCTACAAACCAGTATGGGATGTGGGCTGCCCCGGAGCAGAGGGTGGGGCTTTGGGCCTAGCGGTTCTCTTCATCTGAGGGCAGTTCTTGGGTGGGACTCCAGTGAGCCCTTCCTATTGCCAACACCCGCACCAGCAGGGAGAATGAGTCTTCAGTCGTGGTGACATTGGGGCGGGGGCTTGGGGACAGGAAATGGGTGCCCACTGCAGTACCTCTTAGAGAGAGAATCACAGAAACTCAATATGTAAGTGGTCGTCGAGCCTCTGGGTGGATGTTGGCAACACAGGGGGCCTTCCCATCTCATGAGGCAGCTGCCCACCCCTGCCTGTGAGAACCAACTTCTTTTCTTTGTCTGTTTTTGTTTTCAAATTTAATGTTTTATTGGAAGGGGAACAGATAATCCAATCAGTTATAAAATCAAAAATAGAGGATTCTAGAATTATGATGGAGACAGAAACATAAATTGAAATATTCAGAATTCTGAGAAGCCTTTTTTGTGCAGATAGCCCCAGCATGATCTTGGTTGTCCAATCACTGAGCTCCTACTTGGGAAGTTCCTTGTAGTTTCAGATGTAGGGTTACCGAGGCAGTTGTTGAGTAGAAGCCAGAGAGAATCCATGTCCTCCAGAGCCCAATGGGTGGCAGCAGCCGTATCCGTGGCCTCCACAGGAGAACGAACTTCGTTCGTTCTGCAGGTCTACCTCCCTGCAGCACACCAAGCTCAGTTCTGCTCCAGGCACCTGCACAGAATGAGTTAAACCCATCTGAGCACCTGTGTGTTCCCAAAGTCATCTGTCCTTTGGTCTAAATACCCCTGCAGCCTTCCGCTATTCATTCATGACAGTGCTCTAAATCCCTTCACCATTCTTCTCTCTTTATGAGTGGTATTTTAAAGGTAGCTAGTATGGAGTAAAATTCCACACACCAGTTTTGGCCTAATAGAGAAGAGAATGAAACTCAAACGTCTGAGGTATCAGCTTTGTATTTCCATGAATGTGACTTAGCCTCTGGACCCCAGGAGATGTTAATGAAATACAGTTATTGGTCAAGGTTTGGGGGGAGTACAGATATAGTCATCATCTCACCTGAATCATTAATGTCTGCAAATGTGGTGAGCTTTGCCTCTGCACCTGCACCTGAGTCACTGATGGATGCGAGGGAAGCCTCTGTGGCCAGCTTCCTTGGATCTTACAACGAGCTGTCCTGTGATGTCAGCTGTCGGCGTGTCCTCATTGCCTCACCTCTGGGCAATGATAAGAAACAGGCAGAGGTTGTACGCCGGCCATTCTGCTGCCTTGGGTGGTCTTGCGGTGTTTGCATAATAGACTGTGAGCACCTTTGTGGGAGGCGCCCTGTTTCATGTGACCGTGAGCTCTGGTTCCACCACGCCTGGCCTCTGCTGATGTTGCTGGCGGGTTCCATGGTCCCAGGGCAGGTGCTGTGGGACCACAGCCAGAGGCCAGGGGGTCAGATCCACTGAATGAGGACAGTCATTTCAATGACTGTCAATGAGGACAGCCACTTTTGACCTGTGCTGAGGAGTGTGAGGATGGAGCGCCCATGCGGTCCTTGCCAGCACTTATGACCCTATCTCAAACTGCTACCCTTCCCACCGCTCTGCTCCAGCCGCATGGGAGGTTCTTCTGTTTGATGACATTCCCACTGGCAGTTTCCTCTGCTGAGAACGCTGCCATCCACACCTCCCCCAGCCTCCTCCCTCCCTCCCTCCCTCCACCCTGGCCCCACCAACAATCTCCTTTGGTCCTTAAGATAGAAGCTCATCTCTTTAGAGAGGCCTTCACCCGCCACCTCCATGGTCACTCTATCACAACACCGCACATTATTTACTTTATACTGCTTCTCCTTTCCTTAAAATAACCTTTTAATTTTTTTCCAGTTTTATCGAGATATAATTGACTAGTGCAGCAAAAACATAAGTCTGAGGTGTACAGCATAGTGGTTTGACTTGCACACACCATGGAATGAGTACCACAATAAGTTTAGTGGACACCATCATCTCATATAGACACAAAATTAAAGAAATAGAAAAAAGATTGTTTTCCTTGTGATGAAAACTCTTAGGATTTGATTTGTAGCGTATAGCAGTGTTAAGTATCTTTATCATGTTGTACATTGCATCCCTAGTAAAAATAACATGATTATTGCTTTCTGGCTCTCACTACATGCACTTAATTCACTGCCACCTCTGTGCTACCTAGAACACACCCTTAACCGTTGAGCGAATAAACTTTGCTGCCCCCTTTCTCTGCTGCAGATGGCGGACCTGCACGCAGTGCCCAGGGGCATGTATGACGGGCCGGTGTTCGACCTGACCACCACGCCCAAGGGGGGCACCCCCGCCGGCTCCACCCGGGGCTCTCCCACGCGACCCAACCCGCCTGTGAGGAACCTCCATCAGTCCGGATTTAGCCTGTCAGGTGAGTCGGAGAAGCTGATGGTGAAGGTAGTGAAACGGGGAGGACGGAAGGGGGAGGGGAAGCTCAGCGCTGCGAGGTTAGCGGTGATGCTGGGAGCTAACCCAGATTGCCTTCTAGGGAGACGGTCACTGGGCCGCAAGCTGGGACGTTTGCTGAACCAAAGAGAAGTCCTGGTGGGAAAGGAAGCCAGGGCTCCGCCAGGTTAAAGATCAGGTTTAAGTGATGGCCAATTCTGCTTAGAGATCACACCTGGCGGGGCCGGGGGCGGGGTGGGGCCGGGATGACTTCCTTATGAATTGAGCGTGATTTTCTGCGTTAGACAGAGAGCCCTGCAGTACGCTTTCTTTCCTTTGTTTGCCCAGGTTACCAGATAGCTCAGATTATTTTTATGCTCAAATTGCAGTAGCTTCTTCTAATCTAGGATTTTAATTCTACTCTCCCCTTCCTTGTCATGATGATAATGCTAGCAATTACTGAACATTTACCATGGCCTAGCTGTATCATGAATCTTTAAGAACTATGATATTCATAGAAAACATTCAATTGCTCAATAACCAGTAGCCTTAAAATGGGGAAAAATAAGTGTAGAGTTGCATCACTATATTGAAAATTGTAAAGTGAGGGAAATGAGATGACAAAAAAGGAAAGAGACATGTAAAGGGACAGTATCTGTGGGCAAGAAAGAGGAGGAAGAAGTGGGAGAAACAGGAAGATAGGGAGGAAAAGACATAACGGGCCATAGGGGAGGAAGACGAAAAGTGCTAAAAGTCAAGGTGACGTTGTCAGAGATCACATATCCTAGTTGTCAGAAATTTTTCAGTGTTTTTCCATTTTTTGTTGCTCCCTGGCCACTGTCACCGGTAAACTTTTTTTGGCTCCTTTCTAAAGGACATGAGTGCATATCATATCAGTGTTTCCTTTTAGCTGCGGCCCCAGGCCAGACTATCACCACTGCAAGCTGTGAGACACTGGGCAGGTTGCCTAACCTTTCACAGCCTCAGTCACCTCCTCTGTAAAATGACGTAATAACAGTACCTGCCTCAAGGGTAGCGGTGAGGACAGAATGGAATGATCTGACGAGTATTTCAAACGTTGCTCGTCAAAACGAATGTGAGCAGCTATTTTTCCTATCATTCCCGTTGTTCTTTTTATTATCATTGTTATGATGCCGAGGGTCCGATGAAATCCAGTTAAGACCCTGGCTTTTCCTGGCAAAGGCTTGTTTTCAGGATGGTGGGTATGAAAAGCCTGGAATAGCTGTGACAGACTGCAATGGAAGTTTCTTGGGAGATGAGGAAGGCATTTAATATCTTACACTCTTCAAATTAATCCATTTTCTCTCTTGTCCACACCCCCCTGTCTCTCTCCCTTTTTAATCCCTGGGAACTTATTGCCACCTGCAGGCACCCAAGTGGATGAGGGGGTCCGCTCGGCCAGCAAGCGCATCGTGGCGCCCCCTGGAGGCCGTTCTAACATCACATCCCTGAGTTAAGCGACCCCTCCCCCAAAGAGAGGGGCGGAAGCAAGAAGCGATTCTTTTGAAGCCAAAATGGTACACCAATATTTAAGAAGGAAAGTGAATCCAAACAGTTTCGATCTAAAGAATCAATAAGCCTCAAGCCTTATGTTTCTCCAATGTTAACGCTCGCTTGCCTAGCTTTACGATTATTGCTTTGTTTTCTGTTTATGCATAGCCTTGATATGTTGGACGCCCCTACCCCCCATTTACATGCATGCAATCAGGCCACTAAGGTAAAAGCATCCGCTATATAGTGTTGAGAGCGTGTGTAGTGCTGCATCTTATGACAAGGGGACAGACAGAGCTGGGACGTCAGGAAAATGAACAAAAGGGATGCCAGTTATTTGGGGTGAGTGGGTGGTGGGAGCCCAGAGCAAGGCAGAGGGCTCAGAGGGACTGGGGTAGGGTGTGTGCGGGGGAGGCGGGTGGGTGAGCATAAGGGGTCTTGTGTATTGTGTTGATGAAGTAACGTTGATTTCCACGGAAGATGGCCACTCGGGGCAGCTGTCACGCCATCACGGTCCCCTGGGGTCTGCGGAGAAGGCAGGCAGTCTTCGGGTTCTGGACTTTGTCACATCCCCTCCTAGTAGATTTTATCCCTTGGAACATTTTATTAAAACACCAAAACACCAAAACCCAACCATTGCTTCCACCTGCTTGGTCGTGCCAGTGTTTGGCCGGGCCTTTTTCTCACTGTTGCTTTCAAATTCTTCTCTTTCCTGGGCTGGGAAGGAAGAGGGGAGAGAGGAAAGGACCTTTCTCTTGCTCTTGCCCTCCCTGCCTCTTTGGTGCTCTTAAAAGGCAGCAGCTGGGAGCACAGCACAGGCCCTGGGGGGAGGGCAGCCACGCTTAAATAGCGCCTCCCTCTAAACACGTGTTGGAGCTCACCTCTCACGGCTCTTTGCAAACCGAGGCAAGCAGGGGGCTTCTCGAGTTAGGACTGGAGCTGAGATGGGCTTCTCTTGCCAGGGGTGAGTGATTCTCTTGATCTCCTAAGATCCAGGCACATCCATGATTGCATATGATTTTTTTGTCATTATTAAAAATGTGTTTGCTTAGATGTTCCCTAGCTTTTATTACTAATCAGGAGTCTCAGCTCCTATGGGAGGCCAGCAGGGATGTGAGAAAGCCAGTCTGGAGCAGAAGGTGCATGCTCTGTGGCCATGCTTCTCTTTGTCAATTCTGAACCATCTCTTTCCCCTTCCGTTAGCATATCCCTTAGGGGAACTTTTTGTTTTAGTACCAGAATCTCCCAGTGAGTGGAAGTGACATGACACGTAAAGGAAATTAGCATAAAGCATTCGTATCCACCTTGTCTGTCAGACATGAATGTCCAATTCCCTATCATGCCACTTCTGAAAATTCAGTTTTGGAGCAAGTTCTGTGAGCCCAATGAGAATCTGTAGAACCAAGAGGCCCATATGCAGGAAAAATAGATTCAACCTGGGATCAGACTTCGGTGCTCAGGGGATCCAGCTGGTAGACCCCGCAACTCTGTACTAAATACTTTCATGAAAAGAGCAGGCCTCGAGCACCTTTCAGGTGCATAGGAGAAGCCATTATCTCTGCAAGTTTTAATAAGACCAGAGAAAAGGGGACACGTGGCTAAAAGGAATTTGGAAATAGCCAAGGAAGAGGATTTCCCTAGCAAGCTACTTTCTGTTCTAATCATGAAAAAGATGATTTCCCTTCATAAAAGGAGTCTTGCTGTTTTTAAGGCTTTTTCACGGTGCCTTTATTTTAAGGGAAACATAAGCGAAGGGGAGGATGTAGCTCTTGATTTATAACTCAAAGATTTGGGGGCCTGTGGTACAACAGAACTCAGAATGACAGCTTTGCAAGCAGAGGAGCTAGTCAGATCTGAACCATCTGTATCTATGCCTCATTGGCTGGGCTGGGCTTTAGGATACGTTGCAGTACCAGCTATAACCACCAGATGGAGGAAGAGACACGTATATGACTCTAGTCTGAGCATCCACTTGTGTGCCCTCTGTTGCTCTTACCCGGCCTGAGTCCAACTCATCCTCCCCATGACCTCTCTGTGCTTTGAAAAATAAATCTTTCATGGCCAAGTTGGTTGCACTTGGGACTTCTGAATGAAACACTCAAGCAGAACTTTATATTCTACACAGGTTTCCTGTGCTGTAGGAACAACCCCTGTATGTCTTCACGATGGGCAACAGGATCTGAGAAGTCTCTCTGTCTTCATGTACAATTAGTAACTTTCCAAGCGTAGAAAGTTCTGAGAATTCCAAGAAAACTCCCACCATATTCTTGACTTTGATTTCTGATGCCTTGTTACTTAAGTTAAAATTTATATTCCAATGTGCCCTGTTCTATGAGACCCGTTCAAGAGCCCTGTCCTGAGGGTTTAGGAAGAGAACATGGCGGTGAGTCACAGCCCTCTCAGAATTCCCTGGCATCTCATCCACGTGTGGGAGGCCATGCCGGGTCTTCCGTCTCCCCCAAGCTTTCTTTTGCTGTCTCATCTCTTGGCCTGGCCCTTCTCTAAGGGGGGGATGTCAGTCACCTGGGCTTCTCTCCGGGGCGGCCACCATCTTGGGTAGTTGAGAAGGCATTAGTAGAACTGTTAAATCAGCTGCCCCACTAGAGATATTTCCTCTAAGTTTTCTAAAGATGGCAGTGTTGTAGTTATCCCGAGAATGGGTTTCTTCAAAGTCCAGCCATCCTATGGCCTTTTTCTTCATGACTTCACGCAGAGTCATGTTCTGCTCCACAGGCCTCAATCCCAAGCCTGCCCTTGGCCTCCCCCTGAGAGATCTTCCCAGCAGCTCTCTGCCACAGCTTCTCAGGCCTTCTCCCCTGGAAAACTCCAGCTCGAGTCCCAGTGTACACATGGGCTGTCCTGAGCAGCCAGCATTCCTTTTAAGTTCCCCTTTGGAAATGGTGTGTGGGTGTTCAGTTGTGTCTGGTGACTATGGACAGACAGTAAATCTCCCTGTGATCTGTGGTAGCTGTGAGGCAGCTCTGGAACGCGAAGAGCTGTTTGCTTTGAACCGTGAAGAAAACTGTGTTTTGAGTTTAGCTGAAATTAAGAAAAAAAAGTTCATCAAGTGACTGTTAATGTAAACCTGGTTATTAAAATAACTATAAAATCGCAGCTGTGGTTGTGTAGCCTTTTTCTGTGTGTGTCATGCCGGTCGACCTAAAGTGTGACAACAACTGACAGGGTTATTAGTAGGAGGGCACATCTGATGTAAACCCCGAGAAAATTTGGGAGTTTTCTGTCTTTTCAGTTGAGCTTGAGGTTTTGTTTTGGCCACAGAGTTAGATGACCATTATTAAAACTCTGGGGAATAACTAATTTTTTTTAATGTTCATCAAATTTGGCATTAATGTACAAGGCCATTTGGGAAAAATCTAGTTGAGTACAGAACAGATCCTGAAAAGTTTTGTTTTGGGTTTTTTGTTTGTTTGTTTAGGTCATCCCCTTAAAGCATTTTCTGCTTCTTTCTAAAAACTTGGACTTTGAGAAAATTCAACCAAAGCATGTTTCAAAGTATATTTTTTAGCAGACTGTTTCCAAGGTGTCTAATGAGTGTGGGGAAAGTATTGTTTACTCTAATAATCTGAGAGATTTAAAGTACATATCATCAAGTTAAAAGCTCTGAGAAATTTTATGTCTTTCAAAATGTGTCCACCTTCTATTCTTTATCATCTTTTACGCTCTGCCAAACCTGTTATACTAAACCCTTTTGGGGAAACACTCCTGGATCCAATTAGAATTTATGCAGGGCATTTTTCATTGCAAATGTTAGACGTGTATAGGCAAAGAAAAAATTTTGGAAAGGGTTTTTTGAAGTCTGGTGTAACTGAAAACTTCAGGGATAGATTTGGGTAGATTGAAGCAGAGCTGGATGGAGAATATTGTTTCTCTCCATCTCTTAGCCCTGCTTGCCTTTAGTAAGTGCTTCATTCTTAGGAAAGCTCTTTCCGTGTGGGAGCAAAACTGACCATCAGCGCCTCCAAGTTTGCAGTTTTTACCTGCTTAAGAGATTTCGGGGGGAGAGAGGTTCTCTCCGTAGTGCCAGCCAAGGAGACGGATTCTGATTGGTCCGGCTTGGTCACGTGTTCACCATTGACCTCGGCACTGTGGCCTGGAGACTGGGGCTGATTGGCCACACCTGGTAACACACCCGGCTCCTGAACCACGTGGACTGTCCGTAACTCGAAGAAAATCAATTTGTGATCCCAGAAGAGGAGGGCATGGATGCTAGGCAGATAAACACAGCAGGTGGCCACGGCAGCATTCTCAAGCCTGCAGGGCACGACTGTTTTCTCAGCACAGTATCTGTGTGTAGGCTGGGGCAGGTGCGGGAGAGGATCAGGGGATGGTAATTCCTGGTGAATTGCTTTTACGTGTGATGAATGCCCAGGTGAAACCACGTCAGAAGCTACTCTGAGCGTCTAAAGAATTATTTCAGTTTGACGTTCAAGGTTTGATGATTAAGAAGCTTTTGCCCGTAGTTGCATTTGGGGGCTTGAACTCAGGACTGGTGAAACACCTCTCTCTGCTCGGGACCATGGCAGCAGCTGAGCTCTGCTTAGGATAAGCTTGGGTGTAAAGGGCAGGGTCAGTGCTTAAAATGATCTCAGCCTGCAGGGCTCTAAAAGGGATGAAGCAGTTTTTTTTGTTTTTGTTTTTTTGAGTTAGTGCAATTCACACTTTGACTTTCACACCTCTGCGGACTGGAGATATTCAGGGTCGAGTCACATCCACCAGGTGGGGAATGAGAACACTGAATAGGAATAACAAGGTCCCTCTGGTTTTGAAGAACTTTCTGGAATCAACTCCGTTACCATCAAGCTGTCACAAGGAGAACACCAACCATGAGCAGGAGATGGGATGAAAGGGCCAAAGCAGCCTGCAGGAATGAGGTTGCATCCTTAAGGCTGGCATTCCTCAGAATGGAAGGTCTAGATCCTGCCCTGGGATCGGTGGACGCTGAGAACAAGACAGCACACTTCACATGACCTGGACAAGAGTACTCTGCATGCAGGACTTCAGAGCCCACAAGACTTACGAGAACCTATCTCGGGAACCAGTTAGCCTGTGGCTGCTGAGCTGTTGTGGGTCTGAGAGGTGATGGGAAGGCCCCTTGAGTCTCCCCTGAGGCAGAAGTTGCTTCTGGCTCCAAGAGTTCAGAGCTGTCTGTTAACCTTCCTGTCCCGGGATATGGGCCTTGGACCATCCACCTGCTGCTTGGGTACTTGGAACCGGACAAAGATGTGGAGAGGTAAGAAGGGAGAGTGCTGAAAAAAAGAGGTGCAGGGACTCTCCATGGCCTAAAGGTCATAGTGAAAGGCAAAAGCCAGAATACTGGGCTGGGCCTCCTTAGGTGTGGATACTGGAGGAGTCAGGTTTTCGGTTTCTACATACGTGGAGCAACTAGATGGTGCTGCATTTCATAGTTACAGTGCCAGAGGGCTAGAACACCATCTCTAACATTCCATAGTTCTAGAACATCATCTCTAACACCAGCTTGTCTCTAGTAAAGGACATTCCTCCCAGCAGGAAATGGAAATAAGACCAGGTGACTTTGACCCTACCCCTAGGGGAAACGATTCCACACACACACACACACACACACACACACACACGGCTGACAAAGAAGGAAGTGGCTTATGGTGTACAGAAGACATTTTAATACACACAGGCACACTGACGGTACACATGCTACAGCTCAACAGAAGCACAGATTTCCCATCCAAGGGCTACCTGTTCACAACAGCACAGTTTGTGAACTGTGTTTGGATTTTTCACATCCGTGTTGAATATCAGACACACAGACTGTAGGAAACGGTAATCACAGGCACAGTTTCTAGGAAACAGGAATTTGTGTCGACAGAATGCAGGGACAGCTGGATACTGAAACAGTTCACTGCTTTTCATGCCTTTTCATTCAGCCCTTGAAGAATTAAAGCCTTAGCATTACTGTGCCAGCCCAAAGCAGCACCACTGGCCCCTGCTAGCTCTATGACCCACTCCTTCTCCCTAGTTATTTATTCATCAATCCAGTCTGGAAAAGCTATTATGTGATGAAGTCTAGTTTCTTCTGCTTAAAACGTTACTATCAGTAGTAGCATTGTTGGGAAATTATGTGAGATAGTATACGTAATCTAGAGCACTTAGAATGGTATATGGTTCAACCGAAGACTATATATGTTTGCTTTCTTCATGGTATTTTATTGTGTATATGCAATATAATTAATTTAGCTAGTTTCCCAAAAAAAAAAAAAACCCTTTACTATCAGAAGCAGCCTAACCACGAATTAATTAAGTGACCCTAATTAATGGAGCAATGCTCTGTGCGGCTTGACATTCGTTCCTGCCCCAGCAATGCCCTCAGCCAA
The DNA here is from genome assembly GCF_003676395.1 of Aethalodelphis obliquidens. Lineage (NCBI taxonomy): Eukaryota > Metazoa > Chordata > Mammalia > Artiodactyla > Delphinidae > Aethalodelphis > Aethalodelphis obliquidens. The sequence continues at coordinate 10,923,101 of NW_020837989.1, forward strand.
AACCAGTGCTGCCTTTTGGGGTTGAGCCATTAGCAGAGCCTCTCCTTCCGTGGAGTCCGGGTCATGGCCAGGGTCACAGGGCTGCCCCACCCATCCACTAGCGGTCCCTGTGGATGCACTGGGGTGGGTGACCCTGCTACAGTGCCAGAGGGTTAGAACCAGGATGCCCCTGGTCTTCCAAACCTGCTCACTTTTCAGATGTTCCACACAGGTAAGGGAGGAAGCTGTGAGGAGAAAAAGATGCCAGAAACGCCGGACAAAAGGAATTAAGAGTCACCCTGTTTTCTAAAATGCTTAGCCCTGAGCCTTCGTTGTCACACACCTAGATGAGATATGCTCCACCCTGTAGGGTAGTAAATTTTAGCCCAAGTTATGGAATAAAACCCAAGGATCTGAGTTCAACAACTAGCAATCATGGGTGAGGATTTAAGAATTCTTCTATTTTTTGGAAAACATTTTTGTCCTAACACTCAAAATGTCCAGTGGCGGGAGGTGCTTAAAATCAGCCGTTCTGTACCGATGGATACAATGCTTTTTCTTTTCTAACTTGAAATATTACGTGGTGGGTCTGTAACCTGATGAGGACGGGAAATCCATCTTACCTCTCTAGTCAGTGCATCCATGGTTCTTGACAGCCCGTAAGGGTGCTGTAGGCGTGGAATCAGGTCATTGGAAGTAAAAACTAGGGATTCAACCTACAGAGGTTGTATTGGGTTCCTATCCCATTATAAACTGTATAGATGTGAAATGGCACAAATGATTTAACTCCCATCCCAATGGAGACCCTACCAATCCCATTGCACTTGGGTGTTTCCCAGTCTCATTTGGGATGATATAAGGTCAGAGCGAGAGAAAGAATCAGGTAACTGGAGAGATGAGGCGACAGCACATCAAGGCTTGAATTGAAACAAATGAAATAAATTGGTAAACATGCAAATGGCCCTGACACTCCTGGTTTCCAACCAGGAGCAGAATCTGGTCACCTCCTTGTAGCTCTTGTCAACCCATTCCCCCTCCTTGGGAAATTGAGCCAGAGTTTATAGTGTTTGGAGAAAAACATAGCACAGACATATAATATGGGGGAAATGTAGAGAAAAGGAATCAAACAGAACACAAGAGCTGGCTTTTAATTCTTAACAAAAATATGGTTACTCTTCAAGTAGAGAGACACTATTTCACAGCTTTTCAAGGCCAGAAATGTGGGGCCTATTAGCTCAGTGGGGAGAAAACCATCAGTGCTGAATTAAAGTTCAGCACTGGCTTCCTGCCCGTGTCTAGTTGTCCCAGTGCGACCTCCCTTCTGGAGAAGTCCTATGTAGCTTGCGGCCGTCTCTGTTACTTCTGCCCATTTCCACCTGTCTGGTCTCCCCTGTTGCCAGCTTACTGCCACCCTGCTAAGGCCCATAGTCTCCCTAAGTAAGGACAAGGTTTAGGTGATCTGAGTGGCCAACAGATAAAGCAATCCCCCACCAACCCTGTTTATTCTTGAGTCTACCCAGCAGCATCTGTGAGTTGCCAAAAATAGTTCTTCTGCAAAGATCTTCTGGGTATCAGGGGAGTAGAGTTACATCCCAACTTAGGTGAATTAAACTTTGTGTTTGGCAAAGAAATAAATACAATATAAAGAAAAAGTGAAATATCAATACTATTTTAAATAGGGGATTCTGCCCGCCATTCTTACAGTAAGCACAAGTAAGTATTGCTGTTCCCTTAGTCAGCCTTAGACCTCTCAGATGTGTGGGCATCCCACGGTTCTAAGCGTGTGATTCTAGTTTATAAAGGCATGTATAATCTGTTCAACACTTTAGTGCATCTTTTATTAGCCAAAGGTGAGACCAAAAAAAAAAAAAAAGAACCAAAAAAGATGACTCGTTTCATTAGTGAAGGGTCTCATGATATTGGGCTTCTCTAAGAAAAGATACTCACCATATGTTGTGTATATTAAAGGAATTTTTCAAGGGTAAATTTTACTATCTTCCAAATTCACCTCACAATCTGACAGACTGTAACTCCCATATAAGATACAACTTCAGGTACTACAAGGTGGAGGTGCTTTCAATGTGACAATGTTCTTTTCTGATGCTCTCCGGACACAGGTCTCTGGTAGTCATAAGAGGACAATTAGCTCTCAAGGAACATGCTTCTAGAAGAAGGCCAGTGGTGTGCTAATATTTCACAACTGGCTTCCTGGCGCCGGGTGGGGGGGGGGGCCGGAAAGGGTGGAAAGCCCTGATTTGTAGCATCTGCCAATTTCCATGATATAAATACTTCCACCATCACCAATTTCAACTCTCAACTTCACATCACTGTACGGGGTGCTGGGACAGATGCGCATAGTGGCTCTTACAATTGATACAAGCTGGTACGGTGTTCTGACTTAAGCACACCACTGGAAGGCCCTCGTCAATCTGTGTTACTTATAATCTGGTTCCACTCATTTCTTCCTGAATGAATTCCTTACTCCTATTCAGTCGGATTTGGGGATTCTGACCAATTTATGAAGTTTTCTAACTCTGAAGAGATTCGCTCCATCACCCAGCAACGTCCATTTGTCACAGTGTAATTAGGAGTGGAAAAAATAAATCTGCGTCCAAATATTCCTTTTAAAATAAAAATAGAGGCTGTTTAGAAGAACAGAATGGAGAACAGTGGCAGTAAAAAGGCAACATAGGGCTCACCTAGTATTACATTCTCGTTTTTAGATGAAAAAACTGAAGCAGAGAAAGGGGGTAAGTAACTTGCTCAAGGTCGCGCGGTAGTGAATCTAGTTCCCGGGAGCCTGGGGACTCTTCTCTGGGTCGTGCTGCCTCCCTCCAAAGGTATTCAGTCATATTTTCTAAGGTGTGTGAGGTGTGGAGAGGTGAGAATTTCTGTCAGCTCTTCCTGACGTGGAAATGTCCCAAGAAGATGTTGAGGACTTCATGGGTTATTCCGGCCATCCTTTTCTTGTGGGTCTTTGGTTTGTTCCAAGGCTTGATTGGCTTGTCTTTTATTAAAGTCCTTTTTGACTCTTAAAAGGAAAAAAATAAAGTGGGTTTATTCATTGAAGTGAAAAAGAAAAGATTTAAGCTTTTGAAATGATAGCATTAAGGCCAACAATTTATAAAGAGGCGTGAGCCAGGGTAACTCTTACAAACATCATTGATTTTAAGTGTTGAAGTCCCCGTTCTTCTGCCCTTCCCATCAACAGAAACCTGATACTAAGCTAATTTACCTATTACAATTTTTGAAATCTCTTACAAGAAAAAAAAGTTTCTGTATTTTCCAGATTTTCTATCATAGATATGCATTATTTTTGTAATCAGAAAGAAAAAATGTTTAAAACTATATTAAGTCTTTGCAAGTTGAATCTGGCTGAAACACTCCATCATTCGCTGAGCTGCTGTTCTTCCAGGGGTTACTTACTTCTCTCGGTTGAAAATTATGAACTCCTTTTGGACAGATTCAAGGTGCTCCTGAAGAAGGCACATCTTCCGGGTGAATGTTGGAAAAAAGATAGAGGTATAGTTAGCAGACCAATGAAGATCCTCAAGTAGCCAATAACCTACTGAGTGTCTGTTAACTGAGTGGCCCAAATCGAGGAGGACCAGTGTGTCCTCAAAATAGATGCTATCTGAGAGTTTGTAGCAGGAGTGAGACCACAATGAGATTAATAGAGGAGCATAGAGGAAAGAAACAGGGAAAAATACATCAACTCTCTGCTCCCCACGATGAGGCAGCAAAGAAGACCTGGGTTATGGTTTACGAGCTGGATGTCTTTCAGCCATTTAGCCCAAGAAACCACGGCTTCAAGGCAGATGGGCACAAGGGTTTATTAAGCTGGTCACCTATTTGCTTCTCATCTCCTGGCCCTCATGTAAAAGGTTTGGAGGTTCTGAAACCAATTCCCCCTAAAACTGAGTTCCCCTGCCAAGTTTATGATTAATCTCTCTGTCCAAAACTTTATTCCCTTTTCTGTCCTGCCCCTGTCCCCCTCAGGATTCAAAGAGAAGGGGAGACTGAAACTGAGCAGGACCCTGTGGGGCCTTCCCACGTACAAAAGTCCCTCTGTGCCCCCGTTTTTCTTTGTAGAGAAAAAAGGCTTTAGTCTCCTAGGCCTTTCCCAAGTTCCAAAGAGCACTGAAGCAGTTAATTATTAGGACAATAGAATCACAGGACTCCCATTTCCTCCTGAAGGGAACTGGATAACCATCTGATGCATATCTTTGAGTTGTTCTGTAGAAACTCAGACCCTCCAGCCAAGTGGGGGGATGGTGACTAAATGCTGACCAGAGCACGTAGGCCCCAGGCTGGTTGGAACCAGAGGGTTGAGATTCCCAAAACATCACCCCGTTCCCTCGCCACCAACCGATCAGAAGAAGGTCCATGAGCTGAACACGCATCCTAGGACCCTCTCTCCTAACACTGTCTTTAAAAAACCCTTGTCTGAAAGCCATCGGGGAGTTTGGGTCTTTGGAGCCCATCCCCTCCTCCCCTTTCACCTTGCTTGACCCCTGCCATAAACCTTTCTCTGCTCTAAACTCAAACATTTCGGTTTGTTTGACCTCACTGTGTGTCAGGCACACAAACTTGGGTTCAACAACAGTTCTGCTTGGATTTAACGAGTAGCCTAGAAACATGTCTTCACGCTGAATTCGGATTGACTGTTCCCCTCAACTGCGCTGGGGCTGATTATACTTCAGTTGTGGTGAGCAGGCTTCTCCAGTTGTGACTTTCTCACAGATTTGCAAAGCATTTGCTTTGCTGCTTCACTGTCTGGCTGTCAGTATCTCTAGATGACGTTTCCAACATAATCAGAAAATGTAACCTCAGAGAAATGACCATCATGAGGCCCAGTATAGTATCAGCCCCAGATCAAAGGTTTTAAAAGTCTGTAACAAAATACTTCCAAATGACTTCTGATGACAAATATTCTTCTTGAAGGAAAAAATATCATTCATTCATTTTGTTTTTAAATCTAGGAATTAGAAAATACTAAGTCTTCAAGTACCAGAGAGTTTTTTTTTTTTTTTTTTTAACCTTTCCTGAACAAATAATTAAGTGTTGGGAGAGTAAACTATAAAAAGGAGAGGACATTTTCAGAGAAGGGGTGGGGGGAAGCAAAACAAAGGAGAGAAAAGAGATTCTGCTACACCTCACTCTTATCCTCAAGTTGGGGTACCTGTAACCCTGGGGGTTTCCAGTATCAGTAATAGGGGACATGAAGCTATGGGATAAACATGATCTGATAGAGCTCCTGGGGGCAGCAGATTTACCCCAAGATTGTAGAACAAATATTTTTAACATTTAAATATTACATAAAAATACATAAATATATAAAATATTACATAATGTCTTAACACATTTATATACTTTATATGTTTATATAAACATGTTTATGTTTTATATATGTTTGTATTTTATACATATACATGTTTCTATATGTACATATTTATGTATTTATATATATTATAGACATAAAAATATATGTATAATATAAACATAAATAAATACATAAACATACAAAATGTTATATAAAGTTTAACATGAAGATATTTAAAATATTAACATTTTAAAATATTTTAACATTAAAAGTCAAGATTATAGTCACTAAAATGCAGAAATTCACTCAAGTTCTTTTCTCTGTCATATAACTCTGTTTTATTTAAACAAAGATGTAAAGTGCACACTCAGATGAGTTTGTGATACGGCACTGCAAACCCTATGAGTCCCACCCTGGCCCTAAGGGCTCATGTGCCACATGTTCTTTTTCCTCTACTTTAGTTGGAAAAGTTTAAGAAGTGCAGCTACATGGACAAGTCAACAGCAGTAGCCAGAGTATGAGGGAGAGGAGTGGGGAGCAAACAGAATGGAGGAACGAATGAGTCTTATGTGGTTGAAAAGAGAACTACTGATTAAAAAATGTTAGAATGTGCTTCTCAGGGATGACAGAGCAAACCGAGATTAGACTGGTGTAAGTAGAGATGGCATCAGAAATATCTGAAGGGTTTAGAGCAGGTGGAAATCTCAGGAGGCAGAAAAAGAGGACTTAGGTCATTTGCTTCCATAGCAGGCAGACTGGGTGTGTGTCAGTCTTTTTGGTTCTCTACTTTAAAGGGGCTGATGAGCAGAGAGGGTCAGTGGAGAACATCCTGGATGCAAAGAAACAACAGAGGCATCTACTGTGAGCATGAACCAGAGTCATGGAAAAGAATGGAGTTAGAAGTCAGGAAGTCGAGCAGAAAAGTAAAACATAAAAAATGGCTAACTTTTTTTTTATTTTTTAGGGTTAGCTCTTTAATTTTTTTTTGTTTCTGTTTTTTAATTTTTATTTTATACTGGACTATAGTTGATTTACAACGTTACTAACGTTGTGTTAGTTTCGGGTGTACGGCAAAGTGATTCATTATACATATAGCTATTCTTTTTCAAATTTCTTTTCCCATTTAGGTTATTACAGAATATTGAGCAGAGTTCCCTGTGTTATACAGTAGGTCCTTATTAGTTATCTATTTTGGATATAGTAGTGTGTATATGTCAATCCCAAACTCCCAATCCATCCCTCCCCCACTCCGTCTCCCCCTTAGCAGCCACAGGTCTGTTCTCTGTGAGTCTGTTTCTGTTTTGTAGATAAGTTCATTTGTGTCATATTTTAGATTCCACATGTAAGTGATATTCTGTGATGTATGTCTTTCTCTTTCTGACTTACTTTACTTAGTATGATAATCTCTAGGTCCATCCATGTTGCTGCAGATGGCATTATTTCATTCTTTTTTATGGCTGAGTAATATTCCATTGTGTATATGTACCACATCTTCTTTAACAACGGCTAGCATTTTGGCAGACATGTACTAATTGACTCAGAACAGTCTATGAAGTAGGTAGCAATACTAACTCCATTTTATAAATGAGGAAGCAGAGACACAGGGGGGAAAGGAAAACTTTAGTGCTTTTACTTTATTTAATCATGGCCTGCATTCTACAGCTGTAGGTGGTAACAGTCACTGCATACCTGAATCACCTGAAGAACTTAAAAAATCCTGATGCCCAGGCCACACCCCCAGATTCAGCTGAATGAATAAACAAGCATGATGATGAAGTAAGGAGCTGCTAAGACTGACTCTCACATTTTAAAATCCTTGAATAGAGATAAAGTGCTACTTTGAGATGCACCATCTTTCTGATTCTTCTTTGAGGGAAGGCTACTCTTTGTTTTGAAACAAAATCCTTTTTATTTTTAAATGGAGGCTCTAAGATTAGGAGAAACTAGAGCAAAATGATGGCAGAGGCAGCTCCAGACCCCCAACCCTCAACAGAGACATCAGAAAAACAAACAGAAACTGTTAGGGCCAACACTGTCAGAACTCTGGAAAGCAAGCAAAGGTTTATAGCAACCAGACAAACACTGAATCAGGAAAAAAGCAACTTAAAAATGGTCCTGGTGTTTAAGGAAATCTCTATCAAAATATTATCTGAACACAAGCTAACATAACAAGAGACAGCAGTGGTGATGCATGACAAGGAATAGCCTTTTTGCAGAATAGTTTGTAAAAGTCACTCAAAAATGCAAGTACAGCCTTCAACAATCAAAAAACAGCAAACCCTAGAGAAGAAAGGGGAGAATCTGATTTCTGGACTTACTGGATTGTAATAGTCAACTAGCAAGTTTTCAACAAAAATACCACAAGGTGTACAAAGAAACAAGAAAGTATGGCCCATTCAAAGAAACCAAATAAACTGACATAAATCATCCCTGAGGAAGCCCAGACACTGGACTTACTAGACAGCGACCCTAAAACAACTATTTTAGGTATGCTCAAATAGTCAAAGGAAACCATGGAAGGAAACCATATGTTAGGCCACAAAACAGGTCTCAATAGATTTAAAAAGATTAAAATCATACAAAATATTTTCTCTGACCACAATGAATGAAGCTAGAAATCAAAAACAGAAGAAAAACTGGAAAATTCACAAACGTGGAAATTAAACAACATATTCTTAAGCAAGCGATGTGTCAAAAAAATAAATCACAAGAAGAATTAGGAAATATTTTGAGGCGAATGAAAACAAAAATACAACATGCCAAAACTTAAGAGATGCAGAGAAAGGCAGTGCTCAGAGGGAACTTTATAGCTGTAGATATCTACATTAAGAAAGCAGAAATATCTTAAGGTCAAGAATGGCATAGTACAAGGGTTGGGGTGGGGGAAGTAGACAGATCATATAGAGCATGGAAGGCATGGCAAAAGTTACTCACAGATTGCTGTCATCTCTAAAACTTTAGAAAACTTGTAATTAAGATGATGTCCTGTACTTGGCTACATTTGGGGGTCTGTTAACAGAGGAGCCTGCATAGGCAAGCTTTCTAGGTGCGAAGGAAGGAGCTGGCCTGGAGAAGCTGGTTGGTTATGATATGAAGAAGAACAGGTCATTAGGAGGAAGATGGGTGAAGTAAAAAGGAAGAAGCAAGATGGATTTGTGGCATAGCTAAGCATTCCTTGGAGGGCCCTAGAAAACACTTAAGGATGGGAATCTGGTAAGAGGCCAGTTCTGTGGACAAACAGGATGTGGACTTCGGTTAACTGACCGTTAAAGGGTATACTAGCCCCTGAGGACTAGAGAAATGAGGGACATTGAGGATACTTATTTGTTTGAAGAGCTATTTTCACCACAAGACTATGCAATCTTTGAGAACAGAGATGTCAGTGAATGCAGGAATAATATCTCATCTATATCTCTCTCCAGTGTTGAGCACAGAATGTGGCAGATAATAGGGATTCAATAAAAATAGCCTAAACAATTGGATGGGGGGAGGGATGGAGGGGTGGAGAGATGGAGGAATGGAGGGATGGAGAGATGCAGGGATGGAAGAATGGAGGGATGGAGAGATGCAGGGATGGAAGAATGCACGACCATTAGTTGAGTGGGTAGGGTGACGGGTGGATGAATGGATGGCCATTAGAGGCAAAATGAATGTTTGTTACTTTACCATCATTATAATATGCAGAACCACATGTATAAAATCCTACTGAGTCCCTGCAGGTTACCCTATTGAAATCTGACCTCGAACTCTGACAGAGGATAATGCAGTTAGTTACAAAATTAATTTGACTCAGCCTGAATTCCAGCAATAGTGCTCACCCGTATAAGAGTTCTATCTTTTCTGTGAATAGATACTCCTTACTTCTGCTAGCCCTGATATCACAAGATTCTGCGTCCGGCAAAGAACAGACACCCCCGTCTAGGGTCTGCTGCTCCCAGTGAGTCCTTGGAGTGTGGCCCAAAACAGCCACCATGTGTGTACTGTAGAACCAGCCCATTTCCATCATTTTAGGGATGGTCACCTGACCTAGGCTTGACCAATTTGATTTTCTCCCAGGAGATTGCAAAGTTTGAATTGAGAGCTGGGAGAGGGCAGTAAGGGAATCAAGTTAATGGCAGAAACCTAGGGGGGAGGAAGTCCACCTGTGAAATGTTGCTGCTGGGACCCCCCAGAGCTGCCCTTTCAGAAGCTGGGGTGTTCAGCTCCGCCTCACATTCATGAAGCAGCCAGTTCTCGTGGGATGGCCGCCCACCAGAAGCTCTCCCACGAATTGCAGCTGCCACGAAGATTCCCACGACCCTGGGTCTGAGGGGACTGCTTACCTGGGAGGAATCACATTTCCTCATTTCCTTCTCCTTCTTGGCCAGGCGCTTCTTTTTCTTGTGAAGAGGCTTGGACTCCAGAATCATTTCTTCGAGCTCAAAGGTGGGGTCGCAATTCAGCCTGCCTTTCTGCAAGGAAGACAGGTTGACGCACTCCTTAGATACCTGTATCTTTCTAAAACTAGACCCAACCGGATAAGGAGAATAACACTCCCTCCTGCAGGAGCAGTCCAAGAATAACGAGCTCGGAGTCCCACTTGAAGTTTGAAATAATTTATTGCCAACCTTGCTTTTCATGTTCTTTGATTTTGTATATTTTTCTAAACTCCCAAGGAGCCTTCCATGAGTTAGAAAGGAAATCCTATTATAATTATTTTTCTAAAGTTTGCCTTTGGGGCTGTTTCTTGAAGTGGGTTCAAGGGTAGATCAGAATCACCTGAGTTGATTCCCCGTTTCCCCAACCAGACCTGGAGAATTAATGTTTCTGAACGCGAGGGCCAGGAAATTGCATGTTTAACGAGCTGCCCAGATGATTCAGATGCACAATTAAGTCAGAGAAGTCTAGGTAGAAGGTCTCTCGAGGCAGCGCTCATTGCAGGGTGCATGGCAGAGCAGAAACAACAGGAAAGGTGCCTGGATCTCCACGGCGTCACGCATCACCCACGGTGCAAGCGGCCCCTGCTGGACCCTGGAGGGTGGCCAGGTAGGACCCCACCCCTCTGCTCCTCCATGAGCTTGTTATTCTGCCAATCTGCCGACAACTGAATGTGTAAAATCAGGCTGTGGGGAGAGAGGGGAGTCAGGGCGCTCACTTGGTCCCTTGGCCGGAGCTTCTGGGTCTGGCTTTTACCAGCCGACTGCGGGAGGCCACAGATGCCTTGGCCGGGTATAGACGGTGGGAATTATTTCGCTTTGGCTATTAGTCATTGTGAATATTGGTCCAGCATAGAACTACCAGAGGAAGAGGCGTGCATGGTAAAGATAAATACCCCACCCCATCCCCAGCAGCTGTCAGTTCTTTGACTCAGAACTCCTTGGATACAAATTTCTATATCTTTGGAATCAGAGAAAACTTTTTTTTTTAATTGGCAGATTCCCAGAAATGACTGTTTGTAGGATTAGGACTTCCATTAAAAGTAAGCCACAGGGGCTTGCCTGGTGGTGCAGTGGTTGAGAGTCCGCCTGCCGATGCAGGGGACACGGGTTCGTGCCTTGGTCTGGGAGGATCCCACATGCCGCGGAGCGGCTGGGCCCGTGAGCCATGGCCGCTGAGCCTGCGTGTCCGGAGCCTGTGCCCGCAACGGGAGAGGCCACAACAGTGAGAGGTCCGCGTACCGCAAAAAAAAAAAAGTAAGCCACAAAACGTGGTTAGGAGCTGGAACTCCCAACATAGATCTAGATTAGAATCTCAACCCAGCTGTGTGACTTTGGTGGCCCATCTACCCTGTGTGTGCCTCAGTTTTCTCATCTGTAAAATAGAAATCTGGGCTGTCTTACAACATTGGCGCGTTATCTAATGAGACCATGTGCATATCTGGCACACAGAGTTAATGTGCATTGAATGAGAGTTACTATGGGTTTGTTAAGATTGACTCACGTTAGGAATAAATCCTGGAATGAGCCTCTTCTGCAAAACTGCGTCCCAGTTCATATCATTCATATATGGGAAGTTTTGAACATCAGACAAATGGGAAAATCGTTGGTCTGGATTCGGTTCCAGTAGCTGCCAATGGAATACAAACACCAAGATCATGAGGAAGGTCAAAACTTGGAGTGCAAAAAAGCATACAGATTCCCTATGAATATTTCCAAGTATAGGATTGAAGGAAACAAGTAGTGTTCTCCCTTCTTAGCCCCATAAACAAATACTATAGATGAGTGGTCAGAATGAATTGTAAGTTGGTTTTTGTAAGTTGCAACGTGGTGAGTGAAAATAGCTTGTCCTACTGAGTCAAACTTATGTGTGATTACTGATTCCCCAACTTAGTAATGATGGGCAAGTTTGTTCTCTAAACCTCAGTTTACCCATCTGTAAAAAAGGGATAATAAGCTATTTCATAAGGTTTAGCTACGATTAAATCAAGCCATGTATATAAAGTGGCCAAGAGGTCTGTTCTTCTTACGTGGAAAATGTACATTGGTTTTAACAAATGAAATTTATTTCACACTAGAAAATTTAGCCGTTTTTACCACTAATCAAAATATACTGGGGTGAAACAGATAAGATGTAACTAAGGTTGCTGTGATAGTTCTGGGGTTTATGAACTGGGATTAAAGAATTTTTCCCCTTTAACCACTCCAGAGCCAACATCACTTCAGTCCTGTGGCTCAAATGGAAAATAGCAGTTCCACTTGAGAATGGGCCTGGAGGTGACAGCCATGGGTCATCAGTGTGCACTTTTGGGATGATAGCGCTGTCTTGGAACTAAGGAAAATTTGCTTATGGAAAATGACCCCCGCCCCCATTCTGTATCTTTGACATCACCAACGGCAATATCCCTATTCCAAAACAGAACACTGGACCCATAGACAAGAGACATAGGTTTTGAATTCTTAGCCCCCAAATCTCTTTTCCTTGACCAGTTACAACCTGGGCAATTTTCTCTCTTCAGAAAAAAGCCAAGCTCATCCTCTTAGGCTCCTCATTCTTTCTTTCACGTAATTATTCACTATACATGACTGAGCTCTCACTACAGCTGTCCTTAATCTTTCTGGTGAACACAGGCACCTTGAAAAGCTGAGGAAAACTGTGGACCTCATTAATTTAAATACCAAAGTCTACCACCTGTCATACTCTGTGTTAAGTGCTGAGGACACCATGAACAAGTCAGACGTGGTCCTTCCCTCATGCAGCTTAAAGAACAATGGTCATTAACCCAAGAGTCACACACGTGCAATGTATAATTTAAAAGTGTGAAAAATATGATGAAGGAAAGTTCGTGCTGTGTGATCTGAAAACAGAGGGAGGCTCCCAGAGGAAGTGATACGTGAGCTGAGATCTAAAGATGTGTTTCTCAAACTATGCAGAAGGGCCAGTTATTTCTCTTTGTTTGTTTGGTTTAATTTCCAACCCACTGAAGTCAATATGAGGTGTTACTGTGCATGGCTGGTGTAGAACACCACACGGTGTGCAACTTGTGATTTGAGTTCAACATCACTGCATAGGCTTGGACCCTATTCAGTGAGATGAGTCCCTTGACGATGTGCTTTGAGGTATCAGAGGTATCAAGTTGCTATAAAAGTTTTAAAATACTTCTCTCAATTTCTGTACATGTTATGGACCTGTTGGAAGTAATTCGTGGACTTGAACCAGTCAGTGAATCGCATTAGTAGTACTGACCTAAAGGAGGGAGCTGGAAGAGCTGGGGATGGGAGCAATGTTCTAGGCAGTGAGACGAGCATGTGCAAAGGCCCTGTGGTTAGAGAATGATATATGAGGGTGAGGAGGGGGAGGGCAAAGAGGAGAGAAAAGCAGCTCAAAGCAGTTTGTAGTCAAAAGGGGGACAACAGTCCAAAATAAGACTTGAGGGGTAGTTAGAACCTTTATACCATATAAATAATTTTGATCTTTATTCTAAGAACAATGGGAAGGCAGTAAACTTTGCATTGAACAGATCCCTATGGGGCACAGCAGAGAAGAGAATGGAGTGTATAAAAGTGTACAGGGGCAAACCAGTGAAAAGGCAAGACTTGATGGCAGGAGGACTAGGAAGATAGATGGAGAGAAGTGACAGATCCAGAAGACATTTAAAAGGTCAGATATGAACATGGTGATGAACTGGGTATGCGGATGATGAATGATTTCTGGTTCTGGCTTATATTAGTGGGTGGACGGAGATGCCAGAGCAGGAACGCTGGAGAAAGTCCAAGAAATAATGAGTTCAAGAATTCCATTTGGCACATGGAGTTTGAGATGTCTTTGGGACATTTAAGAGGACGTGTGTGTCACCTTATTAATGAAGCCATGTATTTGAAAGCTCTTAGCTGCAAAACCCACTCTGGAAATGTATTTATCGTGACTGCCTCCAATATTGTAACTTAACTTTTAACTTCAAACCAGAGCATGTGCTTCATTTTATCACTTCCTTTTGTCATGCATTTGTCCTTCTTACCTTTTTAAGAAGTGACACCATTTCCTGTGACCAGGCAGAAGGGTAAGTCACAAGCGCCGTCTCAAACATGTGTGCAATTTCCTTGCTGGAAGTACTGGAGCGAATGTGATACGGTCTCTTAAGGGAGAGAAGTAAGAGTCTTCATTTTTAAAGGGTAAAAGAAAAAATGTTCCTTTGCAAATGCTTCCAAGCTAAATTTTCAACTAGTAAAATCTAAATAGCATTTTCTAATCCCCTCCAGCCAATTGTTGTGTTGCCACATGCATATGTGGTCCACGGTTGCCAGATTTCCTACTTTTAAAAAAGCGTACCAGAAATCTATACATCCTTGTGAAATCTTGGAATTTTTAAAAGTTGGTAACCCTCTGGGTCAAAGGAAACATTTCTGTGGGCTAAATCCACGCCTGAGATGTCAGTTTGGAACTGTTTTGTAAGGTTAACTGATGTAAGTATTTACCTAAAACACTGGACAAGCGTTCAGTAAATGGAAATTTAAAAAATTGTTATTTAAGTGTTGATTATAAAGAGATTCAGAGTTTTGCCATACACACACCTCTTTTTACTTCTTCGAATCATAATGACTAAGCTCAGGTTAGAAGGTTACCCAGAAGACTTCAACCCCAGTCCCAAATGCTATGAGCTGCTAGTACTACGGAGTGGGGTGGAGAATTTTGTGATGAGGCAAAAGTATTTTTACCTCTGAGAGAACCAGATTCTTCTATAGTCCTAACTTGGGGGAAAAAGAAATTAAACAAAACGGTGGCTTTGTTATAATTTTCACAGATATCCACTAGAGGGCAGCCTTTACCTACATTGATTTCTCTGTTTCATACAGGATTCACCCTGGGATTGTCTCTCTTTGTGTGAAGTGAGCTACTTAAAGCTGGAGATTTTACCATCTTCACGTTTTTGCCCATGGGCCTAGCACCTAGTGAGTGCTCATTACATGTTTGTTGAATGACCACAAGTTTCATATTAGATTAACCAACAATAGGACAGTGAATATGGATATGTACATTTATCAAGTGCCTGACTCTTTCGAGATAATAAATGACCGTGGACCGATTTCTCCCAACTAAGTTGGGAGAAATGGAGGAGTTTAATTTTTTCCTTGTTGTAAATCATTATTAAAAGGTAACATAATGTAATTAAGTGTTGGAGCTCTGAAGGCAAAAGGATTTGAGTGCTAAACTGGGTCCGTCAATTTGAGTTTCAATTCCTTCATCTGTAAGATGAAGTTACTTCTGTAAAATGAACCACCTTAGGGGAGTGTTGGGAAAATTAAATGACATAATACATGTAAAGTTCTCAGTAGAGTGGCTAATATATATTAGACATAATACAGGAGAGAGATGATTATTGACATAAAGGTAAAAAGGATGGTGGCTATAAATGTAAATAATGAACAGCAAGATGAGTTATCAACAAAGGTGATGTGAAGGAAGGCTTAAGTCTATGCATGGCATGTCAACCGCAGTTACCCAGGGAACCAGGAAGTGCTAGGGGTTGACTCCCTAAAAGGGAGATTGACCAAACTTTATTTTTTTAATGCAAGGTTTAAAAACCCCTGCTGCATATTTTCTTCCCTCAAGACTGAATAAAGGACCATAGTTAGTTCATTTGTCTGAGTAATGATACAGTGGAAATAACCCTTGTAACTCAATATCAGAAAAAGAGTGCCGGTACCTTATCAGCATCATCAATGTTTATTGACTGTTTGCAAGCCAAGAGCACTGTGGGTCACTACATGTGATTCACTGCATGTTTACCGTTAAGAGCTGGGGCAGGTTGGCACACCAAGTTTCCCGGGTTATATGTATGTGCACATATATTTTTTCTAATTTTCTTTAATTCATTGATGTCTCGAAACCTGCTTTTGAGACATCTAAAAACACAAAATGCTTTGATAAACTAATAAAGGAACTAACAAATGCCACAAGCAAATGGCTTAAGTATGTTGTGGTTTTTTTCATTTACTTTAGGCCATATGACTGAATATAATATACATATATTTAAA
Organism: Aethalodelphis obliquidens; assembly: GCF_003676395.1. NCBI lineage: Eukaryota > Metazoa > Chordata > Mammalia > Artiodactyla > Delphinidae > Aethalodelphis > Aethalodelphis obliquidens. The sequence continues at coordinate 10,938,854 of NW_020837989.1, forward strand.
TCCTCATGCTCTGTCGACTTGTTCAAAATAGTCAAATTACCTTTGTCTTATACAGTAATGTATGTTTCTAGTTCCAAACTTGAAAATCCACATTAAGCCATCAACAACCAGAGCTTTATATATATTCATTTACCAAATATTGATTGAACGCCTACCATGTCCTGCACCTCTGCTGGGCCCTGGGGATACAATGAAGACAGGACAGATGGGATTTCTACAGTGGTCGAGCCTACAGTCTACTCAGCAAAACCATAAATAATAAGAGAGACTGTACACACACACACACACACACACACACACACACACACACATCAATGGAATACATGCTATAAAGAAAAATTACAGTGTGCACTGACAGGATATAGCAGACAGTTTTAGGGCAGCATATAAATTAAGAATGAGAATATAAAAAATAACCAAGGTGGAAAAGGTAAAACATTAGATGGGACAAAGTGAGGTGTTGTGATTATAGTCTTATTTCAGGAGTACAAAAGCAAAAGAGCTACAGCCAAGGACGTACAATTAGTGCAAAACGACGTACTTCCCTATCATAAGCTAATACTATGGACAATACAAAATTAGAGAAGACGTGGACCTTGCCTTTACAATGGCAGTGCAAGCGGGGACACAGAGAGGTGACAAAGCAGCTTAAGGGCTATGGGACCATGGTCAGGACAAGATCAGACACCAAAGGGAAGTTTCAGGCACATTTCCCTTTGAAGCGTATATTTTTCTGTTAATCACAATTTGTAAATGTGGAGGAAATGATTGTTTAGCACCCTTCCTCTGTGGTTTAGTTGTGTTGCCAGTTGTAATTAAATGTTGGTATTTCATTTCTTCAGATTAGCTATATTTTGAAACATAATTACATGCAGGCTCCTTGGTGGTTCTTTGTGAGAATGTGTCAGAATCGTTTTGTAGTGACTTGTTCCTCTGTACTTTCAACAAGCATTTGTTATGTACCTGTTGAAAGCTAAATATTGTGGAAAGTACTAAACTGTATAAAACACTGGCTCCACCTTTAATAAATTTACAGTCTGATGATATAGAAGAGATTAAAACCATAAAAATAGATATATCTGGGGCTCCCCTGGTGGCGCAGCGGTTGAGAGTCCGCCTGCCGATGCAGGGGACACGGGTTCGTGCCCCGGTCCGGGAGGATCCCACATGCTGCGGAGCGGCTGGGCCCGTGAGCCATGGCCGCTGAGCCTGCGCGTCCGGAGCCTGTGCTCCGCAACGGGAGAGGCCACAGCAGTGAGAGGACCGCGTACCACAAAAAAAAAAAAAAGAAAAAAGATATATCTGGAAAAATTTACAAGGGTGATACATTTGCGAAATAGATTTAATCCTAAAATGTAAAATAGATTTACGTGTTCTGATGTAGAAAGTTCTACATTTTATTTTAAGTGGAAAAAAAAAGTCTCAACAGGTTAAAGCATAATTCTCTTTTTACTGAAACAACAGTAACTATGTATATGCGCATGTATGTGAAAATGTTACCCTTATAAAATCAGAAAAGGTTTGGAAGTAAATACAAGCTGTTAATTCTAGAAGATGAGATTGGAAGGTCAAATGAGTTTTTAATTTATTAATTGAGAATTTTCTAAGTCTGTCCTTTCTTAGAAATGATCAATATACATGAGATATAAGGATTCTGTTCTACAATTAAGACACATCCTTAACTTTACTCAAACTTAATTTAGCAATTTCCAAACTTATTCAAAGAGTGATTTTTTTAAACAAAGGCCAGGGCTTATCTTAGGAAATACCTTTATAGGCAAAGGAACAAGAGGAAAAGAGCTCCAAGGGATGCCTCGAGACAGGAGGGAGTCCAAAGAGGCCGAAGTGAGTTTGTGAAGAGTCAGGGTCATTCAAATTGAAGCAAAATCTGAAAAGTTAATATGATTCTAACGGGCAAAGAATGCCAAGCTAAGGTGTCTGAAGAGTGTCAGGGAGAAGAGGGGTGGGTAAGGCAGGTGAAGGGTGTGTGTGTGTGTGTGTGAATATACGAGGCATTAGGGAGTAACAGCATTTTTTTTTAACATGAAGTTATATCTGTGCTTTACAAAAAAGAATCTGCATTCCCATGTTCATTGCAGCATTATTCACAATAGCCAAGGCACAGAAACAGCATAAATATCCATCAGCAGATGAACGAATAAAGACGTGTGTGTACATGATATACATATATATATTTATACACCCACATATATACATATATTTATAATATATACTTATATATGGTATTATATATTTACATATCATATCATTATATATGGATAAATTATAAATGAATAATGGAATATTATACATAACGTATATAATACATATCCATATACAATATATATGAATGGAATATTATTCAGCCATAAAAAAGGAAATCCTGCCTTTGCAGCGACATGGACAGACCTTGAGTCCAATACACAAACTGAAACAAGTCAGACAGAGAAGCCAAATAACTGCATCGTATCACTTACACGTGGAATCTTAAAAAAAAAAAAAATCAAACACATAGAAACAGAGAGTAGAATAGTTGCCAGAGGTTGAGGGTGGGGAAAATAGGGAGAGGTTGGTAAAAGGGTACACACTTTCAGTTGTGAGCCGAATGAGATCTGAGGATGTAAGTGTAACACAGTCACTATAGCTGATAACCCCGAATTTATATACGTAGATATGAATTCAGCAACCTCACAGTAACTACGCTTCACCTTTTCTAAGCAGAAAACGAAAAGAAAAATGAATCTGACAGTGTTAATACATTGTCAGTTACATCAAATCACAGGGAACTACCACGAGGTACAATAATATGGGAGGGAGAAAAAAAATCTTTTCTTAGCAAAATTCTTCCTAGGCATTTTCTTAGTTTAAGAAATGTTTCTTCTAAAAGGAAACTAGTCTAATTTGCCACTGAACCCAGAACTCAAGAGGCAAATGAAAGACAGGAATCCAACAAGACAGGGCATGAATTGTGTTGTATTAGTAATTCACACTGAATCAGAGCCCTGGACTCTGACTGCAAAATTATTTTCTTTAAACAAACAAATATATTTATATAAGATATGGAGTGACATATATTGATTTTCCCTCTCTGGGAGTTAATAATATCCCTATAATTCATTTAATTTTATCTGCATAATTTAATGTCAAGTCACATGCTTGGCCCCATATGTAGGAGAGTGAATTAATTATGGGCGGAAATCCCAAGGGTTTTTACCAGCACCACATGGCATTGTTGCTTTCATCTCTGAAACAAACTACTTGACTTTTGGCAAAAAAAAAAAAAAAAAAAAAATCCTTTCACTGTAAAAATGAAACTTGCTGGAAGAGTAACTAAAGAGAAATGTAATTCTACTGTACCCGGCCTCTCAACAGCTCATATGCTGTCACTCCCAGTGACCACCAGTCAACAGCAAAGGAATAACCTGCTTCTCTTCTGGAGTTGAACATCTCAGGTGCTGAAAAACACAGAAGAGTTAGGTCAGTTTTACTCCCTGAGACATTAACAAATCTATCTTCCCAACATGTTCCTCCAAAGGCGAATTACCAGGGAAAAGTGTACCAACACTTTTATGTGTGTTTATCATCCATTGCTAGATTGCTCACTGCAGGCAAAAGTTTCTAATTTTCTAGTCTTTCTCATTCATCACCAACACACACAGGCATACACAGCCCTTAATGGACAAATTCTTCTCTGACTTAGAGCATGCACCTATGAAAACTTGGATCCCATCAGGCCTCAAATGTGTGGCTGACTCTGAAAGCAGGAAGGCTGAGAAGAGGTTATATTCATTGTCTTGATTTGGAAGGGTTGTGATCAGGACGTAAATTTGTATTACTGCTGCAAACATTGTTCAGAATTTAGCTGCAACTACATGGGATTGACTCTCCATCTCAGCGTCATCTGGAAGAGGCAAAGGCAGCATTTGCAGACTGTACTGGGGCTGAGGGAGAGGAGAAAGGGTGGGACACTCTGAGAGAGACACGGTTTTCCATCACTTGTGGGGCATTGACCCTTTGTCCCATAGTTCTGTGAATTGGCTCCAGTGGAAGGCAGAACCTCAGTCAATCTTACCCCAGTGGAGACCCCTAGTTATGTGTTCTCTAACACACTGAGAACCTTCTACCTTCTACACACCCTTCCAAGAATGTACCTGACTCCTGAGGGATGGAGTGGGGAAAATGAAGTACAAAGCAAGGGCAGGTCTCTTCTCTGTTTGCTTGTCCAGTACCGAATCTGGCATCTAGTGTCACTCAACAGAAACTGGTTAAAAGAAGGAACAATACTGAACCAATCAATCAAGCCCTGGTTGCAAACATTAGCTGGAACCAGGCTGTCTGTGTTCACCAACTGCCTTCACCACTTATCGTGACCTTAAACGAGTCAGTGGGCTGAGCTTGAGAATCTTCATCAGCAAAATCAGAACAATGAGAAGGCAGTTCCTACAGAGGTGAGAAGCTAAATGAGATAATAATGCATGCCAAAATCTCAGCACAGTGTCTGGCACCTGGAAAGGACTCAAAAAACTAGGCACTCTTCTAGAGAGGCAAACATCCATAATAATGGGAATTTTACCTAGCCAAAAGTTGCACACTTGACCCAAGCCTCTGGTAGTAAGGTGCTGGCTCTGGACAAAGGAAATTGGTGTGATGTGGGACCTGCATACAGGTTTGCCCTGCCTGGTGCACTCAATTTCAAGGAAAATCCTGTGGGCAACATCCAATTAGAGAGGTACAATGTTGACATCCCAACGTCCGGGGTTGACCCAGACTATAAAAGCCCGCCGTAGCGGAACTAAGGAAGCTTCATTCCCTGGTGGATTCACCTTTCCTGCGTCACTGCATTCTTTCTGCAAGTCACAGCTCCCCGTGCAATTTGGGAGATAATGGTCCTGAACCCACGGTGCTCCCACAGACTGGATGGAGTGGGCTATACTTCTGCTTTCCCTTATCAGTATCTCACAGCAAGTCATCTGTAGATGACGTAGTCCCTCCAGGTGACAGATATCTCAGAGAAGCTGCAGAGAACTTTGAGGAATAAACAGACAACTGTGCTAAGAAATTATCCACCAGCATAAACATCACTCTATGAAAGCTGGGTATTCTGTCATCTTGGACCACCCTTGGAGTTTATATGAGTAGAATCCTCTTCTACTTACTGTTTTCCGGCATGAAGATACTTGAATATGCATTCATTCATTCAACAAATATTCATGGTATGCTAGGCATTAAGGAATTTTGGAAGAACACTAAGAAAAAACATGATGGCAACATACAAAAGCATAACAGGTGGGTAATTCTTTGAGCCCTCAAAGAGCTGAAAAGTCAGGGCAGGGAGATGCTGAGGGCTTCCATCAACCCTGCAGGAGGACTCCTTGCTCCTGAGATGGTACAAATAGAGGTGGAGAGGGACTAAGTTTCCTTCAAAAAAGACGTTGAGTATTTCATTTAGTTCTTAAACTATTTCCATACTTCCATTCAGAAAAGTAAATATAACATAAAAGAAAAATTAACAAGCATTTATAAGTAAATGGCCACGTAACCTTACACAGGGCACAATATAGAATCTTGACTCCACCACTGGGTCCTGTCCTGTTTACAACCATAGAAGTAACCACTATCCTGAATTTCTGTCGGTAATTTTCTTCTTGCCTTTCTACATAGATTTACTACCTGCGTTTGCATTTCTAAGCAACACCTTAGTTTTGCCTATTTTAATAATACATATGTTATATGTGTGTTGTGTATATATATATGTGTATATGACATTATGTATATATAACAGATGTGTGTATAACATATGTATATGTATTTGTGCATATATATATAACATGGGTGTGTGTGTGTGTTAAATCTTACTGCTCGTTTTCTTCGGTGACTTGCTTTTCTTGTTCCACATTATGTGTATAAAATTTATCCAACTTGCTGCACATAGTTTATTCACATTCAAAGCCATACGAATACACTGTCATTTACCTCCTTTCCTACTTTTAATAGCCATTTGGACTGTTTTCAATTTGGAGTATTTTGAATGATGCTCTCATGAACATTCCTGCACATGTAAGACTCCTCTAAGTCCACACGTCTTTAGGTTACATTTCTGGGAGGGGAAATTCTGGGATGGGCTGTGCATCTTCACCCATGCTAGATAATGCCACACTATTTACCACAGTGGTGGTACCAATTAACGCTCTGACTAGCAACGCATGAGACTTTGCTCAACCTCCTTATCCACTCTCGACATTAACTAACTTTGTGACTTTTCCAATCTAGTGGGTATGTAATGGTCTTCCATTGTGGTTTAAATTGGCATTCCCCTGATTACTAATAAGCTTGCCCATGCTTTAATACATTTATTAGCTATTTGGATTTGCATTATTTGGCTTTCAGATTTTAAAGCAACTGGACAGTAGATTCTGCTCAGGACATAAAGAAAGGGGACAAAAACTGATATATAAATATAGTACAACAGAAATAATTCATGGAATTTACAAAAATGATTCTAAATTTCCTCTATAAAATATGTGAATAATAAAGGTTTTCTGAAAAAGGATAAAGGGACTTGCATTCCATGTGTTAAACCACATTGTAAAGCTACAATAATTGATTTGAAAGCCACAGAATACAGATGCTAGTATATAAAAATACTTAGTTTATGATGAACATGTTTCAAATCAGCATGTATGGGATCTTATTTGATACATGGTCTCAAAACAATTATTTAAGAATATAACAAAAATGAAGTCACATCCTTACTGTATATCTTACCACATATATAGCTGGATTAAGAAAAATTAAACTATAACAAAAATAAGAATATAGGTAACCATGTCTAAAATCTAGAGGTAAGAAGATCTTGCCAAGAATATCATAAAAGGTAGAAGCTATAAAGTAAAAAGACTAATGGTTTAAGATCTGGAAGCAACCTAAGTGTCCATCAACAGATGAATGGATAAAGCAGATGTGGTAGATATATACCATGGAATACTACTCTGCCATAAAAAAGAATGAAATTTTGCCATTTGTAACAACATGGATGAACTTGGAGGGTATTATGCTAAGTGAAATAAATCAGAGAAAGACAAATGCTGTATAATATCACTTATATATGGAATCTAAAAAATACAACATCAAAAAGAGTCATGTACCAACATGTTCATTGCAGCTCTATTTACAATAGCCAGGACATGGAAGCAACCTAAGTGTCCATCAACAGATGAATGGATAAAGAAGATGTGGCACATATATAAAATGGAATATTACTCAGCCATAAAAAGAAATGAAATTGAGTTATTTGTAGTGAGGTGGATGGACCTAGAGTGTGTCAGACAGAGTGAAGTAAGTCAGAAAGAGAAAAACAAATACCATATGCTAACCCATATATATGGAATCTTAAAAAAAAAAAAAAAAGGTCATGAAGAACCTAGGGGCAAGATGGGAATAAAGACACAGACCTACTAGAGAATGGACTTGAGGACACAGGGAGGGGGAAGGGTAAGCTGTGACAAAGCGAGAGAGAGGCATGGACATATATACACTACCAAATGTAAAATAGATAGCTAGTGGGAAGCAGCCGCATAGCACAGGGAGATCAGCTCGGTGCTTTGTGACCACGTAGAGGGGTGGGATAGGGAGGGTGGGAGGGAGGGAGATGCAAGAGGGAAGAGATATGGGGACATATGTATATGTATAACTGATTCATTTTGTTATAAAGCAGAAACTAACACACCATTGTAAAGCAATTATACTCCAATAAAGATGTTAAAAAAATTAAAAAAAAATAAAAATAAAAAATACAACAAACGAGTGAATGTAACGAAAAAGAAACAGATTCATAGTTATAGAGAACAAACTAGTGGTTACCAGTTGGGGGAGGGAAGAGAGGAGGGGCAATATGGGGGGAGGGGCAATATAAGGGTAGGGGATTAAAACGTACAAACTACTGTTAGGTATAAAATAAGCTACAAGTACATACTGTGCAATACAGGGAATATAGCCAATATTTTATAATAACTATAAATGGAGTATAACCTTTAAAAATAAAAAAATAAAATAGACTACAAAAGAATATGACTAAGGGTTTGATGTTAGGAACATAGTTTTCATGTCAATAATGCTATAAGAACAGCAACTAAAAAGTAGGAAATTATATTTATAACACATGATACATTAGAATTTAATATCCTTTATATATAAAGGTCAAGAATTCTTTACATAATAAGAAATAGACAAAAATGTATTAATGCTCTAATAGAAAATGGGCAAAGAACATGAACAGGCAACTTACAAAAGAATTAAAAGCAATTTTAATGTCATAATGAGGTACCATTTTCACTTATCTTTTTTGCGAAGATTAAGATATTGACAGTGCAGCCCTGGTGAGGATGCAAGGAAGTGAATATCCTCAGATGCTTCCAGAGCAAATGAGTAGAAATCAACACAAACTTTCAGGAGGGAAATGCATTAACGTATATACCCTTTGACCAGAAATTCCTTGAATGGGGATTTATCACGGGAAATAAGTTGTTGCACATATTTCTGCTAACAGGATTTTTATCACAAATTTAGTTATATTTCAAAATGAGAAATAACCTAAAATTCAACAATAAAGAATTGGTTCAATAGATTTTGGTGCAGCCCTCTAATTCTGTAGCATGTGAACATTAAAAACGATAGTTATATATATGGGCCTGGACAAATAAGTAGTGTCAGTTGTGCAGAGCCAGGCTCTGAAGTCAGAGAGTAGTGGTTTCCGTTCTGGCTGAGATACACTTATTGCCAGTAGGCGGAGAGATAGCACAGCAGCGTGTGGAGGGTTAGACACTGGCATCCCTCACTGAATTGCTTTTAGTTTAAATGATGTCACACGTGCACTTAGGCCAGTGCTTGGCCAATAGGAAGAGCTCAGTAAATGTCAGCCATTACCCCTCCTGCTCTGTTGTCATCACCATCAGCATTCCAGACTTGAGACGCTTTCGATTTGGATTTAACTTTGTGCTCTGCCAGTTGCTTGCTGTGTGATTATACATGTCGCTTTCTCTGTAGGCCTGATTATTTGTAATCTATGAAAACATATTTCGTTGAGTTGCTTTGAAAATTTAATGATATAATGTTAAAAACTTAGCAAAATGCTTGGGACATAATAGATTCTCACTATATGATGCCTATTATTACATTTTAAAGTAAAAATTTAGGTTGCAAAACTCCAGTATGATCCAACTTAAAAAAATGTGTTTGTGTGTATACAGAATAAAGGTCTGGAAGGAAACCCTAAATATCTACAAGTAGAGAGATGAATTTCCCCATTGCTTAATCAGCATTTTCCATAGTATATCTGTTTGTTTGGTTTGGTTAATTTGGAGAAGAGGAATGTTTTAATTGGTTAAGCTCTAAGCGATCTGAATGATATTTACACAGACCACGGATGGGGAGAAGGAGGGATTGGAGTTGATTGGAAAGAGCATGGAGGTAGAAGATGAGGAATTCAAAAAAGTAAAACTTCCTTGTTGGGTGCAGGTGCTTAAGAACTGACAGACAAGGGGTGGGATAGGGAGGGTGGGAGGGAGGGAGATGCAAGAGGGAGGGGATATGGGTATATATGTATATGTATAGCTGATTCACTTTGTTATAAAGCAGAGACTAACACACCATTGTAAAGCAATTATACGCCAATAAAGATGTTAAAAAAGAAAAAAAGAACTGACAGACAGCTCATCTTCTTATTGCCAGAGTCGAGGAACTGCGGTATAATATGCTAAGCATCTTACATTAGAAAATGTTGTATATTCCTATAATCTTCATTCAGTATTTCATCCTAGTTTTCTTTCTTTTTAGAATTTTTTTTCTTTCTGGTTAATTGCTAATTACATTCTGCAGGAATGCTATAAAATGAGTGCTGGTGAATGTCTGTTAGGTAGATTTTACCAAATTATTGGGAACATATATATGTATATATTTTTTGCAATATGCGGGCCTCACACTGTTGTGGCCTCTCCCGTTGCGGAGCACAGGCTTCGGACGCGCAGGCTCAGCGGCCATGGCTTACGGGCCCAGCTGCTCCACGGCATGTGGGATCTTCCCGGACCCCGGCACGAACCCGTGTCCCCTGCAGCGGCAGGCGGACTCTCAACCACTGCACCACCAGGGAAGCCCGGGAACATAATTTTTAAAAAGAGAAAGCAGACTTCCGCCTGTGATACCTCTTAGGAAGATTCCCATCCAAAAATCAAAGGCAAGAACAACTTCTGGATGAAAATATAAGCCTTGACAGTCAGATATTCATTTTTTAAAATAAAACTAGAAACATTTCTAAGAGTATGGCCTACCTAATTTGGCTTACATCTATTTAAGAATCATAAATACATAAACTTTTAAATTTCTGTCTCTCTCTTTTAGGGAGAAGCTTGGTTTTCTAAAGTCAGAACGAGCTTGCTCTAGATCTAGGCTTTTTCAATTATTAGCCATGTGATCTTGAGCAAATTACTTAGCTTCTTATTTTCCTCATTGTAAAATGGTGATAATTACAGTTTGCCTCACAGGGTTATTGAGAAAAACTTAATCAGTCAATGAATGCAAAACATTTAACACATTGTCTGGTCCCCAGAATGCTTTCAATAAATATTAGTAACTGTTAATTATTAAGGGTGAGGGTGGAGAGGTGCAGAGAAACTTGACAGGATTCCAATCTCCTAGCTCTATGTCGTGAAAAGACTGGAAATGCCAACCTTTAGGAGAATCAAATTATACGGATATTGTCTTTAAAATCACTGGGGAGAGAAAACAAAGTTGGGCTTCCTTTACTCCTCTCACCATGGAAACCAGGCTTAGAAAACCCAGATGCACATTTTCTGATTTGGCGCCGAGCAAGTAGCCCTTAATATGGAAACCCAGGAAACCTAGGGAATAAACTCCTCGGACCAGCAGGCTCAGAGATTCCTTTTTATCATTTGAGTACCATGGGTTTCAGGCAAGAAAATAGGCTGAATTACATGTGTCCATTATTTTAGAAGGACAAAGGAGGCTTCTTCCCCCCACTGATAATTGCAAGCCAGGAACTTGCAGTTGTTCAAATACCATATAAAATCAGGCTCATTTTTCCCCACAGATGATTTCTTTCTCTTGGAAAGTGAGGTGGCCCTGCACAGTTCTCTTTTCCTCTCTCTCTTTAATTCTCTCTTCAGTTCCATGAGGAAGAGAATGAAATATTGAAAGAAAGTGGCATTGCTCTTGCCTTTAATTTCAAGTTCCAATATTTCACCTGTGACTTATTCATGGGATCGTTGTGATAAACCTAAAACCAAAATTATAACTGGAAGGTACTTTGTGAACTTACAGCCTTATGCATGTTATGCAGGATTATGTAAATCATGGTCATAATAATACTTACGTCACTTATTACCATCCTACTTATGGCTGTACCTTCTCTGTTTGATTCTTTTTTTTTTTTTAACTCCTTTTCTAGAAGGTAAGCTCCATGGGCTGGAGACCTTGTGTGTTTTGCTCCCTGCAGCACCGCCAGCACCTGAAACAGTGCTGAGGACACAGAGGCAATTAGTAGATATTTATTGAATTAATTATTAATATTCTTCATCAGGAAGTAGGTAGAAACTGTCCTTAATAACTCATAAAATAGTGTTTTTACATGTAATCCGTGACTGTCCTGAATCGAGGTCAGTCTGGGTGCTTGCTAAAAGGAGATGCCTGAGGCTCACCGCAGACCTGTGAAATTAGAAGCTCTCTAGGTCAAGTCAGAGGGGGGCTCGTCATTTCTAGCTGCAAGGCCCTACAGATGATTGAACCCGTAGTACATGGTGTCTACAGGAATGAATAAAAAAGCCTTCCTCTTAGTCGCTATGGCGGCTCAGGGGGCCCATACCCATGTAAGGCTTGGTGCCGGCCATGGTGGTGATGCACATCTCCACAGGTAGCATCGTAGCGATGTTGAAGTCTGTGATGTGCACGTGCCCTGCGAGGGAGAAGGACCACAGAGAACGTTACGTTCCATTCAACCCAGCGGCAGACCACGCTTTTTTTTTTTTATCAATAGTACCTGGAAGCTTAGTTTGTAAATTCTTGTACGCCATTTGCAATTGGGTACACACAGTAAAAAGTCAATTATCCTATCCTCAAGACCAATATAGTCTAAACCAGCAACCCTCCAGGTGCCAAAACACGGAAAGGTTAACGTCTGGTTGTAAGTTTGTAGTTCAATGTCAGAAAGTTTTAACCTTGGTCTTTAAGAGCCCACGCTCTGGTAAATTCTACTTAGGCAATTTTTGCCTGTTGTCAGCATTTTAAGTTGGTACAGCCTGTGAGAATCAAGAGCGGGGTAGATAAGAACTATTTGAAGTATCAAATTTCCAAGCATCTTTACAGCATCTTTTTTTTAAAGAAACAAATGTTGTTAATACAAAGCAGACATGACTGTGGATGCGTATATTTATTTCTTTGCCAAGAAAGAGTTCTTTCTCTCCTTGTTTTTCTGAATATCATTAGTAGTTTTTTGTCTGATAGTTCAGGTTGTCCCCCAGTGGTCCCCAACAAAATAATGTACAAAGGGAAAGTAGGGAAAAGTCAAGTTTTATTTTTAAAGAGGCTCTAGAAAGAGCCCTAGACTGGGAGCCAGGAGACTTAGGTCCTGCCCTGAATTCTGCTCCCAATACATCGTACACTTGCAGTTCCTTTCCTGTGTTGAACCTGTTTCCCTTAAAAAAAAAAAAAATTCATGGGCGGACTAGACGATCTCTAGGGTCTCTCTGCAGTGTTCACACTCATGGCAGTATAGTGTGGGTCTAACACTTAAGTTCAGAAGGGAGCACACCCTACAAAGTGTATTACGGTCCTTACATTCACAGCCAGAAGTAGGATAAGCCTGTTCTGTCAGCTGTTGGCAGGAAAGTCATATGTTTTGAGAGGATCGTGAAGTGTTGGCATTTCCATTTGCATGCTTCTGTGGTTGTGATGAGATACGGTGGTAACTGGAGGGGATTCGTCTTCCATATCCCACAGACCACGCTCCCCCTGCCAACTGCACTCTCTGCTCCCTGATAGCATCCAGTCTGCCGCTAACGATTAATCTCACTGTCTTTATCACCAGGGTTTTGTGTGGTGCAAAAAGTGTTTTGTTTATATCTGATGACATTTTAATAAAGTAGCGCTCATCAAGCTGAAAGTGAAGGTATCCTTGCATAAGTGGTACCAACAGATGATTTCCAGAAATCACCCTATCATAATATAGGTTGTTTCAGTATTTTCTTTCTCTGTTTCTCCCCATGGGTCACGCTCAAAGCACTGGATCAATGTTTCACAAGGTTTGATACAAAACAGGTGAGCCTGGAGACTTAATGATTAAGAGTCTGTTCTCTGGAGTCTGACTGCCTGGCTTCAAGTCCCGGCTCTAATACTAACCAGCTATGCTACCTCAAAAAGGTGACTTATCCTCTCTGTAAAGTTGAGATGATAGTAGTCATCTTCTCACGAGGTTGTTGGGAAGATCAAATGAAATAATGCTGTGGAAGGCTTTGCTCAGCATTTGGCAGGAAGTTGCTATTTGTCATGATCAGACGCTCCAGAGTGACTTTGTGAAACTCACACTCCTGGACTTCATTCTTCCAGGACACCAATGCCGTGGGACTGGTGGGAGAGCCAGGCATCCACGTTAGAAACAGAACAAGAAACTCCACAGGTGATTCAGATGGGCAGCCAGGCATGGGATCCTCTACGTTAGCCCGAGCAGCTGTTCTAACCGACTCAGTCCTAAGATTGGCTATGCTCATGTAGAAGGTAGAGGATGTTTCAGAGTCAGCTGGCTCTCCAAGTGCAGTCCCCAGACCAGCAGCATCAGTATCACCTGGGAAAGTGTTAGAAATGCACATTCCTGGGCCCTACCTCTGCATACTGAAGCAGAAACTCGGAGGATGGGGGCCCAGTGTTTAGAAAAGCTCCCTAGGTGATGCTGATACCCAGTAAAGTTTGAGACCACACTTTTAAAAGAAGACTAGGCTTAGTAGAAGATGTTGACTGCAGTAAGTACTCACTCGTTACATTTCTTTCGAATGTGGTTGAAAGAATGTTAATGTCATAAGTAGTATTTTTTACATTCATATGATTAATTGCAAGTTTCAAAAGGTTTTTGTACATTTAAGCCTAATCAAGTAGTTCCTATTTTACAGAAGAGCTGTTTGTGGCTAAGTTCTCAGTACTTAGAAGTAGCAGAGCTAGAATGAGGATCTACAATTTGGTCCAGGACTTCTTTGGTGGGTTATAAATCGCCCAGAAACTTTTTGCGCTTTAGCGTAAGACCAAATTGCTGAACAAACTAAAAGAACTATCTGCTGGTTGGCTCAGGGTTCCCCCACCAGGGTGCATAGTAGACAATGGGCAGGAATCATTTGAGGGTCAGGATCTACTGGAAACTGTTGCCTGCTGCCCTCCAGCTGAACAAGGATAGCAGAGCCCCTGGCCACCAGCCCCGACGTCTCCATTCCTGGCCCAGGATGCTGCCATGCTTCCCTGTGCTCACCGTGGGGATCCTTCTGCCATGGTCCCTTCTGTGCTGTGGAAGTGAATCTGAGTTCTGGCTCACAGAGGAAGGTTCAGTCACCTGCTGATGGAGGGACCCAGGAATTGCTTGGGTGTGAGGGACCACTCTGGCCTCTTCCATAAGCCCCGGCTCTGAGGGAGCCTTAGAACAGAGTTTTTCAACCTGGAACTATTGATATCTTGGACCTGATCATTCTTTGCTGTGAAGGGCTGTCCGGTGCATGGTCTAATGCTTAGTTGCATCCCTGGCCTCTGTCCACTGGATGCCAAAAGTACTTCCCTCTCCTAAATAGAATCCTGACCATCAAAATTGTCTCCAGACATTGCCAAGTGTCCCCTGCAGGGAGAGACGGTAGAGCGAAAGCATCCCCAGTTAGAACCACTGCCTTACTGTGAAGTTTTTCAGATACAAGGCTCAGAACTTCCTCACTGTGAACACCCTATAGGGAGTGATCTGCCAGTTCTTTTCACCTCTGTACCTTGAGGCACAGAATCACATTAAAAATTGGAGTTCACAGTATTGAGTCACTGAATTTAGTCGTCATTGTGGTCATTACTTATACTCTTTTGCACTGTACCTGTGTTCAGCCTGGGGATGTTTCTCAACACAGCCCTCAAGGACACCATAACCAATTGGTTGGCGTGGCTCCTAACTTTCAAAAATTTCCTCAACTCAAAAATAGTTAGATCATGTGTGCCACATTTTTCTAGGATTCTTATTAAAAATTCATATCGTTAGGCACTAGCAGAGACTTATACACCTGATTATCTGGGGATAGGGTACAGAGTTCTACTATATATGTGTGTGTGTGTGCGTGTGTGTGTGTATATATATATAATATACATATATGTATACGTATATATAGGTTTTAAGATGCTACCCACTTGATTTTTAGGTACATTTTGGGACTCTGCAAGGGAGAAGCTGTTAAGGTAGCAGAATTATTTCTTCCTCACACCCCCAAACCGAGTTTTTGCCTTTCTCTGTTCCCTGTGACTAGGGATGATATTAAGAAACCTAAATTATAGATGATGTGGTAATTGTCATTCTCTCAGATACACCAGGGAGACATTATTGCTCCTTGTATGCAGCATTTATTTCCTGAATAGCTTAGGAAAAACACAAGAATTTTAGACACTATTGAACTGATAGAATTAGATGGGGTACTTAAGTTGGTAGGACATGAAACCTATATATCAGGACAGTTGGTTATGAGCCATGCAAGATCTAATGCCATCTTGGGCTCTGAACTAGTGAGTGAGACATTTAAGGAGAACAGGTATGCTCTAAATTGCAGACTTTTTTAAGTCAAATTCTGATGTATAAGGAATGTTCATACACACCAGTGGAAGGATTCTCCATTTACAAAAGAATTTAGCTTCTTTAAATATCAGCCTTTTCTGATGAACATGAACCAATATGAATCAGTAAGAGTAAAACAAAATTTCTGCCTCTTACTGATGGTGCTGAATTAGAATATAAGCTATGTGGCGTAATACGCAGCTCACTTGGAGGAACGGGCATAGGAGGTGTATTAGAGGTAAACAGTTATCCTTTACAGTTGCTAAGTCCCCATGCAAGAGGCGTACATGATCTTGTCCATAAAGGGTGAAAAGTCCATAAAGGGTGAAAAGGGTGAAAAGAAGGAGAGGAGACAGAGGAGACAAATGAAGTTTTCGAACGTGAGACCTTGGAAAATCACACCAGAAAGCACTCCCAAAGGCAGGCATTGATTTGTGGTCCAGTTGGCTGTCACAAGAGCAGCTGTGCATAATGAGCTGGGGAGCGAGGGCCACCGGGAATTTCTTCATTTCAAAGTAGTTAATTATGGTCCCTGAGCAATGCCTAAAAGCTTAATTTTTCAGAATTTGAATAAACAGAAAGTAAATAACCTCAAAAAATTATTTTCTCCAGAAAGGGATCCCCAGGACAATGCTTAGAGAATGGCTCGCAACCTTTTTGTTTGCTTCTATCCCACTCACATATCCAGTCCTTCCCAAAGCAGTGTTTCTCTTATTGACTGCAGTGATCCTCCAGTTGAGTTTAGGATGGGAAAAAATACAGAAAAGCCCCCTCTTAAGTCATTGTCCAAACCCCAAAACTTGAGAGTGAAAAAGATCTTTGTAAATAGTACACTAGATAACAGTTGTAGACTAGGACCGTCCCTCAGGCAGACCGGTATGCCTACTTGTAGTCCCTAAGTAACAGACCCCCAGTCCAACCAAGAATAAAATGCCCTGAAAAGTGGGCTTAACCCCCTGCGTGCATGAAGGACAGGCAGAATGGGCCACTGAAAGTGTAGTTACCTGAGAATTAAGTGTCAGAGAAAATTGTTTAAACACAAGACCTAAGAAGTAGCCACACACAATCTTTGGTATATCCCACTTGGAATCAAAATAATTCTTTAGTAAAGACAGGTGAGGACCCAGCTTTCACTTACGCTATATGATATAGATAAAGTCATATAAAACAAAATGAAGTCACCTAAGCTTCCTTCTGTAGGGGAGAAAGCCCCTACTACCTCATGGAGTCATACTAGCATTTAACCGTTATTGAGTGATTTCCTTGTGCACGTGGCAATCAAGCACTTTATAAACAGGGTGTCAGTTAGTGTTTACAGTTACCCGGAGAAGTAAGGACGCCTTTCATCCCTGAAGAATCTAAGGTGCAGAGAAGTTTTAGGCAACCTGTCGAGCGTTTCAGAGCTGGTGAGTGAGAGAACTGGGTTTTGAGCTCAGAACCCCATGCTCGTATCTACGATATCACACAATCTTTCCCAAGGGTAGTCTCTAAGGGTGGACAAACTCGAAGATTAATTTATTCCTGGATCTTTCTCCTAATCTACAATGACCAAGTGGACAAGAAAATGAGGAAGAGAAAGAAGTTGAATGAGAGAGAACAGGACGACCTCACGGGAGGAATAAGATGAAGCCATGTTTGAGATCCAAGACCGAAACGTTGTTCTCTGAATGGAAGGTACATTTTTTTGGTTGACAGGACCCATATGTCTCCATTCAGGGTCCTGACAAATGGTTGAGCAATATATGGGGCACAAAGGCAAGCAGGTGAGGGGGAAGTGGGGACAGAACCCGAAATCAGGCTCTGCATTACCAGTGGTCACCTTCCCAAGGCTGTGGTAGGCACACAGAGCACCTTTTTGTACATCGTGCAAAGATGGCCTCTAGAGGTTGGGGAGGCCTTGTCCACAGCTGTGAAGCTCCACAGAGTTTATCTGCACCGGTGTGAGAGGGGATCCTGCTTCCTATTTAAGGCAGAGACAGCTGGTGCTTTAATGAAAGTCACCTTCATGTTGTCTCACCATTGCCCACATTTCTGAGATTCAGAAACTATTCCCAAATGTCAGAAGCAGTAAAGGGAAGGAAGAAATAAGGCATCGGAAGAAAGTGGAGAAAATCTTTTTAGACAGTCCATAAATAAATAATGACTCCAAGCTTTGAAATTAGAGGTCATACACAAAAGTGTTTCTTAGCCCTCTGAGCACATGTGGCGTCTGGCAAACCAGGCTTAAAATGCAACTAGGTAAATAAATAATAAGTGACGGATGGTCCGTGGAGTTTCAGTCCCACTTGCAAATCTCTTTTGTAAAAGTTAAAGAGATACAGAGCTTTGCAGATTTAGGACTCCCTCCTCTAGCAGCTTTCTAAAAATTTAACAAGGATCTTATTGCCTCTGTAACATTTATAACATGCAGGCTGTGTGTCCTACAGGTCTGCTCTAATAAATAAATCCAAATGTACATTGAAATAATATTAGGAAGAGATTGTACACATTTGATCACTGTTGGTCAAAGCTTGTTCTATAGGACATCTTCAATCAGTGCTTCTTGAACTTCAGGCATTCATGTATCACCGTCATGGTCATTGCCATATCCCTCTGTCACTTTCATAGCTGGGTACCAGAGATACTCTTATCTGCTTTATATCTTTCTTTAAATGGACTCATTTTTAGTAACTGAAAACCTTTGAACAGAAAACTTGATATCTCTTCTGTAAATGTGAACCCAGTTTACCCTCACAAGAAGGAAAGTCTGTCACGAATCTCTAGGTAGATACTATTGCCTACCGAATGCTCTAAGCCTCTTCTGTCTTTATGAAAAAAAAAAAAAAAAAAAGGGAGATGATTGCTATAGAGATATTAAAGCAAACTAGCACCAAAAAACTGGGATGGTTTTCTTGAAGAAATCAGTAGGAATGGAAGAAAATTGAAAAGAGAATAACTTTCTCCTTATGTAAATGTAAGGCTATTTAAGGGTGTACAACGTCACTGCAATAAATGATAAAGTTCCCCCATATGGTCCCTCCCACCATAAAATGGAGTTTGTACATGCAACTCAACTGAACTGAGTAAGACGCTTTTTCCCTATATAGTACTACTTTGCTGGGGATAACCAACTTGTTCTACATGCATGTTATGTGGTTACAAACAAATCATTTACTTACCATGTTCATCAAGCAAAATATTGTCAGGCTTCATATCCCTAGGGGAGTAAAAAGAAAGGAGAAAGTTGCTCATAATAAAACAAAGAAACAGAACTAAAGGATAAAGGTGAACTGCTTAAGAAGGCTAGCTAGGAATGAATGTACTAGCACTTCATCACTCACAGTCTCATTCAATTCTCACAGTGAATTGAGATAGTTACCATTAATACCCCCAATTTCTAGGTTGGAACTGAGGCTTAAAGAGGTTAAGTAACTTAACCCAAGGTTACAGAGCTAATAAACAGAAAAACAGGGCTCTGGACCTGGGTCTCTCTCACTCAAAAGCTCAGACTCTTTTTTTTTTTTTTTAAATATTTATTTATTTATTTGGTTGCACGGGGTCTTAGTTGCAGCAGGTGAGCTCGTTAGTTGTGGCATGCGAACTCTTAGTTGCGGCATGCATGTGGGATCTAGCTCCCCGACCAGGGATCAAACCCAGGCACCCTGAATTGGGAGCGTGGAGTCCTATCCACTGTGCCACCAGGGAAGTCCCTAAAAGCTCAGATTCTTAATTTCTACAGCATATTATATCCAAGTGTGTCAGTATTGCTCCATAGATCATCCGGCATTTATTTATTTATTTAAATTTTATGTATAATTTTTATTTTTATTTTTTAAATTTTATTGGAGTGTAGTTGATTTACAATGTTTGTTAGTTTCAGGTGTACTGCAAAGTGATTTATTTCTACATATACATATATTCATTCTTTTTCAGATTCTTTTCTCATATAGGTTACCACAGAATATTGAGTAGAGTTCCCTGTGCTATATATAGTAGGTCCTTGTTGGTTATCTATCTTACATATAGTAGTGTGTGATCATACAGCATTTAAATTGTCATAAGGTAGTAGTACTAATCATCATTGTTGCCTGTGTAACTCTAGAACTTGAAGACTATAAAAAAGAGAAACAAAATGATCTATAAAGTGATTACATTTTAAACTTGCAGAGATTAGAATCTTTTTTAGGATGATGCTATAATGCCTCTAGTTGCTTAATAAGTATTATTCCTGGGATTGTTAACTAAAGGATTTGGACCAGTTTTCTATGCATTGGTGAGATCCTTAAATCCATAGAAGGGAATATAATCCACCCTCTTCCAACGAAGGCAGTAGTTTGATGCTAAATACTTAGAGGTTTGATGGTAAATACTTAGAGGAATGGCCTGTAGAGTTTCAGAAGTCCTCAAGAACAAATATTATTGTAAGCAGTGTTCCTCAATGAGAGCACAGCTCTGTAGTTCATAGCAGCCCTCACTCTTCCACACTCCGGTTTTTACTGCCCTTCCCTGATGTACCATTAAAGCCCTTAAACCCAAATTCACAGAAGCCATTAGGGAAGAAATTCTGCAACAGGTTTGGGAACACATTTTCAGCCTAGTCAAGTGGCTTTTATGTCACTAGAATAAGGTGACTTTAGTCTGTGACAGACCGAGACTGTCAGAGTCCTCTTTTGAAAATATTAATGAATAACAAGCCTCTTAGCTACACATAGAACCAAGTATATGCCCCACCCAACCGGCAGGTGCATGGGTACTTTCATGAGCTTTGAATATCTTCTCGTTTAGTTTATTAGGTTCTTAAAATTAGCTCTGGATTCATAAGCGGTCATTTGTAGCTGTGGCAAATTTTTCTCTGGTTCAGGGTATAATTTGCTAAAAACATAGAGTGCAAGGGGGTTTCAAATTGCATGTTTCCCTGGCTAAACTCTCAGTGTTGCAGACTCCACCCTAACCCCTTTGATGGATTTCATTATTCCAAAAATTATCAAGTCTAAATTCACTCACATGGATTAAAGGCCCTTTCATAATCTGGCTCCTGTGCCAGCCACATGGAGGGCATGGAGTCCCCTAAAAGCTCCCTGCATCTCCTCACCTTCTGCCGTTCCTTTGCCTGAATCAGAGCCCTGAACCACTGCACCCAGAAAATGCAGATTCATCCCTCACCTCTTAGCTCAGATGCCACTTCCTACAGGAAGCCTTCCCTGATTTTCCAGTTCTGAGTCAATGGCCCCTCCTGTGTGCTCTGCATGGTATGCTTATCCCATCACAACATTTATCACACTTCTATTCATTTTTTCTCCAACTGGATCATGAACTCCTTGATGGCGGGGATGGTTTCTTGATTAATACATAAACCAGGATATACCAGAGCACTCCAGTGCACCATTGAACACTCTGCAGTTTAAAGCTTGAGGTAAACTAGCCATTAGGCTCTTGCCACCTCTTTCGGACCTGTACCAGTGAGCATCAGGTAGTGTCTGCCAGGAGAGGAGGAGGCCCTGAGGAGCCCTGCCGGGAAGGGAGAGACTTGGGTGTGGCAAGATGAGCACAATGATTTCGTGGCCTGAATTTATGAGGGCTTGCTAGGAGAAATGAATTGCCGTGGGTTTGGCACTTTATGGGCTTTCTATTAAATCCCTAGGTGCAATTTTTTAGATTTGTTATAGCCACACTTCGTGATATCCACTACTTTCCCCAGAAACTTCCTTGCAGCTTAAAGAATAATATGGAGATCAGAGAGGTCATAGTTTAAGGTGATATGTCCTACTTCAATCTTATATTCATTTAATTATCAAACATTTATCTATCAAACATTTATCTACTTTGATAAGTCACTGTGTTAGGATATGAGAAATATAAAGACAGATGAGACATAGTTCCCTCAGGGATGGGGAGGGTAAGAAAGTTCAAAAGGAACCATGCCAAAGGGGTTTAAAGTGGTAAAGAGGCATGTTTATTACTAAATTCAGAGAAAGACTATGAGGAAAATCTAAGAAAAATATAAAAGAAAAAGTGGACTTTTAACAGAAAAATAAAGTATATAAGCATAGATTCTAAGTACATAGTTTCTCTAAAAAGTGATGAGGTAACCTCTAAGTCACTACAGGGTGAATGGCAGTGTGATAAGATTGTTTATTCATGCAGTAGGAGAAAGGAAATGAAAATAAACCCAGGTGCTGTATTAAAATTCCTGCTAGAACAAGTTGAGATTTTCTAGTTCAGAATTTAAGCACCACTTATATTTTCTGTCTTCTCCAGTAATCCTAAATGGTTTTCTTCATTTAAGGCAATCTATAAGATGGTTTAACTGGGTAGTTACCAAACCTGGGTATCTACGATCACCTGGGGAGCTGAAAACAACATGCACCCCAACTGTTTCCTCACTCCCATTTCCTTAATCATTCCTTTGTCATCATGACAGCCTATCCACCGGGCAGCATGACCTTCTATCATATACCTTTTATCACCAGACCCGACCCAGGGATTCTAGACTAATAATAAGTAAAACTTCCTGCCTGATGTTTCCATCTGTATGTTTAGCAGCCATGATAAATATAAATATAATACGTCCTAAAGAGAACCTTTGATATCCACCAAATCCCACACAAACACCAAAAAAACCCATGAAATTAATACTTGATCTAGTAATTCTACTTCTGGGTATATACCCCAAAGAAGTGAAAGCAGGTATTTGAACAGATATTTGTACACCCGTGGCAGCACTATTCACAATAGCCACGAGGTGGAAACCACCCGAGTATCCGTGGATGGGTGTATAGATAAATGTGGTATATACGTATGGAATATTATTCAGCTTTAAAAAAGAATAAAATTCTGATACAGTCTCTAACACGAATGAACCTTGAAGACATTATGCTAAGTGAAATATGCCAGGCACGAAAGAGCAGTTATTGTATGATTCTACTTATATGAGGTCCTTAGAATAGTCAAATTCACAGAGACAGAAAATAGAATAGAGGTTCCCAAGGGTTGTGGGGAAAGACGGATTGATGATTTATTGTTTAATATTTATAGAGTTTCATTTTGGGATGACAAAAAAGTTCTGGAGATGGACGGTAGTGATGGTTGCACAACAGTATAAACGTACTTAATGTACTTTGTCACTTAAAAATGGTTAAAATGATAAATTTTATGTGATGTATATTTTACTACAGTGAAAAAATACTTATACATAGACACACATTAGAATTACCATCTCCAGCGCTACCACCATCATCATACTGAAGTCTGCAATAGTATAATACCTTGTTCTTCTTGCTTCTCCTCTTGTCCCCTGACAATCCATTATCCACATAGCAGCCAGGGTGGTGTTTTTCATTACACACACCTTCCCTGCCTAATGACTCCATTGGCTCCCAACCCACATGGAATAAGATCCGAACCATTTACCCTGGCCTTATATGACCTGTAGGTGCTCTAGTCCTGCGGAGCCCTGAGCTACATCTCATAGCCACACACCATGCTCCAACTGCACTGTACTTCTTGGTCTTCTTCACACGTTGTCCCCTCTGCCTGCAATCCTGTCTCCCTAGACCTTCAGGTGGCTTGTGTCTTCTTGTCATTCAGATCTTGGCTAAAATATCATGTCCTCCAAGTTCTTTCTTCACCACCCAGTCTAGAGTAGTGCCCTCTCCATCCTCATCTCTTCACTTCCACCTTATTTTCAGCACAGCACTATCATTACCTATTTTCTTCTTTATTTGTTCCTTATTTGTTTTCCCGCCAGGTTCTCAGAGCAAGGACATCTTTTCTGTGCTGTAGCTCCTAGGCTCATCAAAGTGCCCAGAACAAAGTCAGTGTTTAAATAAATATTGGTCAGAAAAATGAGTAAATCTAGTCCCTTGGCTTCTCAAACTTCTGGAATAATAAGCCATGTATTTCTTTTTCTCCTAAGAAGAGAAAAACAAAAACAAAAGAATAAGAACAACGACAACAAAACACCCTCCATATGCCAGATGCACTGTGTTTACTGTTGGCAACGAAAAAACCCATCATTTGCAGAGCGGTAAAGTGCACTTTTGGGAACACACACATGCTGTAGAAATCCTTCATTGCAGCTTGATTTGATGAAACAGAAAAGTCCAGGTCCTGCTGAATCAGCTGATTCTTACTGGAAGAACTACAAGTAGCAGTGTGGAAATGCAACACTCCCTGTGGCAGGGTCCGAGGCGGAACTGATATATCTGCTGTTCTCACCTGAATGACTTTAACAAGACATTAGCAGAACTTAATAGGCTAATTACATCCCTTCACTGTGCCTACCCTGGAATCAAGTTGCTCACCCTGCAATCTGATATGGGGTATTGTGAGAAGAGGGAACAGGAAAATCAGTGTATCCTAATGAAACTCAACTTCTTCAGTGTCCCACGGCTTTCTGACAGGTCCACAGTTTGGATTTAATTCTTTGTCACATAATGCTCTCCTGGATTGGGTCCTCTCCAAGTTCTTGAGAGGGGGAAAATATTATACGTATAATATTTTATTTATATATTTATATAATGTTATTTTATAATATCATATTTATCGTACATATAATATATTAATTACAGTGTTACATGAAGGCTATTGGTCACATAAACAGACTCATGCTAAGAAAAGAGAGGTTTGGGGGTGTGAGAGTGTGATGGGAAATTGTAAGCAAAAACATGTAATTTCGAACAGGAAACAAGTGAAAAGATGCCAGGACTGGATTAGTAAGGGCCAGGTGTCATCCTCCAACTTTCTTACCACCTGGATGCCGCTTCTTTTTTTTTTTTTAATTGAGACATAAGTGACTATTATATCAGTTTCAGGTGTGCAATATAAGAATTCAACATTTGTGTCTATTCTGAAATGATCACCCCACTACGTCTAGTTAGCGTCCATCACCACACATAGTTACGAATTTATTTTTCTTGTGATGAGAACTTTTAAGATCTACACTCTTAGCTACTTTCTGGCTACTTCTTTTTGTTGTTACTCAATCCCAGCCTTTCCCACAGTTTGTTCAAGGTAGTATTAGTTACAGAAGCCATTACAAGGAATTGAAGTAAAGAGACTGAAGGCTTTCAGGCTGTGTTGGTAAAGGATCTCCATGTCCAAGGGAAAAGATTGATTAGCAATGCCTGGTGTTGGGGCTAGTCCGTAAGAGTGTTTTCAAACTGCTGTGCTTCCCATGAGTCAAGAGAGTGGTTATAGCTATTATTTATTGCCCATGCTGTGGCAGGCACATGGCAGGCACTTGAGAGACAGCATCTTATTCTTCATAACAGCTCCATAACTTAGATATTACACCCATTCTTTTTTTTTTTTTTTTTTTTTTGCGGTTCGCGGGCGTCTCACTGTTGCGGCCTCTCCCGTTGCGGAGCACAGGCTCCGGACACGCAGGCTCAGCGGCCATGGCTCACGGACCCAGCCGCTCCGCGGCACGTGGGATCCTCCCGGACCGGGGCACGAACCCGTGTCCCCTGCATCGGTAGGCGGACTCTCAACCACTGCGCCACCAGGGAAGCCCTACACCCATTCTTGCAAATGAAGAAGGGGGAGCTCAGAGATGGTTCAAGATTTTAAGTAACAGACAGAACTGGGATTACAACCCAAAACTGCAAGGTATAGGCTTCCCTGGTGGCGCAGTGGTTGAGAGTCTGCCTACCGATGCAGGGGACACGGGTTCGTGCCCCGGTCCGGGAGGATCCCACGTGCCGCGGAGCGGCTGGGCCCGTGAGCCATGGCCGCTGAGCCTGCGTGTCCGGAGCCTGTGCTCCGCAACGGGAGAGGCCGCAACAGTGAGAGGCCCGCGAACCGCAAAAAAACAAACACTGCAAGGTGCAATCTTAGTTTATATCTCAAACTTTCATATCTTACTTCCTCTCAGGAGAGAGAATGTCCTAACATACCCAGGGGTCTGGGGTGTGGTTGAAATTGGTCTGCAGCAAGTTTAATTTTTTTCATAATTTCTGTGGTATATTTGAAAATCATATACACTTTGCACCCTACTCTATAATATATCCATATCTCTTTTAATATAAAAGTAAAATTCCACCTTTCTTACTCTGGATAAATCTGTTGTTCTAGGAAGGAGAATCCCCAGCAGTACAATAGTACATTCTAGCTTGAGAAGTATGGCCATGTACCACCATCCCAGAAACTTGAGAGTTTTAACCATTTTGTAGTCTCTGGAGGCAGAATGTGTATATACCAGTATATGGACTAAACGTGTGCCTTGTATATGCTATACTGTATTGTACTGTGTGGTGTGTTTGTGTGTGTGTGTAGAATACAGTTAGTAATCACAAATGTTTCTATCCCTTCCCAGGCATTACTAGGTTTATTTGGGAAGCAGTAGAACCTAGATGTTAAGAGTGGGGCTCTGGAGTTAGATGACCCAGTTTCAAATCTCAGCTGAGAACTTGCTGGTTCTGGGACCTTGGGCAAGTTAGAACCTTGTATGATGTACATTGTGATTGCCCTCCTAACATGCATTCTTTATTCTCTTAATCATTTCAGTTCTAATTTGGGTATTTAACCTCTCTGCCACACACACACACACACGCATACACATATACACACACGCTGTAGTCCCTTTGTTTGGGGGAGCCTATCCCACGCTTGACTTTAGGAGACGGTTCTGTGACTAAGGCCTAAGCTAGTGAGAGTTATGCCACTCCACAGTCCTGGTTATTGGTTCTGGGATGGGCTGTAATGCTTATTAAAGCCATTAAGCAGGAAGAAGAGTTAAGCTATGGGCTTCTGAGGAAGAAGTTTCCTTGCTGTCCTGGGGAAAGCTTTTAGCAGGTGTGTGGTTCATTGGATTTAAAGGAGTTAGCATAGAGTCCCAGGCTGACGTGCTGGATCAAGATAGCCTCCAAGTCTGGCGTACATCTGGACTTGCAAGTATCATAGAATAATAAATCCCCTTTATTGTTTAGTCTCATGGGAGTTAGTTTTCTATTGAGACTAGAAACATGTCTGGTAATATGTTTCTGAGACTCGGCCCCCTGAATCTATAACTCGAGGACAGCAATAGTATCTGCTTTATAGAGCTGTTGTGAAGATTTAATGAGATGGTGCATGTAAGACTTCTAGTTTCGTATCTGGCACATAGTAATGGTTCAACTGACTTTCAGAAAACATTGAACAAGTAATTAGGAAGTGTCAGTGTAGGAAGGGCTAGATGGCAAGAAACTGGTGTTAAATTGAGGACGATAAATGATGAATAGTTGTTTTCAACTATCATGGAGCCATTGTGATGTACTCATGATGACAGATCTCATTTAATGCAACAAGTGAGAGAAGGATAAGCCCTTTGAATACTTTATTCCCTATTATCCTCTAACAACCTTATGAAGTAGGTATAATTATTACCCTTATTTCATAGATGGGACCACTGAGGCACACAGAGGGCTAATTCCAGGAACTACTGCATTGTCCTCCACTATTATGAGAAGAGTCAGGATTCCAGTTCATGTTTACCTGACACCAGGAGTGATATTCAAAATACTTAACAAGGAACAAACACTAATCACCGCAGGGCACCGACCATAAGGAATCCTGGAGGCTAGAGATAAATTACCAGTAAGATTACGAGTGGGTGACGACTAATAGAAGCCCTGTCTGACTCGACACCTTACTTAGTTCAGCTCCAATGGGCAGCAGGGGACCCACGAGGCTGATTGTGAGTCCACAGAAGGAAGAACTTTCTAAAAATTCAGCATGTCTAAAAATGAAATCATCTACCTTATGTGGCAATGAGTATCTCACCTCTGAAATGTTTAAAAGCTAGGAAGACAATTCCTTGTTGGAGAGGTTGTGGAAGAAATTCTGCCTTTGGATGCAGGTAGGACTTGATCTCTACGTTAACCTTCACTCTAACATCCCAAGGTTCTGTAATAGCCCATAGTTGTTTTCCAACTGGCAGGAAAATAGTGTGGCTTCCCTTTATTAGCCATCCCTGATTTTCTGAGCAATGTAATAAAGGCTTGTCATATTTTTCCCGCTTTAATATATATGACATTATTAAATCTACTTCACAAATTAGAGAAATAGATCTCAGGGCTTATTAATTTCCCTAAAGTCATACAGCTAATAAGTGGACGAAGCCCCAAACTGAGCCCTGATCTGACTAGTCCAAAGCCCCTTACCCTGTCTACTATGTCATACTCTGCTTTCAAACGAGAATATTGTGTTTTCTTAATGGTTGTATTATAAGATAAATGTGTAATTTTGGT
Source organism: Aethalodelphis obliquidens (assembly GCF_003676395.1). Classification (NCBI taxonomy): domain Eukaryota; kingdom Metazoa; phylum Chordata; class Mammalia; order Artiodactyla; family Delphinidae; genus Aethalodelphis; species Aethalodelphis obliquidens. Next base: position 10,966,901 of record NW_020837989.1, read on the forward strand.
GATGATGTATTCTAGAGTATGAGAAGGAACAGTATGTTTTCCCCATAGTTTAGTGCAAGGAAGGTAATGGAAGCAAATGGATATAGTGTATCAATATTAATCAATAGCTATAAATTTATTGAACACTTTCTATGTAGGTGTTGTGCATATGTTAGAATTTATCTCCACCACAGCCCTGTAAATTAAGTATAGGTTTCTTCATTTTACTGATATAGCAAATGAGGGTCAGAGATGCTAAGTAACTTGCCCACAGTTGCCTCTCTTGTAAGTGGAAGAGCCATCATATAATTCTAACGCCATCAGTCACTGCTTATGATGGACACCTTGCAAATAGCCTTGCTATGGGCATATGAATATCATGGTGGACAACTACATGATTTGAGCATATAAAATATCTTCATATTATTCTGTTTACAAAGGATATGACCATATGTATATATTTGCATATTCCTATACATATAGTGATAATTCTATAAAAGATTATCAGTATATATTTAATGCTCAACCAAATAAAACTAGAAATAAACAAAACACATTAGATTACCACTGGGTTTTTACTTTCTGCAATACTTTTCTATATTCCCCCACAAATTTCTAAAATAAACATGCCATCTTTATCGATTTGAACCAAAGTATTACATAAAAATCTTATTATAAGATATTACATAATATCTTCTCATTACTTTTATCAATGAAGACACTATTTTTTTTTCTTTTAAGTACCAGCCTAATAGCTAGAACACATGATTTCTTATCTTAGCCATCTCTCTGATTTGCCTTGTGACCTTGGGCATATCACTTGCTTCTCTGGGCCACAGTTTTAGCATCTGTACTGGGGTTGACAAACTATGGCCCATGGGCCAAATGTAGCACATCATCTGTTTTTGTACGGCTATGAGCTAAGAAGGGATCCTACATTTCTAAATAGTTGAAAAATAAAAAAGAATACTATCTTATGACACATAAAAAATCATGTGAAATTCAGTGTCTGTAATAAGGTTTTATTGCAACACAATCATGTTCATTTGCTTACATATTATCTGGACGCCTTCACTCTACAATGGCAAAGTCAATGAGTTGTGACAGACCCTATAGCCTACAAAGTCTAAAACATTTGCTATCTAGCCTTTTACAGATAAAGTATGCCTATCCCTTACCTACAGAGGGAGCAAGGTGAACTAATAATCTGCAGGCTCTTTTTTGCCCTAGTATCTAGAATAGCTCGTGGATTCCATTCTCTATGATTTCCATCCTTATTTTCCTACCACCCACTGTGAATGTTCTATCCTTATCTCCAAACTGATTACAAATTCAAATATGTCCCCTTTCCTGACTGGCTCTGTATTTTCATTAAAGCACAAATAAGAAATAAGTTTGAACTAGAGCCTTTGTGAGAGCATGGTAAGACAACCTAATTTCGGCTCGCCTCTCCTGTGGCTTCTTGAACCACGCTCCCCCTTTCTCACATGTTCCAACCACAGAGGCCTCTGTTCTGCTCCAGGACAGCTAACAAACTTCCACCTTAGAGCTGCTTGTCCTGCAAGGCTTGGCTCAAATGCCACCTACTGGCGAGGCTTCTTCGAGAGCAATGACCCTCACCCCCAACTCTGTACTCTTTTCCTTAGATCCTTGTTTATTTCCCATAAAGCACTCAACAGACCCTGTAACTAACATGATTATTTATGTATTTGTTCATTGTTTATGTTTCTGTATTATATTCATTGTCCATTTCCTCAACCAAACTGTAAGCTTTAAAGGGACAGAAACCATGTTTTTATTCTTCAAAAACTCTTCATACTAAGTGAAGTAAGTCAGACAGAGAAAGTCAAATATCATATGACATTGCTTATATGTGGAATCTAAAAAAATGTGACAAATGAACTTATTTACAAAACAGCAATAGAGTCACAGATGTAGAAAACAAACTTATAATTACCAAAGTGGAGGGGGGAAGGGATAAATTAGGAGTTTAGGATTAACATATACACACTACTACATATAAAATAGATAACCAAGAAGGACCTACTGTATAGCACAGGGAACTATACTCAGTATTTTGTAATAACCTACAATGGAAAAGAATCTGAAAAAGAATAGATTTATATATATATATATTTTTATATATATATATATATACACACACACACATATACACATATATATGTATATATATATAAACTGAATCACTTTGATGTATACCTGAAATTAACACAACATTGTAAATCAACTGTACTTCAATAAAAAATTTAAAAAATATACATGTAAATAAACAAAGTTGTTAATTAATCAAGAAAAACCTCCATTCAAGAGCTGTGTGCCCGGCACATAAATAAGTCATCAATACTACCTGTTAAATGACTAAACCTGAAAGAATGAAGCTTCAGCTTTGTACTAAAATGATGGCTAGGCAAAGTAAAATTTAATTTGGACTAAGTTACAGGTTGCATATTAACGAAACTCTTGACCTTATAGAAACTATTAAAAGCTCAGCACCAGGCGAGTTAAATGTTAACCTGTAAACGAGCAGCTCTTTGCCTTGTTCACGTGGGTTTTCACAAATGGGTGCCCTCGTGTGAGAAGCACAGTTTCAAAACTCCTTTCGGAACTGCCTGACGCACAATACAAAGCAGGCAGAGCCTCCTGTTTTCACAATGTGTAATTCATGCTCATTCATTATTCGGTAGCTTGGGAGCAGGTGCTGAATAGAACGTACCAACCTAATACCCTCATTACTGCACTGCCGTTTTGTTTTTGAGGCTCAAGTGGCCCTTCTGCCATGGGAGTTAGGAAGAGAAAACATTCGCAAGGGCTGGTGAGCTTCTGAAGAGAAGATTTACCAAAACAACAAGCAAGGGCATTTTCTCAACCACTCCTCAGAAAATGGCAGTCGGAAGCCAAAATCTATTATCCCACTGCAATAAACAGAAAATATTAACAATACACTGGGAGGGGGCTTCCCTGGTGGCGCAGTGGTTGAGAGTCCGCCTGCCGATGCAGGGGACACAGGTTCGTGTCCCGGTCCGGGAAGATCCCACATGCTGCGGAGTGGCTAGGCCCGTGAGCCATGGCCGCTGGGCCTGCGCGTCCAGAGCCTGTGCTCCGCAACGGGAGAGGCCGCAGCAGTGAGAGGCCCACGTACCGCAAAAAAAAAAAAAAAAAAAAATACACTGGGAGGAAGAAAGGCAGCATCACTTGGAGCATGGACAATACAAGTAATCAGATCATCTATAAGTATTTTTAGACTTTTAATTTCATCATCCTGGACATGCTGCTTTGGTAAATTGGAAAAGATTTCACTTCCCTTAGAGATATGTAAGCACAAAACAAAACTCCTTGGACTACAGAAACGTTATGAAAAAGCCAGAGATATCTGAAATATCTCACCAAATCTGAAATATGAAAGTAAGTAGAGACAGTGTCTGGGCAACATAAAATAGCTTACCATCTACTAAAGCTAATGGATTTGACTTAGTGAACTCTCTCTCGGGTTACTGTAGTTTTATAAACAATTCTAACAAGTTTTGTTCTGGTCTTCCATCCCATAATATATTTGAAGTAGCGTATCAGGAGTGAAGTAGAAGCTGCTCTGAGTAGTACGTGTTAGAGAAGCAAAGATTGAAATTTCAGCACCTAAAAAAACTATGAAAACTTACTGTATTCATTTGCCAGGGCTGCTGTAACAAAGTACCTCAAACTAGGTGGCTTAAAAAAACAGAAATATATTGTTTCATGGTTCTGGAGGCTAAAAGTCTAAAATCAAGGTGTCATCAAGGCCCTCCTCCTTCTGAAACCTGTAGGTGAGGGGTCTTCCTTGCTTCTTCCTAGCTTGTGTTGGTTTGCTGACAAACTTTAGCCTTCCTCAGCTTATAGACACATCACTCCAATCCTTCGTCTTCACACAGAGTTCTCCCTGTGTCTCTTCACCTCATTTTCCTTCTGTTTATATCTATCTCTATGTCCACATTCCCTCTTTTGGTGAGAATCCCCGTTATATTGGGTTAGGACCCACCCTCATAAACTCATTTTTACTTGATGACCTCTGTAAAGACCTTATTTCCTAATAAGGTCACATTCTGAGTTACTGGGGATTAGGACTTCAACATACCTTTTGGGCAGGGGGGCACAAAATTTAACCCATAACACATACCAACTAAAAATGTGTATCTAAACTAATGTTCGTTGCTGTTGGGTAAATAGCACTAAATAGCTCATCTGATCTTGAAGAAGTCTATTATGTTCATAAGAATGAAACTAAAAGAGCCTATATTAAGAGTAGGATCTTTGAATCAGTTCATCCTACTTTTGAATGTGGCCTTAGTATACCAACTGTATGGTACTGGGCAAGTCACTTAACCCTGTCACAGTATTGCTGACTATCAGACTAGGCAGTGTGTGCATAACGCTTGTTAGCACAGTGCCTAGTTCTTGGTATATGCACAATGAATGACAGCTCTTCTTAAGCCATTAAGAAAATGAGATAGGTATTTGTAGTATAATTTAAATGGTGAGCAGAGGGGAGTAAACACCTCCAGGAATTAGAAAAGCATCTCTCCAGATGACTCATTTCCACAGGCTGCAGAAACCTGGGGTGTCACTGTGTTGACAAGTTCATTCATCAGAAGCTCATCTGTCACTCAATGATCATTAACTAAAATGATTAGCTGCAGAAAGATCTTATTTTTTCCCTATGAATGATCATCCCAAGAAAATAAAATGTGTTTTCCAAGATGCTGCAGTGTGTATGAGTCAGACAAAAAGACGAAATCTCAGCCTCGAAGATCTCTGCCTGTAACAAACTCAAGACCTTCGTTAAAACAAAGAATTTTGGCTAACAACTGAATTGCGAAAAGGTCTTGATTATTAAATGTGTTAAAGGCTGACTATCCCACCTCACTGTTACATGCCCTTTGACAATTCATTTCGGTCATGGGGCATTGCTGGGGAGAAATAGGTGCGTGGTAGAGAGCAGAAAGTCAAAGAGGTTATACTTTGAAGAGCGTCATCCTATCAGGGCTGAGGAGAATCACCCTAGACTCTTAGGTACGAAAGAACCATTCCTGTTCGTCTGACCAAACCACCTCATTGCTTCCTTGACAAGGATGTTCAGGATTATGTTTACGGTCATAGAGGATATTGATGTCGGAGTCAGGCATAGGAAAACTTGTTTAGAGGAAGTATGGTAGACAGACTTTATGGTGCCCCCCATGTTCCCCACCTCCTCCTGTTCATGTCTTGTGTCATCCTCAGCCCTTGAGTGTGGGCTGATTGATTTGCTTCTAACTGACATTATACAGCGAGGGTGATGGGAGGTCGCTCTTCTTTGTGAGTGATTGTGTTACATAATTTTATTCAATGATATATACCCTGTCTTGCTAGCAGACTCACTCTGGAGTCTTGGTCTCCTCACTGAGTCTGAGGAAACAAGCAGAGTCCTATAGTCATGAGGCAATGAATTCTGCCAACATCCCTACTGAACTTGGAAGTGGACCCTTGCCCAGTCCAGCCTCCAGAAGAGAACCCAGTTCTGGCCAACACCTTGATTACAGCGTTTCTGAGAACCCAGCTAAGATGTGTCCAGACTCCTGGCCCAAAGAAACTGTGAGGTGGGATAGGGAGGGTGGGAGGGAGGGAGACGCAAGAGGGAAGAGTTACGGGAACATATGTATATGTATAACTCATTCACTTTGTTATAAAGCAGAAACACACCATTGTAAAGCAATTATAGTCCAATAAAGATGTAAAAAAAAAAACTGTGAGATAATCAATGTGTGTTATTTTAAGTCACTACATCTGTGGTGGTTTCCTTACATGGCATAACAACTAACAGCATGGAGGAAAGGCAGCATGGAGCCCCACACACTGTAGACACACAGTGGGAATAAATTAAAAAGATGCTGAAGACAACTTTATCCACGGCAACCTTTACCTTCCACGTCCACCCAAGGAGCACGTGTATATTCTGTCCTCATTCATTTGTTCAGTCACTGATGTATTTAGCAACCGCTCTGGATTAGACTAGAGATTAGATTAGAGATTAGAACAGGAGTGAGGAGTAGGGCCTCAGTTTAGGAGGGAGAGACCACTTCTTATAAGGAATATTGTGAGCCAGGGGCTACCACTAAAAGTAGGATCAAGACCACTGAGAAGCTGCACTGAGTGTGAGTGACGTGTATGGGTGGCACAGGATACACACATAACTGCTTATTTCCTTTGTAGTAAATGCCACAGAATTTAAACACCTTTCTCGTACGAGTGTTGAATTGTTTACTTGACTCCCTTTCACGCTATATTATCAACTCTGGATGACGGGGAAGTTGTCCGTCCTTTCAGAATTGAAGGTCAGCACCGAGAACATTGTCCGGCAAACAGATACTCAAGAAACAGTTCTTGAATGAATATTTATGAAAGAAGCATATCCCTAAGTTTTTATCTTCACCATCAAAATGCTGATTTCCAGAAGAATGATATAAACACCCGGCAAGCAGCTACTTCAGTCCAAGAGGGGATGTGCGAAAACGAATTCCTTTGTGTATTTTATGGAGGCTCCGAGATGGACTGGGTGTCAGTTAACGGTTTCTATGATTATAGCAGAGAAGACAAAGGTGATTAATAAAAATAGCATCCTATTCTTTTTTTGACAATCATGAATTTTCTTTTATTCCTACTTCAGCGTATCTGTAATCAGTTGGAGATGGAGATGAACTTTTGCAGCTCACTCTGTTGCACTGCCATCATTGATACCAATGGCCTAATTAGATTTTTATCTTATTCCTGTAGGAATTTAGAAAGCAGTCAGTTATAACTTCACTAGAGTGAGATAATTCTTAGAAAGACAGAAAAACAAACATTCACTCAAATGGTATTTTTTTTTTTTTTTTTTTGCGGTATGTGGGCCTCTCACTGTTGTGGCCTCTCCCGTTGCGGAGCACAGGCTCTGGACATGCAGGCTCAGCAGCCATGGCTCACGGGCCCAGCTGCTCCACGGCATGTGGGATCTTCCCGGACCAGGGCACGAACCCGTGTCCCCCACATCGGCAGGCGGACTCTCAACCACTGCGCCACCAGGGAAGCCCTCAAGTGGTATTTTGACCCAAGATGACTTACTATTTAACTGTCCCAAACAATTCATCTCATTAGCTTAAATCTGTAATTGAGCCTTTAACATCTGACAAGGGAAGGAATACAAATTTGTCATTAGACTGTAATAATTACTTTCTATCACTTTATTCACTGGAGAGACTGTGGCAATCAACAAATCAGAGTACTATCCCATAGGAAGGATTGTAATGAGTTTAATTTTCCTTATTTTTAAAAATAAAAGCAAATAATCACTGTATCTATATCTTAAGATCTTGATTCACTGATGTAATGTAAGTAAAGCGGAATATTGAACAAGGAAATGGCCATAATTTGGAAACTAGAGCTGATTTTCAAGCTGTACTCATAGAAAAATGTTTGACTTCCCGTCCAATAAGAAATATGTCTAATTGCACAATTCGAAATTAATGATTACTGTGCAATCTTGTGTCTTTCACAGCTATAGAGAAAACAGATTCTAAAAGTGAAAAAAAATTAGCTAAATATTCTACATATTTAGGAAACTACAAAAAGTCAAGTCTGTGGATTAAAAATAATCCACAAACAAAATAAAACAAAACCCCATTTATGTCTCATTTGGAATTTAGGCAGAAATAGCATTTATGGTATTTAAAAAAAATAACTAAGATGGCCATTGCTGGCAGGAAAAACAATGCAAAAAAAACCTAAAGACAGAGCCTATTCTGTGTTACCACAGGGAGACAAACTAATACTTTCATTCAGAATACAGTTCCCCTTACACAGACTAAATTCTCCTTCCTGCTTTTAAGCCCTCTGAGCTCAGAAGAAACTTGTTTTGTTACCCCAAAGCATCTTCCCTACTGAAGCACTTCAGTCTTTCTCATCCAATTTAGCTTCTAGTTTTAGGCTCTTCTGTTGTCTGTTGGCTCCATTTGTGTCATCTTCATTTGTGCAGCCAGACAGCGGGTACCTGAAGGCAGGTGGCCGTGCCCCACCCTGTGCCAAACCCTCCTCAGGGCAACAACAGTGCTGAACATCAGTAGGTGTGGAGAGTGGCTAAGAGCTCTGCATATCCTTCAAGTGTAGGTGGCCTCACCTACACGTTAGCCAAGTGATTTTCTGAACCGGAGTTTCATCAGCTGTAAAATGAGGACGGTCACACCATCAGCCTCTTGGAGTTGTGGGTGGACTGAGTGAAATAATTCACAAGTGCTTAAGCAGAGCACCTGGTACCCAGGAATCCCTCAGTCAGGGCAGCCTATTACCACTTCTGCTCCACACATATTCGCTGACCACCACAGGTAATTTGGAACCTTCTACCCTGTCCAGAGACAAAATGTTGTTTTGAAATTAGGAAGTCACTTTTTTTTTTTTTTCGGTACGCGGGCCACTCACTGTTGTGGCCTCTCCTGTTGCGGAGCACAGGCTCCGGACGCGCAGGCTCAGCGGCCATGGCTCACGGGCCCAGCCGCTCCGCGGCATGTGGGATCTTCCCAGACCGGGCACGAACCTGTGTCCCCTGCATCGGCAGGCGGACTCTCAACCACTGCGCCACCAGGGAAGCCCTGGAAGTCACATATTTTACATCTGCACTTTCATGCAAATGATCTTTCCTTGCCTGGGAAATCTGTATTTTGTCCTTTTTTTTTTAATTCACATTTTAATACTTTGGAACTCAGGTTGTGTCTTAAATCCAATCCTCTAAGTAGCTGAAAGATGTTTTGTTATCTTAGATTCCATCAAATACAGCATGAATTCTTCACATTCTTTTGAAGAAAGAGATTTAGAAAGAGAATTACAGTACTCAGAAGCCTCTATCTCTTCTTCTATGTTGCTCTTCACGCTTTTAACTCTGCCCCAGGAGCCCTGAAGCTGGCTTCAGAGTGCCGCCACTATTATCCTCTAAATGCCGTAGACAAAGGGACACTGCTTACTTCACCATGTACATGTCTTTTAAGCCATTTGATACCACTTCAAATGGAAATCACTTCACATTGATATCTACTAGTCTGAAGGCAGAAAGTCCTGGTTATTAGAGCTCCCTCACAATTAAAATGCCTATTTGGTCATGACTGTCTTGAAAAGCCCTAATGAGGTTGATATATGTTCTGATTTTTCCGAAACACTTAGGGGTTTTGCCTGTTGTCCCAGCATAATTATTAACACAACTCCTTTCATTCTCAGGAGTACCCTGGTTTGGATGATAAATTACATGATTGCCCAATGTGAAGACCAAGGTAGCTCTGAAATTTATGGCTTTAATGCCTTCTAGTTTAATTTCGTCTTTGTTATCTGTAAAGCTGGGCTTTTAGTCAATCTGTCATCCATGTGGTTCGGGCAGTGTTCATTCCTTCAGATTTTTGTCACACACTGGTTACACAGTGAGAAGCACAACACGCATGGCCCCAACTCATGGAGTTTACAATTTAGCACAGCACACAGACATTAGGTAATTACATACCCCAAACATCACAACTCCTCAGGAGAGGTACAAAATGTTACGATTGACTATAAAATATAACGCATGGGGAGGCAAGGTAGGACGTATGGGCAGTAGAAATACATCTGGATTGTTTTTTGTGTGTTTTTTTTAACATCTTTATTGGAGTATAATTGCTTTACAATGTTGTGTCAGTTTCTGCTGTATAACAAAGTGAATCAGCTATACGTATACATATATCCCCATATCCCCTCCTTCTTGCGCGTCTCCCTCCCACCCTCCCTATCCCATCCCTCGAGGTGGTCACAAAGTACCCAGCTGATCTCCTTGTGCTATGCGGCTGCTTCCCACTAGCTATCTGTTTTACATTTGGTAGTGTATATATGTCCATGCCACTCTCTCATTTCGTCCCAGCTTACCCTTCCCCCTCCCCGTGTCCTCAAGTCCATTCTCTACATCTGCATCTTTATTCCTGTCCTAGGATGCTATCTCATTTTAACCCAGTATTCATAATGTCATGGTGTTTGCCTTCCATTCATCTGCCATGAGGAGGAGACATTTCAGTACAAAGAGGCCCTCTGAAGATGGGCACTAAGTAGTAATTGTGAGTGTGTAAAGGGCAAGGAGCAGAAACTTAGTCCTTGGTTTCTTATTCAAGTGGCAAAACCGTGATAGGAGCAAAAGAGAGTGAGGGAGACAAGGACAGAAAACAATGCTATTTGGTATGGTTATGTTCCTTGGGGGTGAAAATTGTATCAAGTTTTCTGTTTCGTTTTTCTCCTGTATTCTTCTTGGAACATGGTTCTAAGCACATGGCAAAAATGCTCAGAGCATCTTGACTTGTGATGACTGAGAAAATGAAGCTCAGAGAAAGAAGCCACAGAACTCAGATTCAAACAGAGAAGGGAGAAAGTTACAAGGTGGCCTCTGGTGATGTTGGCTTTTCATAGTCCCTGGCTTCTGCCTGAGATCTGCAATGTCAGCACCCCAAACAGACTGTGGGTTGGCAATTTGGGGGAGGATGAGTGAGCATGAAGACCCTGACAGGGACTCTATAGCCTACAAATATGAAAAGTTTCTCCTCGGAAAGAACTAGGCGGGAGGTAGCAGAAAGGCAGTATGGGAGAAAGATCGCTTGTCAACAGGATTCCCAGTTATTGACAAAAACACCGGGTGTGTAAATTTACTTCCGAGATCATACATGATTAACTGGTCTGCTTTCCATTTATCCATTGCCTGAAGAGCATGTTTCCAATACAAATGGGACCTTCCAAAGATAGAAATTTAAATAATAATTATGTAAGCGCCAAGGCCAAAAAGAGAGAGGAAAAAAAAAGGATTGGTCCACAGTGCTTGCACGGAGAATCTATAAATTACGATGTTACATCTTCAACCACAGGCCCTGTACTAGTCCTGATAAATTCTAGATAAATGTCAACTAGTGGTGGGCAAAAATTTTATGTAGACAAATTTTCAGTAAATGAGACATAATTAAACTTAAAAACTCAGCAGATTCTTCAAGGATTAGAGATGACAGTGGCAGAGTCACATGTTGGTTGTTCATTTAACAATGCATAATTAATTAATGTATATATTTCGTATGTGTAATTAATGCAAGGTAGTATAGTAGACAGAGCTCTGACTTTAGGATCGGAGAGATATAGGTTTGAATCCCGGCAATGCCAGTTGTCATGGTCTCTCCTTGGCAAATCTTTGAGCCACACTTTTCTCATCTGTATAATGGGAATACTGTAATGAAATGTGGAGTCCTCTTTGAGTTTTGAGAATTTAACAGGATAATATATGAAAGTCCCTAGCAGTACCTGGCATATAGAAAGCCAGGTAAATAGTAGCTGCTTTGATGGTGATTAGGTTCAAACTTCTTATAAGTAACCTAGATGATACTTTAATGCCTCCAGGTCACAAATCTCATATTTTTTTTTTTTTTTGCAGTACACGGGCCTCTCGCTGCCATGGCCTCTCCCGCTGCGGAGCACAGGCTCCGGACGCGCAGGCTCAGTGGCCATGGCTCACGGGCCCAGCCGCTCCACGGCATGTGGGATCTTCCCGGACCGGGGCACGAACCCGTGTCCCCTGCATCGGCAGGCGGACTCTCAACCCCTGCGCCACCAGGGAAGCCCACAAATCTCATATTTAATACTGGTCTAACTATACCTGCTCAGCTCACTTATCACTTATTACAGAGATCAAGTGAGATCTTATATAGGAACTTGCCATTAAAAACTACGAACTCCTATATAAACATAAAGCATTATCCTTTTCTCTCTGTTGTCTGTTTGGGTTTATAGCGACTTGTGTTATTTGTCTTTAGCACAATTGCCCCAAGTGAAGGAGATACATTGCTTTTGCTAACTTCTGTCTGCAGCTTGCCCTCACAATAAGGTAGATGACAGGCAGATGTTAGGACTCAAATTTTCTCCCCAAAGAATTTTATTCCTACCCATTCTATTTCTTTCCCTTCATGCACTTCCTCCATTTCTCTTTCGACTAATTCATTTATATTTATTGAGCTCCTATATGTCACCTTTTCTTCTCTTTGTCTAGGCTTAGTTATAAGCAGCACCAACACTCACTCATTCTGGTCTTATTGTTTACAAACTGTGACCTTGGGCAGACGGAGCTCAATGTGCTCAGTTTTTGTTTTTTTTTAATCTGAAAAATGGGGACAATACACCTACCTCCAGGGATGTTGTAAGAATTAAGTAAGAATTAGATGTCACGTTCAACAAGGACCTGTTGAATGCTTCAGGTTGTGCATTCCCTCCTGTGCATTCAGACCAAGGCTGTCCCCTTGGACTTGACTCACCTGTGAATGATGCGCTGGCTCTGCAGGTAGTCCAGGGCCATGGCCAGCTCACAGATGAAGAGCTTCACAGTGTCTTCCTGGAAGCGGACATTCTGCTGCAGGTGATAACGCAGGTCCCCGCCCAGCAGCAGGTCCACCACCATGAACATGTCTTCCTCATCTTGGAAGGAGTACCTGGAGGGGAATTAGGAATGCAAGTGCGTTAAATACATTTACACACTAAAGAGGCCCAGAGGCAAAGGACACCTTACAGATCAGAGCAGAACTTTCCTAAGCTAAGGGTTCAGGCTTTGGGAGTACTGGTCTATTACTCACTCCAGGCCCTCCGTTTCCACAAGTGTAAAATGGGAATGATAAGAAGATCTTCCACATTTGATCATAGTGAAGACTAAATATGATGAGTATAATATTTAATGTCATTCCTGGCATATAGTAAGAACCCATTAACTGGAGGTCTACAAAGCTATAAAGCCCAGGAAATAAAGAACACCCCATTTATTCACCTATTATTAACGATCATATCCTGAACACACTGTTGCAGGAGGTCCATAAAATATGAGTTACAAGCCCTCCTTGAAGCACCTCGTGCTTATTTTTCCACACTAACAACTTCATTGCCCAGCAACATTATAACAAATCATGAACCACATAAATGATAAGAAAAAGATATAAAAAGGGCAATAAAGAAGTAAGTGCATAGTACAGGGCAGTAATTCGCTCAGTCTCTGGGATAAGGAGGGAAGGGAAATCTTCTCAGCAGAGGAGAAAACTGAGTTAAATTTTGAAGGATGGTGACAATAATAATAACTACAAAATAAAGCCAACACCTCTGGGGCAGACTCTAAAGGACTCCACAAATGTGGTGTCATTAACCCCACAATGCTGCTCTTATGCTCCCATTTTCCAAATGAGGAAATCAAGGCCCGGTGAAGCTTAAGTAATTTGCACGAGGTAGAACACCCAATAAATGGTAGAGGTGAAGGGGTCTCCAGGTCCAAAAGGAAGATCTGAGAGAGGAAAACAGCACGAATTAAGCACAGACATGGGAAAGAACACAGTGTGAGGGGGGAAAGGAAAATAGTTTGGGTTTGTTGGAACGACAGGTGTTACGGGGAAGCTTGAGCCTGGAGAGAAAGAGAGAGGGCAGATCCCATGACAGGAGCTTGTTCACGAGTCTGTACACGTTGGAAAGACGGTGAAGAGGTTTAAGCAGGACGTATGATCACATGGGGACTTCACACTTGAAGGAGCATGGGCTGGAGAGACGGGAAGAGGAAAGGAGACACAGGCCAGCAGAATTGGCCTCTGCTGTCTGCAAAGAGCCTTCTGTAAAAATGCATTCCAACTGCTATGACTCGTTTTGTTTTCCTCAAAGCACAGACATGATTTCTAGTCACAGAAAGCTCTCTGTATCAGCACTATGTCAACACGTTTCTTTTGACATCATGTCACTGAGATCGTATTTTCAAGTTTTATTTGAATCACAGAATTAAGAGTCTGCAAAGCAGTGCCCAGGATGCAAACGAATTCCTAGTGACAAGTTCTTTGCTTAGGAAACAAACATAGAATATCAATGATGGGAGAACTGTACTGAGTACATTTTCTTCTTTAGAGTGATCATTGTGCTAGAGGAGGAGAGGACTTGCAAACAAAAGAAAAAAGAGAAATTCAATGAAGCATTAATCTGAGGCAGTAACATTCTAATGAAGACTAGGTCCTCGGTGTTTACTTGCTCAGTAAATAAAATTCTGTTTACCACTGAGGACTGATTCACACAGAAGATGTCAGAAATTAAGCCCTTAGGGGGAATTTAGACAGAAACACGGGAAGGGCTTGTAAAAATGTGGGCAGCGCATCCTTGGTATTGTCTTTTAGGAAGTGTTATTGTTCACCTCCTTGCAAGGACTGGCTGGGCATCTCTGCCATAGGTTTAATGGGCACCAGGATAGGTTCCTGAACCTGGGCTATTTGGTTCCGAATCCTCCCAGCTGCACCACTACACGTTATATCCATTGTTTTACAGGTCTTTCAGGAAGTAATAATGTGCTAGTTATACGTAACCCTGCCCGGGATCTATTGCACGTAGGCTGCCCTTAGCTAATATAACAAACGATGATGGCTCATGGGGTGTGAGCAGTGTCTTCTTGGGATAGCTGGCAAATGAGGTGGCTGAGAACTGGGTACCAAAAGAAGGGAGAAGAGAATGCTCACCATGAACGTAACTCGCTGCCAATGGATACAACCCAGGCAGACTGGGTTCGCATAGAGAGCAGTGATTGGCTGCATTCAGCTCCCCACTGGAGGCAGGCGGAGGTCCCAAACCCGGTGACAGAGAAGAGGACTCCTCTCCCATTACTCTATTTAACTCGAAGTGAGGGACAAGTGTATTATTAAATTCACCCTAAGTGAACGAACATTTTTATTGCGACTTGGGCTCAGCGATTTTTATTCAAAGAACAAACTGATAAAGGTGCCAGTTGTGTCAAGTTAACGACAGTGTCCGGCCACGCAGGGGATTATTAGAGAAGAAGCAGCGCAGGCAAGAGGCAACATGCTTCCCTTGGCCAGTATGATTTTAAATTTATTTAATCATGGAGCCAGTTGGTTGTTAAAAATCCTTTTTCCCCTTCGGCACATCAGACCTGAAGCCCTCTATCACAGATCCTAGACTCTCAGAGGGAGAGAAGATAAGATTTTAATTTCCAGGACTATATCCAGTAACATATGTGGGCACAACACAGTTTGGTAATAACTAGGATATGAAGGTTCATATCATAACCTGATTGTTTAAACCTAAAAGTGAAAGAGCTTCCCTATACCTTGGCCATTTATCCCATAGACTCAATGATGCATTTCCAATACTTTTTAAAAATGCTATATCATGGCTTATTTGTTAGTTGACAGCTCCAAAATTAGTAAATCTGGTCCCACTGCATGTGAAATGCATTGTAAAGTCTGCTCAGTAAGAACGGAGATAAGTAACAAAGGACCACCACCCTGCTCCACCCTACTCCATCATATTGCCATAGACTATACACAGCTCTCTCTGTGTAATGTTGAACCTCTCCAATTCGTTCTACACACCATGGTTATGTTTTTACAATGTGAGTTTTATGTTATGCAGCCCCATAAAACCCCTTCACCTCTTTCCATGGTCCGCAGGACCCTGTGTGGTCTGGCCCTGTTTACTTTTCCAGACTTATTTTGAAGATCTTTTCCTTCCATTACTCAACTAGCAGTTCATGCCCCCTCCAGCTTTAGAAGACTGTGATATGGTATGACCTTGCCTGCACGCACAATGCTGTCCACTACCTGGTTATTGTCTCTTCCTCTTTCAGTCTCAGCCCAAAGGACACCTCACAGAGACATTTCTAACACTCCATATCAAACCTTGTCTCCCTGTTATACACAGTGCCGTATTCTTGTTCACTCAACTTATCATAATTTGAAAATATTTTCCTGCATGCTTTTGGATTAACAGCTTTCATTCCCACTCTGCCATCAGGAGGCATGCCTGTTTTTACTCATCCTTCATTCCTCGGTCCCTGTATGCTTCCTGAAATGTAGACTCTAAAAACAGTTGTAGAAAAAGTAACAAATTCATGAATGAACTAAAAAAAGGAAAGAGAAAAGCAAGATTAAAACTCAGGTTTGGGGCTTCCCTGGTGGCGCAGTGGTTGAGAGTCCGCCTGCCAATGCAGGGGACACGGGTTCGTGCCCCGGTCCGGGAAGATCCCACATGCCGCGGAGCGGCTGGGCCTGTGAGCCATGGCCGCTGAGCCTGCGCGTCTAGAGCCTGTGCTCCGCCGCAACGGGAGAGGCCACAACAGTGAGAGGCCCGCGTACCGCAAAAAAAAAACAAAAAACAAAACTCAGTTTGGGTGGGTCTGATATGCATTTGTTAGGTTCTAGTTTTAGAAATTAGCATGGCTACCAAATCAGTCACTCACCTTCTTGAAGCTGTCTCATGCAGGCCACTTTGAAATAAATCTGAATTGGAGCACTGGAAGAGATCTATTTTCCAATGGAGGGTTTTTCAAATTGTGGCTCATAACGCACTAATGGTTGTGAAATCAGTTTGGTTGGTCCTAACAAGCACTTTTTTGGAAGAAATAAAGTAGACTGAATAAAATAAAATAAATGCTATTAACATATAAGGCCAAACATTGTTTTTGTGAATATAACGTGTGTCTCTGTGAGTATATCTACTGGGTTGTGATGAAAAATAGATTTCTTCCCGTGGGTTGAAGATAAAAAAAGCTTGAAAACCGTGACACTAGGGCAACCTGCTGCTTATTCCAGAACTATTGTATCAAATCCCATTCAGACTTTACCATTTCTGATGTCTGTCAGTTCTGATGTCTCCATCTAGCAAAGCATGGGAAATGCAGGACAAATATTATTAGATATTGCTTTTTAAAGCTCTCAGCTTTTGTAGAAAAAGGCATTGATTCATCAAAGATGGAATCCATTTAAAAACATATTTAAGGAAAATACAAATGGAAAATGCATAGGCTTTAGGCAGCCCTGGGTTTAAATATCACGTGTGAATCTGGAGCAAGTCCCTTAAAGGAAACTGAAACTCTGAGAGGATATTTGTACATTGGAAATGATTTTATGTACCACGTGGCAAAGAGCAAAGTAGATATAATGTTTGTAAAGTACTTAGCGCAAAGCATGGCTCAGAGCATGGTGGTAAGGAACTTGGCCCTGGGGACAGACTGCTTGTGTTTAAACCCCAGCTCTGCCCTTTAACATCTTTAAAACTGGATGGAGCAAGTTATATAAGCCCTCAGCATGCCCATCTATAGTAGTATATACCTCATAGGGCTGTTGGGAAGATCAAGTGTAGTTAATACACATAAAGTGCTTAAAAGAGTACATGGAAGTACTTGGAAGATAGCTATTATAATTACCTTTCTTCTTCCACCCATGAATGTAATATAACTCTGGTATTAAGCAGATTAACTTGTTTTATGCAATTGTTTCCTATTATTTTATATGAGGTAATTATATGAAGATACTGATTGATTTATAGTTGATTTACAATATTGTGTTAGTTTCAGGTGTACAGCAAAGTGATTCACTTATACATACATATGTATATCTATATTTTTTAAATTCTTTTCCATTATAGTTTATTATAAGATATCGAATATAGATCCCTGTGCTGTATAGTAAATCCTTGTTGTTTATCTATTTTATATATGGTAGTTGTGCATCTGTTAATTCTGTACTCACAATTTATCCCCCCACCCCTTCCACTTTGGTGACCATAAATTTGATTTCTATGTCTGTGAGTCTGTTTCTGTTTTGTAAATAAGTTCATTTGTGCTATTTTTTTTAGATTCCACATATAAGTGATATTATATTTGTCTTTCTCTGACTTACTTCATTTAGTATGATAATCTCTAGGTCCATCCATGTTGCTGCAAATGGCATTATTTCATTTGTTTTTATGGCTGAGTAATATTTCATTGTATATGTATATATATACCACAACTTCTTTATCCATTCATCTGTTGATGGACACTTAGGTTGCTTCCATGTCTTGGCTATTGTAAATAGTGCCACTATGAACATTGGGGTGTATGTATCTTTTCAAATTAGAGCTTTTGTCTTTTCTGGATATATGCCCAGAAGTGGGATTGCTGGATCATATGGTAACTCTATTTTTAGTTTTTAAAGGAACCTCCATACTGTTCCCCATGGTGGCTGCAACCAATTTACATTCCTACCGACAGTATGGGAGGGTTCCCTTTTATGAATATATTTATTGTCAGTGGTATAATCGACATGATTACCATTAACTGAGCTCTTACTATATGTCAGATACCATGCTAGGTACTTTATGTATATTATTGCATTTGATTGTTACTATAAACCTGTGAGGTAAGTAATATCTTTTTTTAAAAATTTCATTTATCTTTTTATACAGCACGTTCTTATTAGTTATCTATTTTACACACATCACTGTATACATATCAATCCCAATCTCCCAATTCATCACACCACCACCAAACCCACCCCCACTTTCCCCCCTTGGTGTCCATGTGTTTGTTCTCTACATCTCTGTCTCTATTTCTTCCCTGCAAACCAGTTCATCTGTACCATTTTTCTAGGTTCCACATATATGCGTTAATATATGATATTTGTTTTTCTCTTTCTGGCTTACTTCACTCTGTATGACAATCTCTAGGTCCATCCACGTCTCTACAAATGACACAATTTCTTTCCTTTTTATGGCTGAGTAGTATTCCACTGTGTATATACACCACATCTTCTTTATCCATTCGTCTGTCCATGGACATTTAGGTTGTTTCCGTGTCTTGGCTATTATAAATAGTGCTGCAATGAACATTGGGGTGCATAGTGCTGCAATGAACATTGGGGTGCATGTGTCTTTTTGAATTATGGTCCTCTCTGGGTATATGCCCAGTAGTGGGATTTCTGGGTCGTATGGTAGTTCTATTATTAGTTTTTTAAGGAACCTCCATACTGTTTTCCATAGTGGCTGTATCAATTTACATTCCCACCAATAGTGCAAGAGGGTTCCCTTTTCTCCACACCCTCTCCAGCATTTATTGTTTGTAGATTTTTTGATGATGGCCATTCTGACCGGTGTGATGTGATAGCTCATTGTAGTTTTGATTTGCATTTCTCTAATGATTAGTGATGTTGAGCATTCTTTCATGTGTTTGTTGGCAATCTGTATATCTGCTTTGGAGAAACGTCTATTTAGGTCTTCTGCCCATTTTTTAATTGGGTTGTTTGTTTTTTTAATGTTGAACTGCATGAGCTGCTTGTAAATTTTGGAGATTAATCCTTGTTGATTCGTTTGCAAATATTTTCTCCCATTCTGAGGGCTGTCTTTTTTATAGTTTCCTTTGCTGTGCAAAATCTTTTAAGTTTCATTAGGTCTCATTTGTTTATTTTTGTTTTTATTTCCATTACTCTAGGAGGTGCATCGAAAAGGATCTTGCTGTGATTTATGTCAAAGGGTGTTCTGCCTATGTTTTCCTCTAAGAGTTTTATAGTGTCTGATCTTAAATTTAGGTCTCTAATCCATTTTGAGTTTATTTTTGTGTATGGTGTTAGGGAGTGTTCTAATTTCATTCTTTTACATGTAGCTGTCCAGTTTTCCCAACACCACTTATTGAAGAGACCGTCTTTTCTCCATTGTATGTCCTTGCCTCCTTTGTCATAGATTAGTTGACCATAGGTGCATGGGTTTATCTTTCGGCTTTCTATCCTGTTCAATTGATCTGTATTTCTGTTTTAGTGCCAGTACCATATTGTGTTGATTACTGTAGTTTGTAGTATAGTCTGAAGTCAGGGAGTCTGATTCCTCCAGCTCTGTTTTTTTCCCTCAAGACTGCTTTGGCTATTCGGGGTCTTTTGTGTCTCCACCGAAATTTTAAGATTTTTTGTTCCAGTTCTGTAAAAAATGCCATTAGTAATTTGATAGGGATTGCATTCAATCTGTAGATTGCTTTGGGTAGTATAGTCATTTTCACACTCATTTTCAATCTGTATGTGTCCCTAGGTCTGAAGTAGGTCGCTTGTAGACAGCATATATATGGGTCTCATTTTTGTATCCATTCAGCGAGCCTGTGTCCTTTGGTTGGAGCTTTTAATCCATTCACATTTAGGGTAATTATTTATATGTATGTTCCTATTATCATTTTCTTAATTGTTTTGGGTTTGTTTTCATAGTTCCTTTTCTTCTCTTGGGTTTCCCACTTAGAGAAGTTCCTTTAGCATTTGTTGTGCAGCTGGTTTGGTGGTGTTGAATTCTCTTAGCTTTTGCATGTCTGTAAAGCTTTTGATTTCTCCATCGAATCTGAATGAGATCCTTGCCGGGTAGAGTAATCTTGGTTGTAGGTTCTTCCCTTCCATCACTTTAAGTATATCATGCCACTCCCTTCTGGCTTGTAGTGTTTCTTCTGAGAAATCAGCTGTTAACCATATGGGAGTTCCCTTGTATGTCATTTGTCATTTTTACCTTGTTGCTTTTAATAATTTTTCTTTGTCTTTAATTTTTGTCCATTTGATTACTATGTGGTGTGGCATGTTTCTCCTCAGGTTTATCCTGTCTTGTACTCGCTGCACTTCCTGGACTTGGGTGGCTATTTCCTTTCCCATGTTAGGGAAGTTTTCGACTATAGTCTCTTCAAATATTTTCTCAGGTCCTTTCTCTCTCTCTCTTCTCCTTCTGAGACCCCTATAATGCAAATGTTTGTGCATTTAATTTTGTCCCAGAGGTCTCTTAGGCTGTCTTCATTTCTTTTCATTCTTTTTTCTTTATTCTGTTCTGTGGCAGTGAATTCCATCATTCTGACTTCCAGGTCACTTATCCATTCTTCTGCCTCAGTTATTCTGCTATTAATTCCTTCTAGTGTAGTTTTCATTTCAGTTATTGTATTGTTCATCTGCTTGTTTGTTCTTTAATTCTTCTAGGTCTTTTTTAACATTTCCTGCATCTTCTCGATCTTTGCCTCCATTCTTTTTCCGAGGTCCTGGATCATCTTCACTATCATTATTCTGAATTCTTTTTCTGGAAGGTTGCCCATCTCCACTTCATTTAGTTGTTTTTCTGGGGTTTTATCTTGTTCCTTCATCTGGTACATAGCCCTCTGCCTTTTCATCTTGTCTGTCTTTCTGTGAATGTGGTTTTCGTTCCACAGGCTGCAGGATTGTGTAGTTCTTCTTGCTTCTGCTGTCTGCCCTCTGGTGATGAGGCTACCTAAGTGCAAGCTTCCTGATGGGAGGGACTGGTGGTGGGTAGAGCTGGTGTTGCTCTGGTGGGCAGAGCTCAGTAAAACTTTAATCTGCTTGTCCTCTGATATGTGGGACTGAGTTCCCTCCCTGTTGGTTGTTTGGCCTGAGGTGACCCAGCACTGAAGCCTACAGGCTCTTTGGTGGGGCTAATGGTGGACTCTGGGAGGGCTCACGCCAAGAAGTACTTCCCAGAACTTCTGCTGCCAGTGTCCTTGTCCCCATTGTGAGCCACAGCCGGCCCCCACCTCTGCAGGAGACCCTTCAACACTAGCAGATAGGTCTGGTTCAGTCTCCTATGGGGTCACTGATTCTTCCCCTGGGTCCTGATGTGCACACTACTTTGTATGTGCCCTCCAAGAGTGGAGTCTCTGCTTTCCCCAGTCCTGTCGAAGTCCTACAATCAAATCCCACTAGCTGTCAAAGTCTGATTCTCTAGGAATTTCTCCTGTTGCCGGACCCCCAGGTCGGGAAGCCTGATGTGGGGCTCAGAACCTTCACTCCAGTGGGTGGACTTGTGTGGTATAAGTGTTCTCCAGTTTGTGAGTCACCCACCCAGCAGTTAGGGGATTTGATTTTATTGTGATTGCACCCCTACTACCATCTCATTGCAGCTTTTCCTTTGTCTTTGGACGTGGGGTATCTTTTTTGGTGAGTTCCAGTGTCTTCCTGTCAATGATTGTTCAGCAGTTAGTTGTGATTCTGGTGCTCTTCATGTTAGATTCTCTGCCATGCGTGATGTCTGGTGATTCTCTCGGTAAGTAATATTTTTACTAATGGTAGAAATTCAGGTTTAGTCATCAGAAAAAATAGCAAACCAAATCCATCAACATATTTAAAAAGTTATATGCCATGACCAAGTGGGATTAATATCTGAAAATCAATGAATATAATATATCATATTAATAGAATAATGGACAAAACATTATGATCATCTCAATAGGCACTGGAAAAGCATTTGACAAAATACAGCACTCATCCGTGATCAAAACTCTTAACAAATTTGAAATGGAAGGGAGCTTCCTCAATTTGATAAAGGGTATCTGCAGTAAAACCCTAAAGTTGAATACTTCCCCCTCTAAGATCAGAAACAAGGCAAGAATACCTCCCTTCACTTCTTTTCAATACAGTACTGACAATTCTAGCCAGTGAAAGAAAGAAAGGGAAGGAGGATGGGAGGGAGGGAGAGAGGAAGGCAGGGAGGAAGGAAGGAAGGAAGAATGGCATATTGGAAAGGAAGAAATGAAACTTCCTTTAATTACAGACAACATGATTCTGCATATAGAAAATCATAAGGGAACTACAAAATACTATTAGAACTAATAATCAAGGTAGCAAGGTTTCAGGATACAAGATCAATATACAAAAACCAATTGTATTTTTCTATATAAGCAGTGAACAAAATGGAAATAAAATTAAGAATACAATTGTGTTCAGAAAAGTTCAAAGATAATAAAATGCTTAAGAATATTAAATTAAAATTTAGCAAAGAAGAGCAAGACATACACAAAAAAATCACAAAACTCTGTTCAGGGAAATTAAAGATCTAAATAACTGGAGAAACATTCCATGTTCATAAATTGAAAGACTCAAATATTGTTAAGATGTCGATTATGCCCCAAAATATCTATAGGGTCAGTGCAATTCCTATCGAATTCCCAGCAGGCTTTTTGTTTTTGTATGAACTGACATGCATCTCTTAAATTTATAAGGAAATGCAAAACACCTAGAATAGCCAAAATGATGTTGAAGAAAAAAATCAGAGGACTTTCACTTCCCAATTTCTAAATGTATTATAAAGCTGTAGTTATCAACACAGTGTGGTACTGGCATAATGTAGAGGTATAGGTCAATGGAACAGAACTAAGAGTTCAGAAATATATATTTATAGTCAATTGATTTTTGACTAAGATGCCAGGAAAAGATAATCGGTTTAACAAATGGTGATGGGTCAATTAGATATTCACATCCAAAAATGATGAACTTAGACCTCCACACCATACATAAAAATAACTCAAATGGATCATAGATGTAAGTGCAAAAACAACAAAACTTTTAGAGTAAAACACAGGATAAAATCTTTGAGACCTTGGATTAGGCAAAACTTTCCTAGATACAATACTAAAAGCAAGGTCTATTAAAAACTTGATAAATTAGAGTTTATCTAAATTCAAAATTGTTGCACTTCAAAAGATGCCATTAAGAAAATGACAAGGCAAGCAACAGACTAGGAGAGAATATTTGCCAAATATGTAACAGATAAAAGGATTATACCCAGAATTTACAAAGGACTACTGCAATTCAATAATAATACAACCCAGGGGCTCCCCTGGTGGCGCAGTTGTTGAGAGTCCGCCTGCCGATGCAGGGAACGCGGGTTCGTGCCCCGGTCCAGGAGGATCTCACATGCCGCGGAGCGGCTGGGCCCGTGAGCCATGGCCACTGGGTCTGCGCGTCCGGAGCCTGTGCTCCGCCACGGGAGAGACCACAGCAGTGAGAGGCCCACGTACTGCAAAAAAAAAAAAAAAAAAAAAAAAAATACAACCGAAGAAAAAAGTGGGCAAAGATATGAACAGATGTTTCACTAAAGAAGATACACATGAAAAGATGCCTAACATTACTAGGCATTAGAGAAATGGAAACTAAAACCACAAATGCCATGCTCATCTGAATGGCTGTAATAAATAAAATAGACAAAAACAAATGTCAGCTCTAGGATGTAGAGAAAAGAGAACACTTATACGTTGCTGGTGGAAATGTAAATGGTGCAGTCACTTTGGAAGACAGTTTGTGAGTCTCTCAAAAAGTTAAACATTAAATTACCATATCACCCAGCAATTCCACTGTTAGATATCTATCCAAGAGAAGTAAAATCACATTTCTATGCAAAGACTTGTATGCAAGTGTTCATTGCAGCATTATTCATTATTGCCCCAAACTGGAGACAAGCTACATGTCCATCAACTGGTGAAGGAACAGACAAAATGTGGTACATCCATATAGTGACATACTATTCAGCTCTAAAAAGGAGCAAATTAATAGCACAGACTACCTAATGGATGAACCCCATAAACATTATGCTACACGAAAGGAGCGAGACACAAGAGATTACATATTTATAATTCCATTTATACGAAATTGTCAGAAAAGGCAAATTTATAGATACAGAAAGTAGATTATTAGTTGCCTGGGGCTCAGGCTTGGAATGGGAATTAACTAAATGGGCACAAAGGATCTTACTAGCAGGATAAAAGTTTCTAAAATTGATTTATAGTGACTTGCACCACTCAGTAAAATTACTTAGGATCACTGAATTGAACACTTGAAATGGGTGAATTTTACGATGTGTAAAATATACCTCAATAAAATTGTTGCAAAAAAGAGGACAGTGGTTAGGAGGAAAAGAAAAGATTATGGTGTAGAGAGATTAAATATTTGCTCAAGAACCACATGTTAGGAAATTGTGGAGGCGGGATTGCACCTAAACCCATGCAGTTAATATACATGGGTGCACAGCGGCCAATAAAGTTCATGCGACAAAAAAGCATCTAAAGCTTATAATAAAATCCTGTCAGGGAGTAGGTTACTTATTTACGTCCCCTTCAATTCAGCTCTCAAAATTCAATTTGTGTGCCTTTTGGGTAGTCTCATTCCAATGGTGGGACATTTCTGATCTTCAGCCAGGGATCTCCACAGAAGTGTTTTTAAGAACCATTGTTGTCCTATGCACTAAAATGGGAGAAAAATTAATCTGTGTTTTTCAGACTCTGACCAGGGAGTGCCCACGGCAATCTTTTCACAGTTTAGGAAAATCATTAGCCCTTGTGAGAAGAGATCCCTGAGGAATGGGCAAAGAGGAGGTTGGGGTGCACTGTCCCATTGTCTTTCTTTGGAGCACTGCTCTATCATATTTCTCTTCTTGTGGCTCTGTAGTAATTTTCCAAAGTGTGTCTAGTGTGAAACTCACAAAAAATAAAACCAAACTAGTATCATTTCATCTAACGAATTTGCCATGACAATACAGAAAACCTAAGGTTTGCAAAAGTCAGATTTCAACAGTTTATAAATAACTATGCCCAGTTGCTGCTGTGTGTGTGTGTGTGTGTGTGTGTGTGTTTGAACTGAATTTCCAAAGCATGCATGACAAACTGAAGTAAAAGAAAGGTACATGGCTAGGATAACATGGGAACCAAGTTGAGAAAAGAATCTAAATTCTCTCTGCTATAAATTTAGAAGGAGGGAATTTACAACCTAAACAAGCGTGTTTGACTCCTACTCAGTGTGTCAGAGTGAGAACACTTCCATCAAGGCTTGAGGTGAGGCACACTCGGTGACAACTTGGAGAACTGGGCACTCTCATGTGCTCTGGATGGAAGGTAGTTTGGTAAAAGTGCCTCTGAGGACAATTTGGAAATACCTCTTGAAAAAACACATGGTGTTTGACCCTGTAATTTCACTGCTAGAAACTTTCACTATAGATGCACTTGAAAAATCACACCAAGATGTACTTGTAAGGATACACAGTACATCATAAAAAATCAAAAACAATTTGCATGCCCATTAATAGGGGAACATGTGAATAAATTATGGTAAATTCATGTTACTGATTATACAGCAATTAAAAAAAATAAGGCCAATCTATATTCTCATATGAAAAGATTTTCAAGATATTATATTATGAGATAAAGTGAGGGAAAGAAAATGTTTAGACTATAATATGCATTACAGCACTGAATGCTTAGTGTACATAAAAACTATACAGTAAAAAAAGGATATATAAACACAACACAAAAGAAAACATATTACACAAGTATGCTGGTATATGCATAAAATTTGTTTTGAAAATAAGATAACCAGTTATCTAAACAGTAAGATTGCATCATTTTATTTTTATATTTAAAAGGCCTAATAAATACAACAAAAAAATTTCTACTTTGATATACCTAATATATTTTGTCTCCTTGTACTAGATCCCAGTGATCTAGTACACGGTATAGTGAATATAGACAATACTGTATTATAATCAATAAACTTGCTAAGAGATTAGAATTTAGTGATTCCAACCACTAAAAAAAAAGGGATCATTATATAACTCAACAAAGGTGCTAATTATCGCAAAGGCAACCATATTACAATATATAAATGTGTCAGATTAACATGTTGTACACTTTAAATCTGCACAATGTTAGATGTCAAATATATTTCCATTAGAAAAAGAAAAAATGATCTATGTTGTCTCATCAGGAAAGGAACTAACACAGATGAATCAGCTTCTAATCTCTATAAATTACCTAGACTCGAGGTTTTCACCAAATACTCAATGTTCACAATTCCCTGATTGTTCTATAAATGTCTGCTTTTATTTTTTAGTTATTGTTTTGAATTTTATTTTTAATACAGCAGGTTCTTATTAGTTATCTATTTTATACATATTAGTGTATATATGTCAATCCCAATCTGCCAATTCATCCCACCCCCCAAACCCCCGCTTTCCCCCCTTGGTGTCCATACGTTTGTTCTCTACATCTGTGTCTCTATTTCTGCCTTGCAAACCGGTTCATCTGTACCATTTTCCTAGATTCCACATATATGCGTTAATATATGATTAAATGTCTTCTTTTAAAAAGGAACTTTTATAGAATATTTGGGTCCTTTAAATGGATTCAAACAAGGTCCATACTTTGTCCTTGGTTTATGTGCCTTTAAGATGTTTTTTTATTCTATAGCTTCCCTGACCACCTCTTCTTTTATTCCTAGTAATTTTTTGTTGAAGAAACCAAATCATTTTTGCTGTAGCTGTTCCACAGCCTGAATTTTGCTGTTTGCATTTCTGGCTCGTCTTTCTACATGTTTCACAACTCTCTGTATTTTGTGAAAATTGCTGGTTAGATCTTAAGGTTTGCTCAGATTCAGGTTTGATGCAGGGGGTGGCGGGCAGGACTACTTCACAGGTGGTGGGGTGTACTTTGAGCAGGAGGTAGATAATCAATAGGTCTTTCTTTTCATGGTGAATGCCTCGATCCAAAAAGGCACCTGAATGCCTAGATCCAAAAAGTTCTTATGGGTTGTAATATTTGAATTCTATCATTTCTCCTTTGTATTTTAGCTGGAGTACTTTTATAAAGAGAAACTGGCTTTCAGCAATTATTTAGTCACTTTGAGGTACAGTTCATACAGAAAACGTAAAACAAATGCTGAAGTCTTTTATTTATCACTTTTCAAAATGATTTGTTGGTTTCCTAGAATCCTCCCAAAGCAAACAGTAAGGTTTTTTTTTTTAAATCATAATGAAATCATGGGTTTGCTGGCTTATCACCCTTATTGATGTCCATTCTTTGGCCAGTAGGAACATAGTCAAGTTGGATCATGTGTTTTTTTGACATGACCCTAGTAGGTTTTGATAGCTTTATGACTTTCTGATATGAAAAGATATTTCCTCCTCCAGACTGAGCGATAGAAGTGTCTGCTACAATTGGATTGTCATTGTTACTAGGTCTTTTCAATGGCTAGAGCTAGGATTAGATACAGATATTTGATATAAGTATAGGTATAATATATATATATGTGCATACACAAATGTAATTGAAAATAAATGCACTGTAAATTCATAATGATAGTTTCAATTTATATTCAAGACTGCAGTGACTCTTAATCTCATCACAATTTTTTGTTTCTTGCGGTACGCCGGCCTCTCCCGTTGCGGAGCACAGGCTCCAGACGCGCAGGCTCAGCGGCCATGGCTCGCGGGCCCAGCCGCTCCGCGGCATGTGGGATTCTCCCCGACTGGGGCACGAACCCGTGTCCCTTGCATCGGCAGGCGGACTCGCAACCACTGCGCCACCAGGGAAGCCCAATCTCATCACTATTATATCAGTAACTCCTTTCTTCCTTACTGAAAATCCTAGTTCTCAAAGATATTGAGATCTCTCAAGTTTTTACCAAATTACCCTCCATGCTGTTTGCTTTATCCATAATGGATGTAAAACACTTTCAGAATAGCAATATAAACATTACCTTCAGCAATACCGTTGCTGAAAACACTTTAAGATATTGCTATTCTTTTTTGTCATTAAGGTATAATTCCACTAATGATATAAAGTCATTGTCTGAAACTCACTTGAAATAGTACATTTCTGTGTGGTTATGCCTCAAACTGGATAGATACTTGGGTTCATTTGTTTTATTATACATTCCATTTGGGGGGATTATTTTTAAATTTTCATTTTGTTTTAGAGTTATATAAAGTATTTCTGTATTTTATAAAATCAAAGTCAAATCTGCAAAACAAGGTATCTTGAGAAAAAATCTCCTATCCCTCTCTGTTTTCTTTAATACCACCATTTGTCTATTAATAACTTTTTAAAAAATATTTTTTGATTGTGGTAAAATATATATAACATAAGATTTACCATATTAACCACTTCAAGTGTACAATTCAGTGCCACTGCGTACATTCACAATGTTGTGTAATCATCACCACTACCTACTTCCGGAACTTTTTCTTCATCCCGAACAAGAACTCTACCCATTAAATAATACCTCCCTATTCTCCCTCTCCCCAACCCCTGGTAAGCTCTGTTTCTATCTGTATGTATTTGTCTATTTTAGGCACCTCATGTAAGTGAAATTATACAGCATTTGTCCTTTTGCATCAGGCTTATTTCACTTAGTATAATGTGTTCAAGGTTCATTCATGTAGCATGTATCAGAATTTCATTCCTTTTTAGGCTGAATAAGATTCTGCTCTATGCATATACCACATTTTGTTTTTCCATTCATCTGTTGACAGACATTTGGATTGTTTCTACTATTTGATTACTATGAATAACGCCACTATGAATATTAGTGTACAAGTATCTGTTTGAATCCCTTTCAATTATTTTAGTATATACTTAGGATAGGAATTGCTGGATTGCATGGTAATTCTATGTTTAACTTTTTTTTTTTTTTTTTTTGCGGTACGCGGGCCTCTCACCGCTGTGGGCTCTCCCGTTGCGGAGCACAGGCTCAGGACGCGCAGGCTCAGCGGCCATGGCTCACGGGCCCAGCCGCTCCGCGGCATGTGGGATCTTCCCGGACCGGGGCACGAACCCGTGTCCCCCGCATCGGCAGGCGGACTCCCAACCACTGCGCCACCAGGGAAGCCCCTAGCTGAGATTTTGATAGGCATTTTGTAGAATCTGTAGATCAATTGAGGCTACATTGCTTTTCCCACTTAACAGTATATTCTGGACAGCAGGCCATAAAAGTATATAAAGATACTTCTCATTCTCTCTTTCAGCTGTGTAGTGCTGCATTTTATGGGTGTCACTTGTTTACTCAACCTGTTCCCTACTGAAGGACATTCAGGTTGTTTCCAGCCTTTTGCTATTACTGATACTGCAATAGTGAAAAACTTTTTGCATCTGGCTTTTTGTATTTTGGCCAGAACTACTTTGAGATAGATTCCTAGAAGTGGGTTTGCTAAGATAAAGTTTGTTAAAACAAAGGATAAAGGCATATGTAATTTTAGACTCTGTATTGCCAAATTATCTCCATAGAGGGTGTATCATTTTGAATCCCCACCAGGAATTTATGAGAGTACCTATTTCCCCACATTCTCTCTCTAGAATATGTTGTCAAGTTTCCATCTTCAGAAAAACCCAGCAGTAGAGTAAGATTTGAAACTTACAAAGTACGTTTTCTCTGTCTTATAAGTAGCCTTATAATGTTCTAAAAGGGAAGAAACACACCTTAAATGCCCTCATCAAAACACACATAGATGACCTCATCCACCCTTGTGTATTTTGTGTGTACAGGATATCCAGGTTCAAAACCCATGTATCTAAAATTCATAAACATGTAAAATTTAGAGTTTACACAGATCTTTTTGGCAGTGGATAGAATGGATTTGAGGAACCCACCATATAATAGTTATGATAAATGTTCATTAAAACTTCCTTTTTAGCCAGAAGAAGCTTTTATGTACATCTCACAAGACATAAAGACTCTGTCTGAGTTCATTTCTCCTTTACGTTAGTCTTTCCTGACCTCTTCCTGCCAAACATAAATTAGATGTTATCCCTCTTTGCCCTTCCACAGCACCCAGCCATTTCTCTGTGACAGAACACTCCAGGAACCTAGCTATAGATGGTTGCATTGTATCGTATTGTATCATAACCATTAGGTTTCTTTTTGCCTGAATTCCTCATTTGACTGAACACTTTGAGGAATCTGTGCTTTGCTCATCTCCATCCATCAGCAACCCAGCATATATTATTAGCTTGATACGTAATGAACACTTGTTTATTCAGTGGCCATTTTACAACTATTTATTGTATATTTATCATACAGGTGATGAGGCTAAAAGAGTAAACCAAGGAACATGGTTTCCTTCATCTTAAACCTAATCATCTATACAACATAAATATTTGCATAAACAAATATGTAGTTATAAAATGTGGTAAGGGCTTTGAAGGAAAAGTGCAGGATACTGTGCTAGAAACTAACGGAAGGACCTAATTTTGATTGCAGGGGATCATAAAAGCCTCAGAGACAGTAACACACATACTTACTTGCCTGATTCAAACCATAACCTATAGCCTCCAGTAAAATGAACAAAAATCCATAATTTACTCAATGAAAAAGATTGTGGATGATTTTTAAATGTCACACCTAACAGGTTGCAGATTATTTTCCTGATGTTCTGATGTAATAGCTGATTTCCTCCAGCTCTGACCTTTCTCTGGGCAGAGCTTTAAATGCTATTTTGTGATCTGTCAGCTCATCTGTGCTGGCTCTGGAGATGTATTTATGAAGCTTCTCTGGGGAAAATATAACTATTATTATCTTCTACAGATTCTCTTGAGATAGTTACCTCAGAGAATAATACAGCCAGTAAACAGGCAAAGGGGAATAACAACATCTTGCCACCCATATAAAAAGAAAAGCCAAGTCCCAAGCTCAGATGATAATGAGGAACAATTAGATCAGACTCTTACCCAGAGAATTTATCAGGGGTCCAGAGAAAAAAAATGTTAGAAGTTAACACTTTTTGTGCTTCTGGAGAACTGTAGACTTCCAGCAGAGAGACAATCCAAGGGGATGAGTTTGGGTCACTGATGGATCACAAATTACCACTTGTGATTCAGAGAGTGGCTGGGCAGGTCCTGGCTGGGCTGAGAGGGTTCCAGGACGTGCTGAGTCATACATTTTGATTGGTCATTTCTCCAGAGTGGATGAAGTGGAGAGAGGGCAAGTTCATCTGGTTCATGGTATCATCTAACCCTCTGCCTCTCTAGCCAGAAAAGCAATTTATTTCCTTACTGACCTAGCTGCCCCTGTCTCAGAATTCCAGGGCAGGCAGAGGACTTCCCAGTGCCACTACCAAATACAGAGATTCTTACTTTGCCCTCCGTGCCCTTCTCCTAGTCTCTCATTTGTAATGCATCCCACTTCTGATTACCTGACTAGTGTTTATAGTCCAACTAGATCAATTGCATCTTCAGAAATGTTTTGATCTTTCCTGTCTCTGCTCCCATCTCATGAGGCTTTCCATGCAACTCTAGTTCTGATATCCAGCCCTTGGAACTCTACCAGGGAAGCAGGAGTAGGCATAATTTTTTTTTTTTTAATCTCAAACTGAAATATATTAAGTTGCAAGTGGTGATTTTGTTTCTCTAAAACATCATGCTAAAAGGCTCTTGAAATTTTTAAAAATTGATTTTGCAGTGGTGTATAATTTTTTAAAGTTCAGTTTCAGAGTTTTGGAAGTAATGATACATGGATAAGCAACATTAAAATAAAATATAAGTTAACACTAAGTGTTTTAAAGAATTTGGGGGTGGGATGTAGGATCTAGATGTGCTATGACTTTCTGGTTTTGTAGTTTGGCAAGGAATCAAACCTCGCATCTTCAGCTTACATTTATAAGGGGACAAATACTATTCCTATTTCATAGGAACTAGTATTTGAAGATGTATGAGATAATGCATGTAATATTTTAGCATAACACCTCAAAAATATTAACTGTCTTAGACTTCACGAATGTATGATTTCCTTAAGTTTCCCCCAGGGGTCTACTTCTTGAGTCTGCTCCCTCAAATATATTTTTCAATTCATCAAATTCTGTCATAGTGAAGATACCTCTCCCAGCTAGACGCCAATCCTGATTGAACACACCTATATGCTTTAAAACAGCAACAGAAAACAAACTAATATCCATTAAGTGCACTCTGAGGAGAAAAAACACAAACAGTGCTGATTGGATTCACTTACATTTTTAACCACAAGTCTCAAATAGATATTAAGAAAGTCCTAATTCTCTATTGATTTTATACTTTCAGTCACTTAGCTTTTCTCCTCAAAATTTCCTATACTGGGCCCATTCCTCATTCTCAGTTGGTAACTCATGTGTCACAGAGGCAATGGCATGAGAACTACTTCATCTGCCCAGCAGCAAATCCACCACTTTAGGAATATATACAGTTACGTACTCTGCCTTCTGTCCTAGTACAGTGAAAGAAGTGCCCTGGCTTCTCCCTAAGGCCAGCACACTTAGCTGTGCCCTGAATCACATCCATCTCTCCACATTCAGCAGCTTGCTCTAGCTATCTTCCCTTTTCTATCCTACATTACCAGGTCCTTCCTCTTGATGGGCTCATACTCTGCATTCAAACTTGCTTATGCACATTTGAAAAATATATATATAGTATACATAATAAAATAAATGTTGATAAATAAAAATAATATATAAAAATAAATACTTAAAATATGTGTTATAGTGTCTAGTGATATATACAAAAGGATACTAGAACATGACCAACTAGGGTTTATCTTAGGATCAAGGTTGTTTTAAGATTTGCAGATCAATTAATTTACTTCACCACATAATAGAAATGATCTTGATAAAACAAAAACCCATTTGACAAAATTTAATACCCGTTCATGATCAAAACTTCTAGCAAACTAGGACTGGAAGCAAACTTTCTTATTGTGATCATGGATATCTACAAAGAGCTTACAGCAAACATACGAAATCTTGAAATCCCTAAAACCTTCCCCATGAAATCAGGACAAACACATAAGGATGTCCGCTATATTCGACATTGTTCTCAATGCAAATACAATGGGCATGAAAGTAAAAGGTAAGAAGATGGGAAAGGAAGAACTAATAATGTCACTGTTAGTTAATGACATGATTGTAAATATTGAAGGTCCAAAAGAATCTACAGGCCTACTGGTAGAAAGAATAAGAGAATTTAACAAGGTCATTGGACATAAAATCAATATGGAAAATCAACTGTATTTTGGTAAACAAGCAACAAACTACTAGAAAATTAAATTTTGATAAACAATTACTATTTATAATAATTTAAAAACACTAAATACCTAGAAATAAATCTAAAGACAAATATGCTAGAACTCTACACTAAAAACTGAAACTAAAGACAGAAATTAAAGGATACCTTAATTATGTCTGTGTGTATTTGATAAATTGGAAGGTTTAATAGTTTTCAAATATTTTAATTCTCCCTGGAC
This sequence comes from Aethalodelphis obliquidens, assembly GCF_003676395.1. Classification (NCBI taxonomy): domain Eukaryota; kingdom Metazoa; phylum Chordata; class Mammalia; order Artiodactyla; family Delphinidae; genus Aethalodelphis; species Aethalodelphis obliquidens. Next base: position 11,000,524 of record NW_020837989.1, read on the forward strand.
TAGTCTATAAATTCAATGTAACCCAATATAAATAACAGCAGCTTTAAAATACAAATTGACAAGCTGATTATGAAATTTATATGGAATTGAAAAGGTCCAACTATAATGAAGATAATCAAGAAGGAGCATTATGGGTTTTTTGGGGTTTTTTTTTGCGGTACGCGGGCCTCTTACTGCTGTGGCCCCTCCCGTCACGGAGCAACAGGCTCCGGACGCGCAGGCTCAGCGGCCATGGCTCACGGGCACAGCCGCTCCGCGGCACGTGGGATCCTCCCGGACCGGGGCACGAACCCGTGTCCCCTGCATCGGCAGGCGGACTCTCAACCAGGGAAGCCCAAGAAGGAGCATTATTTTACTGAATTCTTTTACCAGTCTGAAGCTGTAGTCCTTAGGGTAGTGTGATAAATGTGTCAAGGTACACAAGTAGATCAATAGAACAAAGTCTGGAAACCCACACGTATATGATGACTAATAACAAATGTGTTACTGTGATTCAGGAAGGAAAACATAAAAGCTCCAATAAATGGTGTTGGGTTAATTAGATAGCCATATGGGGAAAGAAAGTGAATCTTGGTCCTGGAATATAGATCTAAATGTAAAAGCTAAAACAACAAAGCTTCTAGGAAACAGGATAGATATTTTCACATTGGTATGGGCAAAGATTACCTAAACATGACACAGAAAGCACTACCCATAAAGGAAAAGGTTGATAAATTATACCACATTTAAATTCAAGCTTTAATGATTATTTTAAAAAACATCATTATAGAGTGAAAAGGTAAGTCACAGATTGGGCAAATAATTTACATCCTCAAAAAGACTTGTTTACAGAATATATAAAGAACTTCTACGGATCAATGAGAAAAAGAGGCAAACCATAAAAAGATGGACCAAAAACTCAAGCACTTCTCAAGAACAGGTTCCCAATGGCCAATAAGCATATAAAAATGTTCCCAAACTCTAAGTCACCAGGGAAACTCAATCTGAAACCAAATGAGATACAATTAACACATTTACTGGAACACCTATATGTAAAGAAACTGACAATACCAAGTGTTGGTGAGGTTTTAGAGTAACTTGAATTCTCACATCTTGCTGATGTGAATATAAATTGGTACAGCTTCTTTGGAAAACTGTTTGCCAGGTAAACCTACATAAATCTTAGGATCCAGTGATTTAATTCCTAGGTTTATTGCCCCCAAATGTGTGTACTTTTGTTTACCAAAATATACAAAGAAGAATGTTAACAGCAAGACTATTTGTAAAAGTTTCAAACTGGAAACAACCCAAACATCCATCAGTAATAAGATGTATATACACACACTACTGTATATAAAATAGATAACCAACAAGGACCTACTGTAGAGCACAGGGAACTATTACTCAATATTTTGTAATAACCTATAAGGGAAAAGAATCTGAAAAAGGATATATATATATATATAACACAACACTGTATATCACCTATACTTCAATTAAAAATTGTGTTGCAGTGCTTCCCTGGTGGCGTGGTGGTTGGGAGTCCGCCTGCCGATGCAGGGGATGCGGGTTCGTGCCCCGGTCCGGGAAGATCCCACATGCCGCGGAGCGGCTGGGCCCGTGAGCCATGGCCGCTGAGCCTGTGCGTCCGGAGCCTGTGCTCCGCGACGGGAGAGGCCACAACAGTGAGAGGCCCGCGTACCGCAAAAAAAAAAAAAAAAAAAATTGTGTTGCATAATAAAAAATAGTAAGATGTATAAATAAGTCATGGGATATTCATACAGTGGACTATGATAGAGAAATGACAATACACTATTGCTGCTTGTGACAACATGGATTAATCTCAAAACACAACAAAACCACTTTGCACTCCACCCTTGAAAAAGAAGATTACTCAGTCCCATGCTCTGATCAAGCCACTCCCTTCCACCTTTTGTCCAGCCATTTGGAGTTGGCTCATATCAAGGTCACCACATCTATCCCTTCCCAAGTCAGTGGACAGTTGTCTCCTTATTCTTGACTTCTCTGCAGCGCTTGAAATGGTTTACATGCCTTCTTTTCTGAAACACTTTCCTTTCTTGATTCTAGGATTCTCTCCTGATTTACCCCTAGCTTGTTGGCTAGGTTCCTGGGAGTACCTTCTTTGTCTAGTTCCCTGAGTCTTCCTCCTCTGTCAGAACTACTGTATTAAATGCTCTAGGTCTTGAGTCCTCAGCCCTTTTTTTTAATGTATTCTCCCTCCAAAGGTGCTTCCTTCAAGTCTCTGATTTAAATAGCACCTATAAGCCAATGATTCCCATATTCATGTTTTGTGGGACTTCTCCTTTGACTCTGGATTTCTCTTCTGAGCACCAGACTCAATGCCTATTCAACAGCATGACTAAGATGCAGCTCAAAGTCAACAGAGAGTTCTTGTTAATTAAAGAGAGTTCTTGATTTTGACAATGAATCTGCTCCTCTTCAGTGAATGACACAATTATTCACCAAGTTTTTCCGGCCAACAATCTAGGAGTCATTATTTGTTTCACTCTTTCTTCTAGCCAAGGGGTAAGCATGTTTCTGAGCAAGGCCAGTTGGATTCCCTCCCAGGACTTTGAACGTTGAGTCCGTGATGCAAGGTTAGAAAATTGGCTGGAGCTGATTCATCCCAGCTGAGATACCCTGCATGCAGGCAGCCCGGAGAAGCTGGAAAAGGTAAGGAAGTAAGTCCTCCCCCCTAGAGCCTTCGGAAGGAACACAGCCCTGTGATAGCTTGGTTTTAGCTCAGGAAGACTGATTTTGCACTTCTGTCCATTACTTCCTGCTACCTAGAGTCCCAGAACTGCCTTTGTCCCTCACCCTCCTGAGACCTACTTCTTCAAGCTTTACTTCTGATACTATGTAAGCTACCACATATTCTTCCAATGAATTTCTAAGGAATCCTTTGTAATATTGAGGGATAAATGAATAAGTCTGCATTATAAAGATCTAGTTCCTTGGCCATTAGCCCAACAGTCAGTCAGTCAACAACTATATGGAACAAGTACTATGTATTGGCCACACGATAACACTGTAGTCTGCCAAGTTCTTCTTCAGGGACTGATTCCTTCTTCCCCAACTATCCAGGTTCATCAGGGACAACTTCTTCCTATGACAACACTGGATAATTCAGGATAATCTCCCCTTCTCAAGATCCTTAATTTAATCACATCTCTTCCTAAGTTAACAAAGCTGACACTGGTTAAAGTAGTAAGGAGAGAGTTTAGTCCGTAATATCCTACTGCAATAGAAAGAGTCCACATGTATATGTATAACTGATTCACTTTGCTATAAAGCAGAAACTAACACACCATTGTAAAGCAATTATACTCTAATAAAGATGTAAAAAAAAAAGAAAGAGTCCAGTTGTGAACTGAACTCAACTTTGATTTGTTGAATAAGGAATAGAGAGGGTGGTGAGCGGGGGCTCAGAAGAGCCAGCAAGTGAAAACTTACAAAAACTGGGAAGGCAGGGTTGGTTCACGTGAATCCCGCCTGGTTTGTTAACTGACGCCGTGTATGGAAATTGGGCTCCTCCCCTTCCGCAGTGGCTGGGAGACAGGGGCCCTGTCTTCAGGTGTTCGTGGAGCAAACAGTGAATTTTTCTCCAGCCTTGAGTTTTCTCAGGCAAGCACTATGAGTGGGCTAGGGTCATCCTAGGATGAGGCCTTGAGCTGTTAAAAAGGATGTTAGTGTTTTGTTCAAGTCTTTATTGGGTAGGGTTGAGGCCTAGCTGAGAAGAGGGCCCAGTGGAGAGTGGCTAGAGCTTGGGCAAGAATCATCATCACCAGGTGGGCCCAATGCAATCACAGGAGTCCTTAAAAGGTGAAAGAGGAAGGCAGAAGGTCAGAGAGAGGTTTGAAGATGGAAGAAGGAGCCATGAACCGAGGCATGCAGGCAGCCCGGAGAAGCTGGAAAAGGTAAGGAAGTAAGTCCTCCCCGCAGAGCCTTCAGAAGGAACACAGCCCTGTGATAGCTTGGTTTTAGCTCAGGAAGACTGATTTTACACTTCTGACCTCCAGAATTGTAATATAATACATCTGTGTTTAAAAAAAATTTTTCCATATTCTTTTAATGAGGGAAAATTATAGTGAAATGCACAGATATTAAGTATAAAATGTAATGAATTTTTACAAATATATACTCTCCTGTGAGCAACGCCACAATAAAGATAATGGAATCTTTCAATCACTCCCTAAGTTTTCCACATGCAACCTTCTAGTTAATCTCTACATTCCATAGGTAATCATTGTTCTGATTAGTTTTGCCTGTGAAGTTTCAGTGCAAATAACCATGCAGGGCAAAGGGAAAATAATGTTTTCATTATATTACGAAAATAGCTTTAACCTCAGCTACTTCAGTTCCTGTTGTTTTAAGCCACTAAGTTGGTGGTAATTTGTTGTTGTTTTGTGTGGGCGGTAATTTGTTAAAGCAGCAATAGAAAACTATTACGACAGTTATTCTGAGTGACGATATATGGGTAGTTGTTATTTTCATTAGAACACGCTGTAGTTCCTTATTTTATATCAAGACATTTATTTTAGATTCAAAGAAATTGTTTGAGTTAAAATTTTAGAACAAAAGACTTTCTAATGCCCAAGCCAGCTCAAGTTCAGGTGCCTCTGTCCGCCTGAGAATCTTTAGAATCGTCTCTGGCTATGGGGGCAGGGGGGTCATGTCATTTCTGGGAGGGGCCTCAGAGTTGTTTGTTTAAAGCCATCATTTATTAAATATCTACTGTGTTTGAGATGCCTTATATACATGTTCTTATTTGTATCTGTACCTTCTGCTATGGATATTGCTCTAATTGCCAGTTATAGATGAGGAAACCAAGAAAAACATATAATGTAACTTGCTTCGTTTACACAGTTAGCAAGTGGCGAAACGGGGATTCAAACTCGGGTCCCTCTGACCTCAGGGCCTACGAAGAATCTGGAATGGGCGTGATTATATGGGGCTGTGTGTGAGTGTGCAAGAGGTGGCAGAGGTATGATGGGCAAAGAGCAAAAAACCAGGAGCCAGAAGACTAGTCCCGCTGCTAATTCACTTCGTTTGTTCATTCATTCATTCAACATATATTTATTGAGCCCTTTCTGTGAGCTGGGCACTATTGTAGGAGCTGGAGAGTGAGGCAGTAAACAAAAGATACTAACGTATCTGCGTCGTGGAGTTTGTATTCTGGTGGGGTGTGGAGAAAGATCAACAAATAAATTGCATTTCTGTACGTATTTTGTAAGAGAGTCTCACAGGACATCTGTGGGGGAGGATAGAGGATAGCAGGAAGAGCAGGGTCTTTGAAATCAGGATTCCTGGGTTTGGGTCCTGGCTGTGTGACTCTGGGGAAATGGTGTAACCTCTCTGAGCCTCAGTTTCTTCAGGTGTAAAATGGGAATAATCCCCATCCACGTAGGTTGTTGGGATGAATACATGAGAACATATATGTAAAACCCAAAGTAATAGAAGCTATTATGGTTGATGCTGGGACTCTGAAGGCTGCCCTGAGTTCTCAAAGGTCTCTGATTGCGTGAAGAGGTGCTGGCACTCTGAGTCACAGATGATAGAGGTTGCTTCCAGGGAACTCATTTATGTGACTGTGTTGAGCTATCTCACGGGGCTCCCTTTTCGCACTCCCAGTACCCATGGTCCTTTTCATTTAACACAGACAGTCGCATCTTCTCATTTTCTGAAATCACACGAGGACCCTTGGGGTTCACGGGACGGGAGGAACGGGAGACGCGGGTGAGGAGAGCGCGGAGCCCTGAGTGGCTGTGCGCAGCTGCAGGCTTAATCTCAGTGAACAAAAGCCGCCTGGGGATCGGCTGTGCCGGGCAGGACTCAGGCGCTTGTTTTGCGGGCTGTGGGTTGCCAGGGCTTTGTTTAGAGGCCCTCAGGGAGGGGCTCGCAGGAAGATTGTATTTGCTTTTCTTGGATGTCAGCCCTGTCGGGCAGCCTTCACTTTATAACATGGCCTTTATCTGATAACTGTGTTCTGAGTCGGGCCAGGTCTGGAGAGGTCTGGAGAGGCTGAATTTTAATTCAGAAGGTTCTTCCACCCTTAACACTGATGCTCCCAGACTAGTGACCTTCCTTCCCTGAAAACCCTCAAAACATACCACCCACACCCCTCTTTCTACTTAGTTCCTTCATGCACTTCTCATAGTTGATATATTCACGCGCTATTTGTGCTCAGTACTGCGTCCCCACGGTACGGGCCTCTGTTACAGTTAGGGTCCCCAGGTTGAGCAAATAAAAATACAACATGCCCACAAATTAGAAATTCACATAATGAGTAATTTTTACTTAAAATATGTCCTGTGTGATCCTTGGGACATATACTAAAAGTTATTGGTTATTTACCTGAAATTCAAATCTAATTATGCATCCTGTATTTTATCTGGCAACCCTGATTATAAATCGTGATGCTCCGGAAATATATACATGAATGAAGGAATGAATGGGACTCATGCATAATCAGATGCAGACATTTTACTGGAAAGTCCACACTGTTAGGAGTGGTTTCAAGGTGATAGGATTATTGGAGAATTTTCAGTTCTCTATGTGATTTTCTGTTTTTCAACTTGCAATGAGCAGAAAAGTTTTCAAAGATCATATGTGTCTGTGTTTATACCAATATAGTCATAAACCAACGTCTTAACGTTAGTGTAAAACCTGCTTGAAAGAGAAACAATTTGTGTTTTCCTTCAACCTGAAAACCAGAATTTTCTGAACACATCCCCAGAGGACATTTTGAGCATCCCTGAGAAGATTATTATTAAAAGCAATATTGGCAGGCCAACACAACGTATCAGCAAAAGAGAGTACATGAATGGGTACAGAAGTACATGAGTGTCTAAAAAATGTTACTATTATTTTGTTAATCATACAATGCTTCCTTAGAAAATCGGCTCCTGAAGTTTTGGGGATACAAAGCTCAGTCTAGTTAAACCCAGGATAGAAAAATCTTGATTCAATTGTACATAATACACAGGGAATCTTTTCTTTGATTTGCAGAATGCAGGTGGAAGACAAAACAAACATAAGCTCTTACAGGGAATGAGTTGAAGGCTCTTCCCCCCTTCCTTCACCACACACAGCTTGCCAGGATGTCTTGGGACCAAGCACCCTTCAGATTTGTCTTTTGGAGTTCCACACTGGCCACCAGTGATGGGCACTTGAGAATGCTATGCCTTAATGGAGCAAGGAAATTAAGAGCTACCGTTTGTAAGATGCTTACTATGTGCTGGGCACCGGGCAGAGCACTTGATTATACTTCACTCATAGAAACAACCCGAATTACACACATTAAGCGTATCTTATAACAATGGGACTTAAAAATGATAAAGTAAATTACAGTCACATCTCCTGAAGCACTGCAAGGTGCTTAATAGTTGTGGAAAGATCACTTATATTTACTATGCTGTACTGAGTAAGGCAGAAAGCATTTATTAGAAGGAGAAAAATGCTGAAGTCTGAAGACTTTTATCTCAAGGTTTGCAAGACAAAGGGGTTTCTGCTGTACCTTTGGGAATGTCCCTTATCAGTTTCCAGTTCTGAATGTGGTATTAGAGTCATGGGGGTGGAGCTGTCTCTTCTCTCTCTTCTATCATGTTAATGGTGCCCAGGATTCTGCTGTAAGATTCAGTGTCAGAAGTGAGAAGAAGGGTAGAATAGGATATATGTCCTGTTATTGCCAAGTCAGGATGCACAGACAAGAGAATGATGTCTGGAGTGAAACCAAGTGAGCAAGTAGCAAAATCTATACTCTTTGGCCAGCTTAAAGTCTCACAACACTCATGTTATTAAAAAAAAAAAAAAAAAGGGAATAGAATGAAATCAACGTGGCCTGCTCAGGGATGACAGACAAGCATGAGAGGGCAAAATGGTACATGTGCCCTTACAAAGGTTTCCTGGTCTTAAAAGAAGAAAATTAGTTTGGTTGAACTTTTGAAGGAGGACAGTGTGAGTTTGAACAAAGGGAGGATCATCATTGTGAAGAGAGGGAAAAAAAGGCAATTTGATGATTGCTAAGGACGGGGAAGAAAGAGCTGCATCCATTTAACTCTTCACATGGCAGCATTGTGAAGAGGCCATTGTAAAATACTGATTAAATACACCGAGGCTGGGCCAAAATGAGCTTCCCCATGTCTGAACAGTGCATACACTCTAACAGACCTATTTCCAAGTCACACAGAACCATCTTCTTTTCAACTGTGGCATAGAGTCTTCAAGCAAATTGTGTATTAAGTGAACTGTATAAATTAAAGATGGAGGGAGACAGGTTTTATGCACTGATTCCTCTAGAGAATCTCCCTAAACACACAGTGACATTTCGATGATTTTTCCATTAGTATTCTCTGAACAGAGATCTCTTTTTTTTTTTTCCCTTTGCTAGTAAGTAAGAACTGCTTGGTATACATATTTAAATAACAGTCATACTGAATTAGCTTTAAGAACTGGCTCTTAACATAATGGATGCATTAAAATGTAGAGCAAAATGAGCCAGCCACATAGAGACCTCCATGGGTAGGAAGAGAGCAGGAAGCAGTAGATAATGCAAGCGTCTCCGCTGTCTCCTAAGGCTTGGATTATGATAATGGCTTTGAGAGCAGATCAGTCATTTAATGTCTAGCTACTGACATAAATTAGCTCCGGTTGTGTTAAAGTCTATTTGGTGAGAAAGGCAGCACCCGTCCTTTTCCAACTCACAGGTATATATGTGGCTGCTTAAGGAGTATGCTGCAAGGAAAAAAGGTTGATTGCCAATCACTTTAAGAAGAAAGTGTTTTGTACAAGTCCTAACAGTCAACCTCATCTCTGCCAGTGATGCCGTACTTTGCTCTCCAAGTCCCTGCCCCACGAGTAAGGGGGAAAAAGACCTAATGAGTGAGAAGACATCTGAACTCATTCCTTGCCAGCCTATTGAATGACAATGCTTTAAAAAAAATACTGACCTCAAGGACAAGGGGAAATAATGGCAACTGAACTGAGCAGTATTTACTGGTGATAATATAACATTTTTGTTTCTTTATAAAGTCAAAGAAGCCAAGGCGAACGAAAGTCCCGAGGAAGATACCAATGAGGGTTTTGCCAATGCACATGTAGAAATCAGGATGTGTTTATGTAAGAGGATTTGTGGGTGAAGGTAGGAGTGTCCCATTCAGAGGTCCAAGAAAACCACTTACCACAAATTAACCAGGAAAGGATGCTCCAGCCCCTGCATGATCTGGAGCTCCTTGAAGACATTCCTCACTTCATTGCGCTCCACACACTTTTGTTTGTTCATGTACTTCATCGCATACATCTTCTTGGTATCGTTCTTCTGTACGATGCAGACCTAATGGTGCCAACCAGAGTGAGAAAGTGATTAGGGAGATGATGGATCACGGGAATGAGACAGAACAAGACCGTTTATCACAGCATGGAGGCCCCATCACTTGCAAATTCTCTGATGTTGAAGTTGCCACTTAGCTCTGATTTCAGAGTAAAAAATTTCACTTTCTTCCCCTGTACCAAGTCGATTTCTAAATCTCTGCCTTCTCAAACAAGTTTGCCTGTTTTTGCTTTTGGGGATTTTTAAGACAGCATTTTGGGGAAAATAGCTGCCTCCATGTCAGGAATCTTCCAATAACTAACAGCATCCTTATTCTGCTTTTTAGTGACCAAAATAGGCATGACTAAACTGTCAAGATGAACAATATTGTGCGAGAATTTCTGTTGACAGCCACAGGTGATACAACCAAAAAGGACTTGAAGCATGGGGATAAACACGAAGCGTGATGTGCATGTTTGTGAAACTCTTTTAGAGGTTCATATAATGCCTGATAAAGTCGACAGCAGAGGATTCTAAAATGCAAGTTCACTATGAAATATGAGGTATTCTGTTAAAGTATGTTTCCACAAGACACAATAGTAATCAGGATATGAATCTAGAAGATTCTTACAAAGAATTGGACTGAATGTGTATGAATTTTATGGTAGGATTTTTGTGGTAGGTTTTTTAAAAATAAAACTGTGGTACAATTGGGGAAAACAGAAATCAGGTGGCTTCTTTCCCACATGAAAAGATTTAATTCTTATACTGACAAGACAACTGTTACTGAATGTACTGGTACAACTTGCAAATGATTATGAAATCTTACTCTCCCCATTAGTGTAGAGAAAGCCTCCAACTCTAGTGAGTAAACTGATTTGACTTTGAGATAATTCTGAGAACATACATGTTCATTATGTAGCTGCCTGTCTCATACTTTGCTCAAACTGTGGTAATAATTTTATAAAAACCCATTATGAAAACATCTCTGAATTATCATTTACTGTGGTCCCAGTAACTAATCTGAACCTTCTTGGGCTCTCTGTTCTCTGAGCTACATACCCCATTATTGGTTAATCATTTTGGTTCTCACCTTCCCAAAACTGCCTTTTCCAATGGCTCTTAAAATTTCAAAGTGGTCAAAGTTGACTGTAAAACAAACAAAAAGAACATCATGAGTGATTCAGGTGCTCTTTTAGTAGCTAATGAATAATATATAAAGATTGAACTAAACCTAAGTACTGTATTTAAAACAGCATTCCTTAACATGACCATTCATTCATCCAATAGACATTTCTTTAACACTTAATCACATTGCTTAGTACTGGGGGATATAGTAGTAATAGAGTAGAAATAAAATCTCTACTTTTATGGAGACTGTAGTCTAGTGAAGTCTCCCCAGAGAGACTCTTACGGATTAAATAGTCACAAAATGAGTGGACAATTAAAACTCTTGGTGAACGTTAAGAAAGAGAGAAGTTGTTGGGCTCTAAGTGGATATAACAGGGTTTCACATAGGTGGCCAGAGACCTGGTCCTCTGTGCATAGAATTCTACTAAGGGTTGGCACTTTAAAAATCTTCTCCTTGTCTGTTTTCTCACTAAAACCGCTCTTTAGTGTATCCAAATGATCTCAATTTTCCCAAGTAAGAAACTATTACACATGTAAGTTTACAGAATGAGTTGATCCCCAAGGCACAGATATCTAAGAGAAGAGGATGATTATGAGTATAAAAGTCTATTTTATACACTTCATTTGAAGTTGAGATGATCTTTTCCATCTGCCATTTAAAAATTTCCACTCCTAAACTTTAAATGGAATATAATCTATAAAAATATTGAATCACTGTGCTATATACCGGAAACTAATACATTTTAAATCAACTATACATCAATTAAAAAATAATAACATGTTCACTCCTTCCTAGGAGCAGTAGATGTTTAATGTATAGATAGCATGGTCTCTTGGGTAAATGCTCAAGAAATGCTTGGTGAAGAGAAGAACAAAGCCTAGATTCTCCCAGACAGGTGACATTCTTTGGTTCCTTTCCTTGATGATCTGCAGAAAATGTCCCACTTTCTTTCCTGGTTTTTGAAATAAGGGTTTAGATGAGTAAAATTCCAAATGAGGGATTTTAAGAACTTAATCAGAAAAGATTGCAAAGTACAAGAAGGTGCCATTCTTCTCTTTAAAAGACATAATTTGTCGATTTCAAAAATTATCAGATTAGCTCCTTCTGAAGGAAAGAGAGATGAGTAATGGGACCTCTCATCTTCCAAGCTTTCTCAAGGTGAAAACATTTTTATAACGTGACTTAATCACCACTTCTTTTAAACTCCCAACCCACTTTATTTCAAAAAAAAAAACCAAAACATTTAATCATGTGAGGCAGCATGTCTATTACAAATAATCCTGGATTTGGCCTGTAAACAATGATGTAATTCTGGTAAATGACAGATTCTTTTTTTAAATTTTATTGAAGTATAGTTGATTTACAATGTTATGTTAATTTCTCCTGTAAAGTAAAGTGATTCAGTTATACATATATGTATATTCTTTTTCATATTCTTTTCCATTATGGTTTTATCACAGGATATCGAATACAGTTCCCTGTGCTCTATAGTAGGACCTTGTTGTTTACCCATCCTGTATATAATAGTTTGTATCTGCTAATCCCAAACTCCCAGTCCTTCCCTCCCCCACTCACCCCTTCCCCTTGGCAACCACAAGTCTGTTCTCTAGAACTGAGTCTTTTCTGTCTCGTAGATAAGTTCATTTGTATCATTTTTTTAGATTCCACCTATAAGTGATATCATATGATATTTGTCTTTCTCTGTCTGGCTTACTTCACTTAGTATGATAATCTCTAGGTCCATCCATGTTGCTGCAAATGGCATTATTTCATTCTTTTTTATGTCCGAGTAATATTCCATTGTATATATACCATGTCTTCTTTATCCATTCCTCTGTCGATGGACATTTAGGGTGCTTCCATGTCTTGGCTATTGTAAATAATGTGGCTATGGACATAGGGGTGCACGTATCTTTTTGAATTATAGTTTTGTCTGGCTATATGCCCAGGACTGGGATTGCTGGATCATATGGCAACTCTATTTTTAGTTTTTTGAGGAACCCCCATACTGTTCTTCATAGTGGCTGCACCAATTTACATTCCCACCAACAGTGTAAGAGGGTTCCCTTTTCTCCACACCCTATCCAACATTTGTAATGATGTCCTTTCTGCCTGATGTGAGGTGGTACCTCACTGCAGATTTGATTTGCATTTCTCTAATAATTAGTGATGTTCAGCATCTTTTCATGTGCCTATTCGCCATCTGTATTTCTTCTTTGGAGAAATGTCTATGTAGGTTTTCTGCCCATTTTTCGATTGGGTTGTTTGGTTTTTTTTTGTTGTTGAGTTGTATGAGCTGTTTGTATATTTTGGAAATTAAGCCCTTGTCTCTCACATCATTTGCAAATATTTTCTCCCAGTCCATAGGTTGTCTTTTTGTTTATGGTTTCCTTTGCTGTGCAAAGGCTTATAAATTTTATTAGGTCCCATTTGTTTATTTTTGCTTTTATTTCTATTGCTTTGGGAGACTGACCTAAGAAAACATTGGTACAATTTATGTCAGAGAATGTTTTGCCTATGTTCTATTCTAGGCGTTTTATGGTGTCATGTCTTATATTTAAGTCTTTAAGCCTAAATGACAGATTCTGAGTCTCCATTTTCTCATCTGTAAAAATGGGACTGACCCTGCTAGATAAAGAAATACTTTTTATCCAGAAAAATGCTAATAAAACAATTTACTTACTTAAGTCATTCATTTGACTATGTTGTCTTCCCGAACTCCTTGAGTTCTGAGTTTCTTTCATTCACTAGATCATAAACTCTATGAGGGCAGAGATTATATGTTGCTTTGTTCACCTGTGTTTTCCTGGCAACTCAGAAAATTCCTGGCTTGGGGTAGTTGAAGACATCTCTTTGCACTTCCCATAGAGCCTGGTACAGTGATTTACATGTAAATCTCACATAAATCTGGTTCTCAACAAATAAAGTAAGATGTAAAGATACAGAAGAACCCCCAAACAGTTGCTTCTTGTAAACCAGAGCAGTGTGAGAATGTGGGTCTTCTAGGGAAGTGTTTTGTAAACTGAGTCAAGACCCATTAATAAATTATGAAATAAATTTAGTTGTAATAAAGAACATTAAAAAATTTAATGGAATGGAATAGATAATAAAATATCAGAAATGTCTCAAATGTAGTTAGAGTAGTATTGACTCTGAAACTTTTGTTTCAGTTTACATCTGTGTGTAGATAGACGTGTACTGTACCATGAGGATTCTTTTAGTCTATATTTTACTATGAGTTGTGGTCAAAATAACTTGAAGAACACTTTTGTAAGTTTTTTCTTAAGTTTCAAACTGAAATAACCAATGCAATGATTTCCTCACACTCATCACATGAGGCTGAGTTATGCATTAGGTACTATGGAAGTGTTAACTAACCAAGATTTATTTCATTTTTAGCAAATCCAGTAACTCACAGTGGTTTCTTCACTAGCAGCCTAGCCTACAATGCTGTGATGATGTCTTGAATCTCCAAGTATATAGCAGGTACCTAGAAAGCAGGACGTTCCATTGCGATATCAATCCATTTCACGAACCGTGTCTCTTTATAAGCCATTTTAAGCTTTAATGAAAATGATAAAGGATTAGATGCCAGGTTGCTGATAAATTTCTACTAGCAGAACTGCCTTAATTAATGTCAGGTTAGGTCCCAGAAAAGTGGCAACCTTAAGGTTTTAGAGATACTACATCTTATTTATGCCTTTGTTTCTAGTCAGTCAAAGAAAGATCCAACTCCAGTCCAATGCCATAGTGCCTAAGGTCACTTCCCTGTATAATAATACATCCTGGAGAGAAAGCCGATGACACGCTGAAAGTGACTGAAAAATAAGCTCTTATTCCATCCTTACGGTCCCTTCTTAAATGTCCAACAACAGCAACACTAGTTTGGAGGAAGGCTGATTGAAAAGGCAACCAAACCTCATCAATTCAGACAAAATGAGAGAGAGAGATGAAGTCAGAACTGTGGATTATTTTGTCAACGGAAAACCAATTATATTACAGGCATATAGGCTTTGCCTAAGGGGAGTATGCAATAGCACACCCACTGTGTGCTTAAACCTTTGATCACCCTGTGCAGTATTAACCAGCAGATTACATATGGCCCACAGGCAAAATGGGCCTGCTGCCTGTATTTGTGCCTCCTGTGAGCTAAGATTGGTTTTACATTTTTAAAGGATTTTAAAAAAAACAATAAAGAATATGCAATAGAGACCATATGAAAATCGATGCCATAATATTTACTAGCTGGCCCTTTACAAAAAATTTACCAGCCCCTGAGATTAAGAGCACTGTCTGTGGAGACAGACTACCTGAGTTCAAATTCCAGCTCCTACAATGAATACTTGTGTAATCCTGGCAATTTTTTTTTCCTGTCGATTTATTTCCATGCTCTGTATCTTCATTGATAAAATAGGGATCAAAATAATATATACATCATAGGGTTTACAGCAAAATGAAATGTGTTAACATATGTAAAGTACTTAGAATATGAACTGGAACAAACTACTTTTACTAGTACTACGACTACTGCTTAGGGAATAGGCTAATTCAGAGCTCCCAGCAAATACCATAGTAAGCTGCTATCATGACACCTGGATATTAGCAGGCAACACGGAAGTAAATGGCAGCTGTCAGTGTCATTTCTACACATCTGGGCTTTGCAGTCTGTGGTGTGGTGGCCTTGCAGCAGTGTTTTCTTCAATCTCTGAAGCAAAGTTAACCTTTGTTGTGGCTTCTTCTTGTGTCTTGTCCTTGTATCATGTTCTAAAACTTTCCTTCTGGTTCCTGGAGAAGCTCTGGTGCCAAGAAGAAAAAAAGGGTCTCCTGGAGACCCTGTTAGACCCTGGGTCTTTGTGGGGTTTTGAAGGTCATGGTTGAGTGTAGGGAGAGACAGAATCTGGTTCTCACTTACACTGATAGGTCTGGGCCAGGGAATGCGGCCTGCGGGGAAACAAACAGGCAACAGCAGCTCAACCTCCGGCACCTTCCTCTCTGCCTCAGTCTTGCTTTCACACAGGTCTTCTCACCTCAGTCTTAGCAACCATCATGTCAGTACGTACAGTATTCTTAAGGCTGCCTGGAGATATATCAGGTTAATAGACAAAGCTGAACAGATCCTAACGTTATGAGATCCCACGGAATATTTTTATTTATTTTTAAAACTAAGTATCTTAAAAGGACTTATTTTAGAGTTTTTCTTTTGGATAGGTGCACATTCTCCACTAATCAACCAGACACAGAAATTCTATAGGCATTGGAGGTCTGTTTATGTATGTTTCCTTTGTATTCTCTCAATAACCTTACGGCTTTTACAGATAGGCGTGTTCAGCCTCAGAGAGATTAAATAATTGGCCATGATTACAACTAGTATTGTGACTCACTCATCTTGGGGTTAGGTTCGTAAGTCAGAAAGTAAGGCAAAACCTGTTCAGTAAAAACTACACATGTAAATCCTTGGAGAAGGTACCCCATTTGAAGACCAAGACAAACTGTCAAAGTCCAATTCAGTTTTGTTTTCCTTGTGTGAGCACCCAAGGAATTGCATTTAGGGGCTATTGTATGAAAAACAAATGTTTAAGCACTAAAATCACCCTCAGCTCTTTGGTAGGCTTGAATTTATAAGTCACATGGACAGTAAGACCAACTGAGGGGACAGCAGTTGACTGTTGTCACAAAGCCACACCCAACACTTGAGTGGAGGAGTGGATAGAATAAATCCACCTTCATGTAAATTCATATACACCTTTCTGATCCTGCACCCACATTGTTAATCTCTATAGCTGTCCACCCATTCCAGAGGTAGAATCAGGAGAAGCAAGGTGGAACTTCTTTGTCTATCCTTCTAGAATCACAAGTCAGGCTTTCCCAAGTCTTTCCCTAAACGGAAGCGTACTGATGGTGGGATTCAGGCCTGATGCTCTTTATTTCCTTTGTTCTCCCCAGTATCTCTTGTTCTCCCCAGTATCCCTTTGTATCTCCCCAGTCTAAACATTGTGGTCAGTAAACAGTGTTGAGGGAAAGAAGAGGGGAAACACTTTTTAGACTTTGTTATACCACCCTGACAGTTGGAATTTGGGAGAAGAGCATTCTAGAAAGTAAAGCAGAAAATCCATTCTTTTTTCTACTTTTGAGGTAAAAATATTTAGAAAATATTTTATTTTTTCTTTAAAAATATTTCAGCCTTCCTAAGTATGGAATCATGAACATACGTGAGATCACTGAGAACCGCACTCCTTGATATTTCTGTAAACCTTTCTATTGATGAGAGAACAAGGACACCAGTGGTGGGACCCTAGATAAGTTACTCCATCTTTTCAAATCATAAGGTCCCCATCTGTAGAACAGAGCTAATTAAACTTGACTCGCCAGTGGTTTTGAAGATGACATGCTATAAACCAGAAGTATAATGTCTGGCCCACTGAAAGCTAAAAGTTACAAATGATAAAAAAAGTACAATTATTCAGAGAAAATTAAGTCTTCTTCCCATTGCAAAATTTTAGTTCTATTCCTAGAAGGCAACCACTATTAACCATTTCTTCTGTATCCTTTAAGAGATTTTTTCCTGCATATTATATGTATTCCCTTTTGACAGCAATAGCAAGGTACTAGCATTCCTGTAGGAACAGAGATTATAAGCCCTTTCTACATAATTATACCATTACATATAGCTCTATATCTAATTATTTTAAATAGCTCCTTTATGCTTTATTGCATAAATATACCATAAAATATTTAGCCTGTTGATGGACGTTCAAAGATGATTTAATTATCTGCTATTTCCTACAATACTACCATAAACATCCTTGATCAGCTTATGTACATGTGTTGTAGGCTAACTTTATAAAAGTAGAACTACTGGGACAAAGATTATGTGGATTTTCCAATTTAACGGATATTGTCAACAGCCCTCCAAAGATGTTGCACCCAATCTCCTTCCAGCAACGTGTGAGAGTGACATTTTGTCCACCACCCTGCCAACACTATCACATCAACTGTCCTTTATCTGACAAGTGAAAAAAAATTGAATTATTTACTTTATACAGTTGACCCTTGAACAATGTAGGGGGTTAGGGGTGCCAGCCCTGCTCTCAGCAAAAATCCACATGTAATTTATAGTCAGCCTTCCAAATCTGAGGTTCCTCTGTATCTGTGTTTTCGTATCTGCGGATTTAATCCAAGGTAGATTGTGTACTACTGTAGTTACCGTAGTACGTATTTATTTTACAAAATTAGTGGACCACACAATTGCTGTTCAAAGGTCAGCTGTATTTCTTTAATGAGTAAAGTCTCATATCTTTGTACATTTATTTTTTCAAAGAACTGCCTATTCATATATTTTGCCTGTTTCTAATGAGTTATTCTTATGGATTTGCAAATGCATTTAAAATGTTAAGTAAATTAACTTTCTCTTAGTACATCTCGGAAATATTTTTCTAGGCTGCCCATTTGGCTTTTGACTTTAAAACCTTTTTAATAAGGTAGAAAACTTAAGTGTTAAATTTATATTTTATAGTCAAATTTTATATGGTCAAATGTATCCATCTTTCCCTTTTTGTCCCTCTGGACTTAAGTCTTTTTAAAAAAGGCTTTTTGTTGTTGTTGTTGTTAAAAGCATGTACTTGGATTTTAAATCAATAGCTTTTGACATTTCTAAAATACAACATAATTTATTCTAAGGTTATATCTATCCAAGATACACAGAGCAAAAAAGTTTCCAAATTCCAACAATTCTAAAAACTCCTGCTACTGCTTAAATTAAAAGCCCAAACAATCAATCATTTCCTTGCATGCCATCATGCCAATGTGATTGTTAATAAGGGGATACTTCTAAGTGCTTTGGGAAATATCCTCTTGAAGCAGGCTCTCCATATCTTGCTTATGTTGGCAATTTATTTAGTAAACACTTTACTTATACAGCACGATGTTAAATTCCAGTGCTGTTTGGTCCCAACTGATACGTTACACACATTGGTTGCTTAAACATGACACTGGGGTTGGCTGTGGTTCTCTAAAGGCAGAGTCAATTCCACATGGAGACAGTAATGGCTTAGCTGGCCCCATGTGCCCCTTCTTCACTCCAGTTCAGGAAGTGTGTGTGTGTGTGTGTGTGTGTGTGTGCGCGCGCGCGCGTAAGTGTGTGTAATTCCTCCCCCCACTACAGCAGAATAGACACTTAGGTGGAGTAAAGGTGCAGATGATGCTCACTGAACTTGGTCTGCGTTCACCGACAGCAAAGCTGTACTGATGGCTCACGCAGTAACAACCAGGCATTGTGCTCTGTGCTGCGGAGAAAGAAAGCCAAGGTTGCCTACCTTCCTGGGGCTGACAGTCTAGTGGGACACCAGAATAATTAATAATAGCTAATATCTTTTTGTAAGGAATATCAGGTATTAGTCTAAGCATGTTATATAGATATATTATCTCAATTTTCCATCAATCCGATGAAATAGTACTACTATTATTGCCATTGTTTTAAGCTGAGCAAACTGCAGCCCAGAGTAATGAAGTAATTTTCTCAAGGCCACAGTGTAAACAAGGGGCAGCTCCAAGGGGTGAAGTCCGGAGCTGTCCTCAAACGCTGTTCTCTGCTGCAGCCCATTAAATGTAGATAATTGTACCCGAGAAAGTACTATATGCAGCACGGAGTCAGGGAAAGACTTGTCTCACAACAGTGTCCATCTTTCTGGCTTGTCTTCTTCAGCAAGATCTTTTTTTTCATGGATCCTGTCTTATAACACTGATCCCACCAACCATGTGCGGTCACTGGTATCTGTCACTCATCATGTCCCCCACCCTTTGCCAGAAGCCCTGGTCTGGGAGTGGGACTGTGACCTGAGTCATTCCAATCTATATACTCTACATGCAGGGTTTTCTGATCTGCAAATGCATGCTTCCCCGCTATCACAAAGCTGTCTGAACATGAGAACAGAACTGGCCAAATGGAGAAAAAGCAGGTCGGTAGGTCCCAGGAAATGAAACCAACACATGGAATAAAGTGGACTTGCACGATAAAAAGGGATCCCTGATAGCATTAAAGTGTGCGGCTTCCTATTCAGATAGGGCCTATCTTGATTACTCTGCAGGCACCCTGATATTCTTCCAATAATTTTTAAAGTTTTATGTTTTTAGCAAAACTCATTCAAGTTCCAACTAACACAAGCTCCACTGCTGTAGGGAGAAAATCAGAGCGTCATGGGAACATACAGCAGGAACAGCTGTCCAGGAAATGCAGTAAAACATCTTAGAGGAGGTGATTAGGACCTGAGAAAAATGTTACAAGGGACTTCCTCTTTCTATTTTTTCTTATTTTTATCCCTACATTGAATTGGAGTATCAGAAAGATAATCTCCAAGGAAAAGAAATGAAACCTACACATACATGACTGCAGTGTGAAGGAATGCATATGTACTGAGAGCCTCATGTTGTCCTACAGTGATTCCCAAATATGTCTGCCCACCAAAATCACACAAAACACTGTTTCAGGGCTTCCCTGGTGGCGCAGTGGCTGAGAGTCCGCCTGCCGATGCAGGGGACACGGGTTCATGCCCCGGTCCGGGAAGATGCCACATGCTGCGGAGCGGCTGGGCCCGTGAGCCATGGCCGCTAAGCCTGCGCGTCCGGAGCCTGTGCTCCGCGACGGGAGAGGCCACAACAGTGAGAGGCCCGCGTACCGCAAAAAACCCCCCAAAAACCCCACTGTTTTAAAGATGCAGTTACATGGGCCTCATCTGAATCAGACTCTGGAGGCTGGACCTAAGATTTTGATGGAAACTTCCCGGAACCAGTCTGCAGGGCTTTATTTACGAACCACTGTTTTGTTCACTAAAAACCATGGGAGTTCTAAGGTGGGAGAAATTTCTTCCTACGGTAGAAGATGAAAAGAGCTTCAGGGAAGGGCAGCATCTCATCTGGGCCTCACAGAAAGGGTAAGAGTTGAACAAGTGACCAAGCAGTGGCGCGCAGGGAGGATGTACTTCCTGAACGACTCAAACCCTAGTGTGATGAGGCTCTCAATAAATAGTTTTCTTAATTTGATTTCCAAGGCCTCAGACCTCCCCTTCTACCTCTGCCCCCATCCCCATGAATTGGAAGCGAATTAATAATCGTGTCTATAAATAATGAATAGGCCTCTGTTGCCTGCACTGTGCCACATCTTAGGTCAAAGTTGATAATTATACTCATTATCTATTAGGTGCACCCATTGTATAGGCACTGATCCAGTGCTTTATAAACATTATCCTAATTAATCCTTACCAAAACACCATAAGGTTGTCATATTATTGCTGCTTTGTGGATGAGTTACAGAGACTCAAAAAAGTTAAATCTCCCAGGGGTGGTGCTTGGACTTGAAACTGACGATGTGTGGCTCCAGGTTTGTTGATCTTAATAGTACAGATGAGTCCTGGAAGTTTTGCGATACAATATGGTGGTTATGAGCATGAAATTCAGGGTTTGGGTTTGGGTTGCCCTGCTTACTAGCTATGGACTTTAAATTAGTTAACTTCTCTGAGTTTAAATTTCCTTCTCTGTAAAACTGATTGCATTTAGTATCCCTTCTAAGGTTATTAGGAGGACTAGGTGAAATAAGGCATATCAAAGGTGCTTATCAAGAGTTTTTAGTTAGAACTCAATAAAAGTATCATTATTACTGTTTTCGCTATCGTTACTGGATGAGTCACTGTGGTATCAGCCCAGAACAGTGCTTTTCTTGCCAAAACATTAGGCAAAATGATGTTGGGACATGACACAGGATGAACAGTACCAAGAATATACCCTCTATGAAGGCAGACACTGGGCCCATCCTGTTGACTATGGTATCTACATTGCCTACAACCATGTTGGGCATGTAGCACGTGCATAATCAATGCTTATTAAGTGGAGGAAGTACCGTCACCAAAGTTTAACAGAGTATGTAATAGCTTAGGAGGAAGCGTTTTAAAGATATTTTTCTTCATGTTTATTTCTTAGCATGTCATCATTTAAAATTGGTACCTCCACACAACATTGTAAATTAACTATACTTCAATTAAAAACTAAAAAAAATTTTTAATAAAATGGGTAGCAGCTCCCAAGGAATATCTTACCAATTATCTGACCTATTATGAAAAGGCTTCTTAATGAGCTAGGCAATTAAGAAAGGAAGTCTCCATTTGAATGGTGACAACTTCAGATTTCTCTGAAGGCACTAGATTTACATCTTAATCACCTCAAGGATTGATTTACTCATTCTTTGAGCCCAAAAGTGTCAAGAACTGCCATGCTCTGAACTGCCATCTTCCACCCTACCAACCACATAACCAACAACTATCCTAAGCAAGGACATGGATGAAAACCCCAGGAACTGAAGGATAATTAACAGCAGGAGTCAAATTGCCTTTGTCACTGCTGCATGATCTTCAAACAGAAGTAAATGTATCTCACTATGGCAACTGGAAGGTACCCACATGAAATTAGTCTTCCATATACCTCATCATACCTTCCATATACCTCCCGCTGTCACTCTGCCCATTTATTTTTAAGAATGGACACTGCATGATTTGCCAAAAAGGGAATAAAAGGACCGAAAAAAAATTGAAGCGCTGGCAAAAAATAGTTCTTTTGGTGGATTTTACCAGTTTTCCATTAATTAGGTGAATTATGCTATATTCCCAAATGGAGGCAGTTGGCAAAAAAACTACTTACACCCTTTCAAGACAGTCACAACAAGGAGGAAGGAAATTCAACTCACTCCTCCAGAAGCCATAGCTTTACTAGCAAGTCAGATCAACCAATATTCTTTGAGCATCTCTATGCCCAGGACTGTGCTAGGCACTGATGGAAAAACAAAAGGAGCTTGGGTTCAAGTCACGTCCTCAGGAAACTGAGTATGACTCATTCAGTTGTATTTGTGAGAACCTGGATAATCAAATGCCCCTGCCTCACTTACATTTTATTTTGCTATAGTGTATTTATCGTTGGAATCCATTTTTTAATCTTTCTGGAATTAAATGAGTATAAATAAATACATAGACAAATAAGTAGACAAATGAAAGCCATCAAGTGTTTGGTATAGAAAGCAGCTCTATGGAGAGGGGAGCAAGTATTGGGGCATGGCAATTTTGCTTCTTGGTTTTTAGTGAAGGTGGAATGCTTTGATGAAAGATAAAAAATGATTTGAGTCAGACAGAATTGCACTGGAATCCGAGATGCACCACTTACAAGATAAATGGAATTAGGAAATTCACTGGCCGTTTCTGAGTTTCAATTTCTTGTTCATAATGAATATTTTTTATATAAAACTCATGCTTTTATCATAAATACAGAAAAGTAGAAGAAAAACAAAATCATCTAAAGATGATTACTATTTCGATTAGTTTTTCTATCTTTTAGACATTTTTATTTTTATCATTTTTATTTTATCTATATCTACATTAAACACTGATGTTAGTCCTATGATCCACTTGTCTCACGCTTCAATCTCTTCTGGCCAAGAAGCTAACACTTTTACTTCTTTGAGTTAATAAGTTTGGTAGTTTCCACTGTATCATCTAAATAGTATCTTTTTTTTTTTTTCTTGTCAGTTTTAGGCATTACTTACTGAATTTTCAAGGTGGCAAGTGGACATTTAGCTCACTTCCTTGGTCTTTTGGTCTTACCCCAACATGCTCCTATCTTTCTAATACAGTATAGCTGTATCTGATAAAATAATTTCAATTAGATCAATATTCAGTATTTCCATTATTATGAGTATGGAAATGGTACACACACCTGAGTCATGTAGTAAACCACAACTGGTTTTCCCTTCTTGAACATGTTTTTTTTGGTTTTCCCTGGAGTTAATAATTGTCTTGTTTATACTTGTTTGCTTTTCTATAGCTTTTTTCCTAATTCAATCTCAAACTCTTCTCTAGTTGTTTAAGTTCCCTTTCAACATGTTCAAGGGCATCAACCACAAGGCCATCTTCCTGAAAATGTCTCTACCACAGCCCTCCAATCCGGACTCTTTATCCTTTTTGCTTCCCAGCTGTCATTCTTGGGCTCCCCGTCACAGTCGTCCTAGGGATTTCCTTCACTCCTCTTTCACGAAGGAGTCCCTGCTTATCGCATGCACTGTCTCCCTCTCTCTTCCTTGATTCCCCTGTTTTCGTGGAGTGCATTCTACAACAGTTTTGTAGGAAGGATTGCATGGGAGGTAAATTTTTGAAGCCTTATATATATGCAAAATATATTATTCTACTCGCGCTCAATTGCAAGTTTGGCTGAGTATTGAATTCTAGGTTCAATTTCCTCCCAAATTTTGAGGCCTGGCTCTCCTTAATTTCTAGCTTTTTGTGTTGCTGTTACGTCTAAAGCTATTTTGATGCCAGACCCTCTGAGGTAACAACAGTTTTCTTCTCTGGAACCTTGCAGGACTGTGTATTTGTGCTGAATGTTTTGAAGTTTTATTATTATATGGGCTTATTTTATTTGTCATGCTGGGCACTTGATAGGCTCATTCAATCTGGAAAAGTTCTGGGCTTTTCTTTTTCCTTTAAATTATATAGTGATGGTTTCCTCCCTTTTATTTTCTCTTGCTCTATTTTTGTACCTACTATTATTTAAAACTAGAACTCTTAGACTGGCTCTTAAGTTTTCTTGTACTTACCCTTCTGTTTTCTATCTCTGTTCATTATTCTAGGAAATTTTCTCAAATCTATCTTCTGAGCCTTTGGAATTTTTCCATTTTTGCTGTAATTTTTTCTCCTCACACTAATTTTTGGTCTATGAATGTTGCTCTCTTGGTATCCTATTTTTTTTCATCAAAATAAATTATTGGTCACTATATCACATCTCTCTCTGATAGTTATCGTCAAGTTGCTGTTTTCTTTCTTCATGTGTTTTAGTATCTGTCAGTCCTATTAGAAGCCTTTCCCACATGTCCGAAAATCCTTGGTTATCTGTTCATCTTTAAGTGTGGAGACCTAAACCCCTGTCTGAAAGTTCTGAGCATGAAGGTGGAACTTGTCGACACCAGGCTTCACTCCAGAAATCAATGGCTAGGATGTTGAGTTAGAAAATTCTGAAGTCGGCTAACTTTAAATTTTCCTCTTGGCTTGTCAAAAGCTCCAGGAAAGACACTACCTGGAGTCTTGTCTGGAGAGGGAGGACCCTGGTGTCAGTCTTATCAGAGCCTAATGGGAAAGAGGGCTGAGGGCTTGCACACCCAGCATGCATTCATTTATCCAATTCCTCCATTCTCCACAAGGCACTGGTGGCCCTCTGTGTGCCAGGTCTTTCCCGTTAAGGGACTTTCCTCTCCAGAGGATAAACTACAGTGTGGATGTGTGGAGAGCAGATGACTAGTTTCTTTCTTTTGACAAAGTGGTAGAAGGACCCGACCAGTTTTTAAACAGATATCCAAGCAATCCTCCTTATTTAACACCCCCCTTTCACCTCTACTTCGAGAGACAAGTAACACTGCAGATTCCCCGGGGACTGGAAGGAGAAGAATGTGTTTCACTCACCATCTCTCCCTGGAAGTCTTGCTTCCATTTTTCCTCATCCTTAAAATAGATACCTACCTCACAGGGCTACGGTGGGAACTAAATTAGATTACGTAAAGCAGGCATATATCCAGAGTACAGTAGGTGCTCAGTAAACGACCTATTTTTGATTACTTTTGGAAGGTGGAACTTAACAGTGGGAATCAGAGATAGCCATCAATATATCATGTATTTTCTATGTTACCTTGGCTAGTGTTTTTGTTTTTTAAATTAATTAATTAATTTTGGCTGCACCAGGTGTTGGTTGTGGCATGTAGACTCTTAGTTGCAGCATGCATGCGGGATCTAGTTCCCCGACCAGGAATCGAACCTGGGCCCCCTGCATTGGGCATGTGGAGTTTTTACCCACTGGACCACCGGGGAAGTCCCCTTGGCTAGTGTTTTTTAAAATCATCTTTAGACTTGTATTTCCATCCAAATAAGGGATAATCGTTCTTATTTATCTCAGGATTACTTTAAGAGTCAAATTAGAAGAGGATGAGCAAATACTGTGCAGCACAAAGCTGTCTCCTTGGGCTGGAGGCAGCCAGAAGTGGGTGAGGGCTCTTGCTCTGCCTCTTCCTAGCATGTGAACTGGGCAGACTTTCTAGCCTTGCAGAGTCTCCACTCCTTGCTCTGGAAATCAGCATGACTGATATGTTCCTCATAATTTGTGATGAGGATAAAGTGAGATAACCTAAGCACAGTACCCTGTTTTGAGACGCACTCCTGGGAGCACGGGTTTCCCTTATTCCACCTGACATCCACCTGTCTCTCGGACTCAGCTCTAAGTTTTCTGTATTGAAGGTTCCCTATAACCTCACCATGAATTGCTAAATATGAGTACAAGCCCAATCTTAAACTTGAGGGGGTGGCATGGACTCCTTGGGTGAATACGTGGACTCTTTTTCCAGGGAGAATAAAGAACACAAGCATACAAACTAGTCTTGGTATAAATCACAGGGCTCCTCAGAATCCTATTTATAGATCCCATGTTAACAATTAATAGATGTCTTCTAAGTGAGAGATACTACCTCTGAACCAGCATCCTAACGTAAAACCCTAAGTATAAGCCCCGTTCACAAATCAAATGGTAGCACTTTCAAACACTTACTACATGAAGCACTGTGCTAGGCATTTCCCTTGCATTATTTCATATAATTCTTATTAGCCCCCAAACACAAGTAAAACATTGAGAAGAGAGTAGGTAACTTGCTCAAGGTTGTAGAGCTAGTAATGGCTGGAGTTAGCAGTCAAACCAAGGGTATAGGTTATGAGTTGAGTGTCCCCCCAAAAAAGATACACAACCGCTAGTACCAAAGAATGTGATCTTATTTGGGAATGACGTTGTTGCAGATGTAATTAGTTGAGATGAGGTTGTACCAGAGTAAGGTAGGCTAGGCCCCTAAACCAATATGACTGGTACCCTTGTAAGAAGAGAGAAGCCTGCACACAGACACAACATATGAAGACAGAGTCAGAGACTACAGTGATGCTGCCACAAGCCAAAGAACTCCAGGGGCTACCAGAAGCTGGAAGAGGCAAGGGAGAAGCCTCCCCTACAGAATCCAGAGGGAGCATGACCCTGCCAACACCTTGACTTCAGACTCCTAGACTCCATAGTTTTCAGTGGAAACGCACTGAGGAGAGCAAGCAAGTCAATTCTAGTTACCAATTAGGAACCTAAGTCTTCAACAGAAATTCCTTTTAATGCTTCAATCAAGCCTTAGTTTAGAACATTTTTCCTGGTATGTTGTACCCTGGACACAAAATGAAGTTATCAAAGTGACAGTGACTTTAATATTTTATAAAAGTAAATCAGAATTATTCTACAAGGTATCATACAATGAAATTGAAGAGTGAGTGAGTGATGACGATCCGGACGGTGAAATGAAAGACATGGATGCAGGTCATTGAAATTGTTGTCCTTGGAATCAAAATGAATAGAGGAAGACAAGTAAAACTCAAGAGTAGTGATGACCTGTGTAATTAACTCCAGGGAAGAAGAGGTGTTATATATTGAACCCATAACACTTCAGCAATAACACTGAAGGGATGTGTGAGTGATAGCAGACGTGAAGATGAATGCCACTGTGAAATGAAATGACTCAGCCCTCTGAAGCAGGATGCACCGGTAGGCACGTGATGAGTGTCTGATGTATTCTTATGTAAAAGCAATCCCCTAGGTTTGTTTACTTTTATAAATTCATTCTGGTTGGCCATCATGGGAGGATATCTATAACTGAAATAAATGAGATTCATTTCTATCAAGATTCAGGATGTAGCCAGGTGGCTATCCGATTTCAGTGGTTTAACCTTCCTACGCCTCAGTCCTGCTATGTTTAAATTGCAGGCTGATCTGCTGATAAAGTGCATTTTGGTAGTTGGTCTTACTGGGTGGTGAGTACGTCTTTACATCACTTGATTCCAAATCGAACTCCGTGACATACTCAGTATCTGGATGGGAAGGTGGTGAGTGAGATCCCAAGAGACAGTGCCCAGCTGGCCACCTACCAAACTACCAGCCTGAGGCAATGACAGCCACCACCATGCCCCTCCTGAGTATGTCATGGGGGTGCTCACCCCCAAACGTCCCCCTCATTAGCACCCAAATCCTCGTTGTAGGTGGAGGGTAGGAGGGTCTAGGTAACTGACTTAGAAGGCTTCCTAGGGAGGGGACAGACTATGAGGCAAAGCTCCAAGCCCCTGGCAGGTGATCCACTACCCCATCAGACCTCACAAACATAAATTCTAAGATAAAATTAGTAAGAATTTAGAGACAGCAGCTGGAGGCAGTGAAGCCCACGTGTGGGGCCCTTGTGAACACAAGGCACTGTGTGCCTGCACTGGTCTCATGTGGATGAAGCCAGCCCTGGTTCCTGGTCACATCATTTCACAGGAATTAACCAATATAAAGGGAAGAAACCATCAGCTAAGACTTGCTCTACTATCTCCTGTTTATAAAAAAAAAAAAAAAATCCTCCCTTAACATCATACTCAGCTTCAGCTGTTGGCTCATTTCTCTGCTTCCCTTTAGAGTAAACTTCTGGAAAGGGTTTACTGTACTGGCCGTGTCCACGTCCTCCCCTCCCAAACACTCCTAATCCCCCAGACTCTGGCTCTTGCCCCCATATCCCCACTTGAACTGCTTTTGTCAGGATCACCTATATCCTGCTGATTGCCTGATCCCACAGATACTTCTCACTTTACTCAACCACTCAGGAATGTTCAGCACAAGAGACTACTTCCTCCTTCTTCAAGAAGTCTTCTCTCTTACATTTCACGACAAATGTTTTTCATGTCTCACAGGCTGTTCCTTCTCAATTTCCTTACCTGATTGTTTTCCTCTGCCTGACTTCTAAATACGGGGGTTCTTCTCCTCTGTTTCTCCTTACCTCAACATAATAAAGGCCATATATGACAAACTCACAGCCAACATTGTTCTCAGTGGTGAAAAACTGAAACCATTTCCACTAAGATCAGGAACAAGACAAGGTTGCCCACTCTCACCACTCTTATTCAACATAGTTTTGGAAGTTTTAGCCACAGCAATCAGAGATGAAAAAGAAAGAAAAGGAATCCAAATCAGAAAAGAAGAAGTAAGGCTGTCACTGTTTGCAGATGACGTGATATACTATACATAGAGAATCCTAAAGATGCTACCAGAAAACTACTAGAGCTAATCATTGAATTTGTTAAAGTAGCAGGATACAAAATTAATGCACAGAAATCTCTTGCACTCCTATACACTAATGATGAAAAATCTGAAAGAGAAATTAGGGAAACAGTCCCATTTACCATTGCAACAAAAAGAATAAAATACCTAAGAATAAACCTGCCTAAGGAGACAAAAGACCTGTATGCAGAAAATTATAAGACACTGATGAAAGAAATTAAAGATGGAAACAGATGGAGAGATATACCATATTCTTGGATTGGAAGAGTCAACATTGTGAAAATGACTTTACCACACAAAGCAATCTACAGATTCGATGCAACCCCTATCAAACTACCAATGGCAATTTTCACAGAACTAGAGCAAAAAATTTCACAATTTGTACGGAAACACAAAAGACCCTGAATAGCCAATGCAATCTTGAGAAAGAAAAACGGAACTGGAAGAATCAGGCCCACTGACTTCAGATTATACTACAAAGCTACAGTAATTAAGACAGTATGGTACTGGCACAAAAACAGAAATATAGCTCAAAGGAACAGGATAGAAAGCCCAGAGATGAACCCACACACATATGGTCACCTTATCTTTGATAAAGGAGGCAAGAATATACAATGGAGAAAAGACAGCCTCTTCAATAAGTGGTGTTGGGAAAACTGGACAGCTACATGTAAAAGAATGAAATTAGAACACTCCCTAACACCATACACAAAAATAAACTCAAAATGGATTAAAGACTTAAATGTAAGGCCAGACACTATAAAACTCTCAGAGGAAAACATAGGCAGAACAGTCTGACATAAATCACAGCAAGATCCTTTTAGACCCACCTCTTAGAGAAATGGAAATAAAAACAAAAATAAACAAATGAAACTTCAAAGCTTTTGCACAGCAAAGGAAACCATAAACAAGACCAAAAGACAACCCTCAGAATGGGAGAAAATATTTGCAAATGAAGCAACTGACAAAGGATTAACCTCCAAAATTTACAAGCAGCTCATGCAGCTCAATATCAAACAAACAAACAACCCCATCTAAAAATGGGCAGAAGACCTAAATAGACATTTCTCCAAAGAAGATATACAGACTGCCAACAAACACATGAAAGAATGCTCAACATCACTAATTATTAGAGAAATGCAAATCAAAACTACAATGAGGTATCACCTCACACCAGTCAGAATGGCCAACATCAAAAAATCGACAAACAATAAATGCTGGAGAGAGTGTGGAGAAAAGGGAACTCTCTTTCAATGTTGCTGAGAATGTAAATCGATACAGCCACTATGGAGAACAGTATGGAGGTTCCTTAAAAAACTACAAATAGAACTACCATATGACCCAGCAATCCCACTACTGGGCATAGACCCTGAGAAAACAAAAATTCAAAAAGAGTCATGTACCAAAATGTTCATTGCAGCTCTATTTACAATAGCCAGGACATGGAAGCAACCTAAGTGTCCATCGACAGATGAATGGATAAAGAAGATGTGGCCCATATATACAATGGAATATTACTCAGCCATAAAAAGAAACGAAATTGAGTTATTTGCAGTGAGGTGGATGCACCTAGAGTCTGTCATACAGAGTGAAGTAAGTCAGAGAAAAGAGAAAAGAGAAAAACAAATACCGTATGCTAACACATATATATGGAATGTAAAAAGAAAAAAAAAAAAGGTTATGAAGAACCTAGGGGCAGGACAGGAATAAAGATGCAGACAGAGAGAATGGACTTGAGGACATGGGGAGGGGGAAGGGTAAACTGGGATGAAGTGAGTGAATGGCATGGACTTATATATACTACCAAATGTAAGATAGATTGCTAGTGGGAAGCAGCTGCATAGCACAGCGAGGTCAGCTCGGTGCTTTGTGACCACCTAGAGGGGTGGGATAGGGAGGGTGGGAGGGAGATGCAAGAGGGAGGAGATATGGGGACATATGTATATGTATAGCTGATTCACTTTGTTATACCGTAGAAACTAACACACCATTGTAAAGCAATTATACTCCAATAAAGATGTTAAAAAAAATTAAAATTTTTTAATAGTGTTAGCTTTATGAGATACATTGCCCTTGTTTTTCACCTTTCTCAACAAACTAAGAAAAACGTTACATTTGTCCACAGAGGGTGTCTGGAAGCTACTGATTTAACCTATAACTCTGACACCATGATGCTAGTTAAGGTTGAAGCTCCACTCTAGAACAGTTCACTGGTGATTCACTAATTAAAACTACTTAGCTGGTTCATAGCCCTTTATCAAACCAAATGGCTGGCGGCTAATGGTTGCCACTAATACGTGTGGAGCTCGGCAGGTCATTTCAGGATATATTTGAAACTTCTCCACGGAAGGAGCTTCCAAGGCCAGTTCAGGCATCTGCTTGCACAGTCACCACTTCCCTTTTAGCAAATGCGGTGCCCCAGGGAGTCTGGGCTTTACCGACATCCATTACTGGTGCCAAGACCAAGCAGTGGGCACCAACAGCTTCTTTTTCTGCGCCTGGACCCCAGTTCATGAATTTGCTCAGAAGTCAGAATTACACTGGCTATTTCTTTAGAACAAATCAGGAAGTAGAACAGTGGGGCAGGATGGGGGATCAATACCCCCAACTGTTGGATGCCTCTCAGTTGACTAAATAAATGCCCCAGTAGGAAATAAACTCTATCCAATGATATTTCAAATGAATTCTAGGTTGTACTCATTTAACTGAATCTAGTCTATGTGGTTACCAAATAATATATATCACAAAAATGATATATTTTATTCTCTAAAACAGTAGATTTCTCGGTTCAGGTACTTCCACTGACTCAGACTAATGAACCAAAAGAGAGTTGGTGAAGACTGCCTTTGTTAAGCATCTATAGAGAACAGATGTCAGTCTCCTTGCCCAGTCCCTCAGTTACAGCTAGAGGGTTATGAATGGATATCAGATGAGCCCCTGGCACATGTAAAGAAATGTCTGCAGGATGCTTTAGAGCAAAGGTCAGTACAGTATGGCACGTGGGCCAGATCCAACCCACCATCTATTTTTATATGGCTCATAAGCTAGGAATGGCTTTCGTATTTCTAAATGCTTGGAAAATAAAAATATTTTGTGACAAGTGAAAATGATGTGAAATTCAAATTTCAGTGTCCACAAATAAAGTGTTAGTGGAACAGAGCCATGTTCGTTAGTTTCCACATTATCTCTGGCCGCCTTCATGCCGCAACAGCAGAGTTGAGTCGTTGTGACACAGACTGAATCGCAGAACATAAAACATTTACTATCTGGCCCATCACAGAAAAAGCATGCCAACCCCTACATTCAGCTGTTCTCAGAAATAACAAAAAACATAGGTTACTCAAGTGTAAAACAAGGTTAATATTACTTATGGTACTGTAAATATGCCTTCAGGAAGGAAAGAAGAAATAGTTCAGGAGAAAAAAAAATAAAGCCTCTGCCAGTCTTTTGAATTCAAAATCTATACCCATAGGTTTCTCAGTCCTTTCAACCATATAAATTGTGCTCAGCGTCCTATTTTAATAGGAATATAATTCCATCATTGGCATTGTGTATGTGTGTTTCCAAATAAAATTTCCACAAATGGTCCCATAGCAATGCATAGTTGAGATCCCCATATAATTCATAGGACCTAAATTGGTAAAGTGATGGGTAACGCTGGTCACTGTAACTAAGTTTACACTGGCGAGGCCATATAGCAGAAGTCAGATTCTCTGAAGGCCTTCAGTCCGTTCTCATTGAAGTAGCTCCTGAATGTTGACGCCAGCTTACAGATTTCGGTTTTCAACCTAGGTTAGTTTCAAGATGAAAATTTTAAAAATGTCTCTAGCTTTGGATAGGATAAAAAGTTAGTATAGCATGAGTGTTTAATAATCGGCAAATACATCACCATAATTGGTTCATAAGACACTCTTTGAACTAAAATGTTCTTTATTTAAAGAACAATAAAGAAGTGAATTATCTCCCAATCTGATTCCCACTTGGACTAGAAGC
Source organism: Aethalodelphis obliquidens (assembly GCF_003676395.1). NCBI lineage: Eukaryota > Metazoa > Chordata > Mammalia > Artiodactyla > Delphinidae > Aethalodelphis > Aethalodelphis obliquidens. The sequence continues at coordinate 11,033,133 of NW_020837989.1, forward strand.
ATCCCACCATTAAACAGAGCTGCCTTGTGTTTTACTCATTAACCTGAGTCAACATGAATTGTGTTGCCTGAAAAAGTTGTAGTGAGGAGACCTTAGAGAACATAATCGCTCTTCAGCTGTTGAGATTCTGCAAATCAGAAGCTGTAGCTGTTAAACCAGGGAGGGGAGGAAGGGGAGGATAAATGGGAAGAAATGACGTTTCCAATAGAAAAAGAGTGTTCCTGATCATGACCTTTTGTTTCCCAAATTGAGGTCCACAGAGAATTATTTGCCACAAGGTATTAAAAGGTTTTCCACAAAACTAATTTTGAAATAAGTTTGAAAAATGTCAGAGTAGGGAGATTTCAATATTGTTGCACATTTCAGAGCCTTTATTATGCTAATAAGCATCGTGAATCTCCAAGGGCAGGATGTAAGTTTCCTAAATTTGTTTGAGTAGATTCTCCTAAACATGTATCAGGAAGCATGCCAATCAGAAGCACTAGCTCCGTCTTTGATGTCTGTTTTCTTGGCCCTCTAGTCTGTTTCTCCCAGATTCCTCCAATCCCTTGGGATAGGGGAAATTAAAACCCTCCCAAATTAAAAGTGTTTGCTGCTATAAACTAGTGGATCTGAGATTATTTATGACAAACACCTTAACTAAATATTAGACCGTCCAAGATAACATAATGATTTTAGGAAGCTGATTCTCGGGGCTTCCCCGGTGGTACAGTGGTTAAGAATCTGCCTGCCAGTGCAGGGGACACGGTTTCAAGCCCTGGTCCGAGAAGATCCCACATGCTGCAGAGCAACTAAGCCTGTGCGCCACAACTGCTGAGCCTGTGCTCTAGAGCCTGTGAGCCACAACTACTGAAGCCCGCACGCCTAGAGCCTGTGCTCTGCAACAAGAAAGCCACCACAATGAGAAGCCCGTGCACTGCAATGAAGACTAGCCCCTCTCTGCAACTAGAGAAAGCCCGCGTGCAGCAACGCAGACCCAACACAGCCAAAAATAAATAAATAAAACAAATAAATTAAAAAAAAAAAAAAGCCAATTATTACTAGGGAAATTTTCATTTTACTTTCCCAATCATTTTAACACAAAATAGTAAATAATATCAGACAACATAACTCAAGTTTGAGAGGGGAAAGTCTGAAATTCATTTGCCTACGCCACTGGGTACAAATATGCAATGCATGGACATTAAAATAACAAAGAAGAGTCTCAGAGTCCTTCCGTGGCTGGAATCAATTCAGTAACCTCCCATTTCTTTTGGATTGCAAATCTGTGACCAATTTTTTTGGCCCAACTTTTTTGAAGGACCCAGTGCCTCCCTCACCAAAGAAGATGTAGGAAAACTGGAAGCGATCACATATCCTAGGAGACAAGTGTTGCCAAATGAAAGTGGAACATTGGGTTTTCAGCAAGTCTGAAGAACAATGCAATAATTGAGCTCTCTTTGCAAACTCAGGGCATTGATGTACTCTTTGTAGAGACATTTTAACCTAAGGCCAACTGTTCTTAGCTACAGCACTCCAGAAGAAAGCTGTCTCTTGGTTTAACTAAACCAACTCTATCTCCTCTACATTCTTTGTATCTGCTTGGAAACACATACTACTTATAATGATTGCAAGATCCTCTTCTGTTGCCCAGACTGTGAATTATAACCAAGTCCACTTTTTCCCGTACTAAAGAATTTCTTTCTCTAAATCAGCCTGAAAACCTCAATGATTGGACTTTAAAAATGTTAATTTTTTAATCAAACAAGCAAAAGAAAAAAAAAACCCAAACAAAACAAAAAGCACTGCATTCAGAGAGAGGAAATAAAGCAGATATAATGAACAAGCTATAAACAGTAAAACAAGTATTACCTATACTTCTTTTCTTTCAGAAAACTTAGGATGCTTTCTGTATCATTATTTCTCATAGTATCCACATGATAGTTGGGTCTGGGGGACAACTGTCACTGTGTCTGTTGATCGAATGGGATTACTTAAATAATCTGTTTGGGGCTTAAATCAGAAAAAGTAAGTTTATCAATTTTTCAGCCCAATGAGTTCTTGATTTTGCCTTAAATGAAAATACAAACACCCCAGGGGGGATCACAGAAAAAACAGATGGGATTATGTTTTTGTGAAGTTAATAATTTGGCTTCTTTTCAGAGGACTTATATAGGTTTTCACAGAATCCATGCAATCTGCCATCTGACAGTTCGGCTCTGTTGATAGAAGTGTGAATAGGTCATATTAACTATGGCATCTACACAGTTGCATGTAATCGATTTTGTTCCTTTTAGAGGTTGAAATACTTCAAAGAGTTCATGCTCAGAGACTCTGACACTGGTAAATAATATTATAACTAGCATTAATTGGGTGGTTACTTTATATGAGACACCTTGCTAAGTGTTTTATCTGCGTTATTTTATTCTCTCCTCACAATGACCCAGTGAAGTATGCCCAATTAACTTGTATTTTATATATGAAGAAATTGAGCTTACAGAGGTTTGATAACTTGTACAATCGAAGGGTTTGTTTGGGTTTTTTTCAAATGAATTCACTAGTAATTATTCAGATTTGGGGACTTTTTTCTATTGTATTTCAAATCCCTTTAGAACACTTTATAGTTAAGTTGACTCTAGTGTTTGATGGTTGATCAGGCTATATCCCCTTTGCTTTTTCTCATAGAAATACACAGATTGCTAGGCTGTGGCACAGCTGAGATTTGAAACTGTGTATGTGTTTCCACTACCAGAGCCCTGGCCTGTCATGTCAGGTGGTCTCCCACTACTAAAACACAAAACATAATTAGGTGGAAGACACTGTGCTGGGTGGTTCCTTAAAAAATTGAAGAATTATCATAATGATCCAGCAATTCTGCTTTTAAGGATGTACCAGGTGAAAACAGGGACTTGAACAGATACTTGTACACCCGTGTTCACAGCAGCATTATTTATGGTAGTCAAAAGGCAGAAACAACCTAATGTTCACTGATGAATGAAAGAATAAACAAAATGTGGTATCTGCATACAGTAGAGTATTATTCAGCCTTAAAAAGGAATGAAATTCTGAAACATGCTACAGTGTGGATGAACCTTGATAACTGAAATAAACCAGACCCAAAAGGACAGATATTACATGATTCCACTTATATAAGGTACCTAGAATAGTTAAAATCATAGAGACAGAGTAGAATGGTGGTTGTCAGGGGCTGCGGGGAAGAGGGAATGGGGAGTTACTGTTTAATGGGCACAAAATTTCAGTTTAGGAAGATTAGAAAGTTCTATGGTGGTGGTGATGGTTGTCCCCAAATGTGAATATACTCAATGCCACTGAACTGTACACTTAAAAATCGTTAAAATGGTACACTTTATTATACCACAATAAAAAATGTAACTAGGACTTGGGTTTGCCCTCAGCCACAAAAGAAAAGAATAATATCATGTGAGGTCTACTTTGTAAAAACTCACTTAACAGTAATTAAACAAGCAAGCCTTCTGCTCTTCCACAGCAGCTGTAAAGCTTATACTTTGTTTTCACTAAATAAAGATCAACATAAGTAAGTAACAGAATGATCTCAAGATCAGTATCAGATGGAACGCATGAAACACAAAGTATCAGGATGAATTCCGGCAAGAACAGCTTATCTCAAGGGACATCCACTAACATCTTATTCCTTAATTACCTTCAAAGTGAACCAAAACTTTTTTTCCATGAGAAAGAAATCTTGAAATATTACTTGGGAAAATGGGTACACATTTTCTCCTCAATTCTATATATTGGGAATAGTAAACACTTTGAAGGAAATATTAGATACTTTTCCATCACATTTTGGGATTCTTTTCAGCAATATGTTAAAAAGAATTAAATTGGTTCATTTAAGTGCCCTAGATTCTGGCCCCATTTGATTATTTATATAAAAATAGATCAAAATGATACAGGCATTTATGTTCTTGGATTAGTCAGTGATTTTGTTGTTGTTTCTTGGTCAGAAGCCTCACAGCAATCAAATAAAGTTTCACCTTGTGCTCAATCCAGACCTATGAAAGGAGCCAAATCACCTTTATAGGATTTACTGATTAAAAAAAGTAAATAACTGGAATTTCATACTTTTCCTCCCCAAAACTCAATGATCTTGTAAACAAGTTAATACGGCAATTAAATGCGATTCCTTTCAGGACTTCCCTGGTGGCGCAGTGGTTGGGAGTCCACCTGCCATTGCAGGGGACTGGGGTATGACCCCTGGTCCGGGAAGATCCCACATGCCTCAGAGCAACTAAGCCCGTGCACCACAACTACTGAGTCTGCGCTCTAGAGCCCGCGAGCCACAACTACTGAGCCCGTGTGCCGCAACTACTGAGCCCGTGAGCCACAGCTGCTGAGCCTGCGTGCCACAACTACTGAAGCCCGTGCGCCTGGAGCCTGTGCTCCACAACGGGAGAGGCCACCGCAATGAGAAGCCAGCGCACCACAACGAAGAGTAGCCCCTGCTCACCACAACTAGAGAAAGCCCACACGCAGCAAAGAAGACCCAATCCAGCCATAAATAAATAAATAGATAAATAAATTTATTTTAAAACTATCGCTTTCATAATATACAAACTCATCCTCATCGGAATGTGAAGACATAGGCAACTGGTCATTTCCGATTTTGTCATTATTTGGACTTTTTCCTGTGCCTGAACTGTTCTTCTGTTATTACCTGAGTGGCTTCCTCACCTTTTTCAGCCTTTACCTCAGATGTCACCTCGTCAGAAAGGCCAGCCCCGGCCACACCCTATCTGAAGTGGTCTCCTTACCATCACCTGTCCCTCTCCATAAGATCACTCACAGTCACTGCCTTGGTGGTACTTTAACACTATCTGAAGTTATCTGGTTTATGTATTTGTGAACTAGTTTATTGTTTGCCTCCCACGATTAGAATACGAGCTCCACAAGGGCAGGGGAAGGGCCATCTTCTCTCCTACTCTGTTCCTCACATCTAGCGGAGGGACATCTAGCAGAGTGATGGGCTTATAGTAGACGGGGTTGCCTTTCTACTTCTGCCTTGCAACTGTGTGTGTGAACGGACTCAGAGCTTCACCCCTGGGAAGTGCAGACATACTCTTAGGCTCAGCTCTTCTCTCTAAGGGTGCTGCTGTAGGCTCATCTCGTTGGCCTGGCGGACAGGACCACAAAAAGTGGTGACCTAGAGGGTGTTAAGAAAGATCTCCTTGCTCATTAAGCCTAACTTCACTCCAACCTAGTTTTCGCAGAGCCCCTTGAAGGTACTTATAAAGTGCTACCTGATTTCCCATAATCCCTTGGGACAGTTGCTTTCTTGGGCACTCCATGAGACCAAGGGCTGGCTGGATTAAAGATTTAGACATCTCTGTATTTTCTCATTATCATGTTACCCTAATACCTTAAAACAATACATACCCCTAGCAAGTAACAAGCACGAAGCTGGCCTCTCTTACCTCCTCTGTTCTATGAGGACCAGCCTCATGCACATTAGTTTTGAATCTGTAGGGAGCACAGGGAACCAAACAAATGAAATGTAAGCCTTCTTGCCTTCCCATTTTAGAGATGGAAAAATCAAGGAACATCCCTGGCCTCTAGATCCTTGACTTTACAACTTAATAAAGCAAAGCAAGGCAACAGATATGAGTGGGAAAAAGTTTTCTTAAGACCATTTTCAAACTATATAATTTCAGGGTTCCTATGAGAATATTTTGTGTAGGTAGTCACGATGCACCTCTAAACTGATAGTGAATGGCTGGCAACAAGGCATGTTGATTGGTTAGACATGTTTTTTAAAGGGTCCAACCAAAGATTCAAAAATCAAGATTGCAGCAGACTTCTGTTTGTCTCCCAGCCATGGCAAATAGCTAATTGTCCCCTTCTTTTGTAACAAAACACAACTCCTTGTATTTAGAAGATTCATGGCCACACAAGATAACTAACTACATTTCCCAGTCTCCTTTGTAATGAAGCATGTGAGTGAAAGTGACAAGCAAGAGGCAGATCATATCCTTAAAAGAAGTGGGCTCGGTCTCCCCACTCTTCCCCTTCCCACTGGCTGGAATGTGGATGTGGTGGTGAGCCATCCTAAGGCATGAGGGTGACAGTAACACTCTAGGGCAGGGAAGGGAAGGAAAGAAGCCAGCTTGTCAGAGCCAGAGTCCCTAACCCTTCGCAGCCACATCTCACCTGAATTACTTATGCCTAGATTGTTACGTGAGAAAGAAAAACACTACCATCTTCTTTATGCCACTGTTATTTGTAGTTTCTGTTTGAGCAAACTTTCCTTGATGATTCAGATGCTGCTTCCTAATTTTTGCAAGGTGCCTTTAGGATCTCAAAATGATAAACTTTTGGAGTTGAAAAAGACCTTCAGGGTTACTGCCCTCTCTCACTTGATTGATGAGGAAACTGAAGGTAAATAAACTTCTTGAGCACACAGGTAGCTGGTAATAGGACGAGCGTTCAGATCTCCTGGATTTCAGTTCATTGTTCTTTTTCTCTGTGGTCCATTTAGCAGAACTCCCTGGAAATGACTGTGAGGGCTGCCTCTGGGGGGCCTGGATAACTTACTAGCTAGGACCTAGGGCCACCTTTTTCCCAGGCAACCTATAAACAGTATATGCCTACAAGGCTGCTGTAAAGTTTCCCTTTTCTCCAATAAAACTGATCCTTTTTCCTATGACCCAGCACTGTGGAATTTGGCTAGGACCCTGGAACATGCTAATCAGAAGCTCAGAAGGCACCAACCTGCTTGCCTGACTCCACTGTATAATATTATGAGTATCAGTTATCATTCATATGCAACTTGATAATATAAGAATTTTTCTATAACAACTAGCAATAGGGGTAACTTCAGCTGTCAAGGGAACAAATAAATCATTTTGTTTCAAGGTCTTCTATCCACCAGATGACAATGCCTTTGGACGAAGGGCATTGGTAGAGTTGTGATTAAGAAAGCTGTATGATATCACTTATATGCGGAATCTAAAAAGAAATTATACAAATGAACTTATTTACAAAACAGAAACAGACTCATAGATGTAGAGAAAGAACTTATGGTTACCGGGGGAAAGGGATAGTTAGGGAGTGTAGGATTGACATGTACACACTGCTATATTTAAAATGGATAACCAACAAGGATCTACTGTATAGCACAGGGAACCCTGCTCAATATTATGTAACAACCTAAATGGGAAAAGAATTTGAAAAAGAATAGCTACATGTATATGTATAACTGAATCACTTTGCTGTACACCTGAAACTTATCACAGCACTGTTAATCAACTATACTCCAATATAAAATAAAAACTTAAAAAAAATTTTTTAAATCTAATATATCACTTTTCTAGTTAAAAAAAAAGTTGTCCAAGGTCCCATGGAAAGTGGAAGGTAAAAATCCAGCTCTTAGCATACCAGGTCCTCAGGCTTACCCTTGCAGTTCTTTTTTTTTTATTTTAAGGTCTTACATGACAGTTTACTTATGAAACAAGGAGCTTATATTTGAATTTTGCAAACTATGTTTATATACAATTATCGCACGTTTCTCACCATCATCATTTTCATCAAACACCGGTGGTTTGCTTGAAGTGTTGGCTCCCATGGTCAAGTCTGCCCAGACCCGGATCCTCCAGTTACATTATCCCAGCAGAAACATTCAGCTTCACTCAAAAGAGAACCGGAAACCTTAGCTAGATATCTAGGAGAGAAAAAGAAACAGTATCCTTATGATATGGTGTACTCTAGGTACCCTGATTATAGACGATGGCCGAAAATTAACCTCATCTATGCCCCTGCAGTGGAATTTTTTTGTTCTTGAAAATAATAATTTCAGAGAAAACAGAGAAAATCAAGCATCTGGGAGTACCCACTACATGGCCTCGTCAGAAGTGGACCTGGACTTACAAGAAAGGAGGAAAGCAAAATATTTTTCTGAGTGTGAAGGCAAGTTTAAAATGAGGTCAGCAATACTTTATTTAACCACTATAAACTAAAATATATTTTATTGTGACTCTCCATGTCTTTGAGAAAATATGTTAATTTTAAACATTTTTTTGATGTGTGATCAACAACTTATTTTTTTAGTCATGAAAAGACATACCCCTCTTTCCTCCTACCCTGGAAGTTACTACAACATCAAAGGAACAAGTTCTGAGTTTGGGCTTGATCATACCAGCAAGTCGCTGAGTTTCATGGAACACATTACTTTTTTTTTTTTTAAACATATTTATTTATTTTTGGCTGTGTTGGGTCTTCGGGCTTTCTTCATTGTGGTGCGCAGGCTCCTCGTTGTGGTGGCTTCTCTTGTTGCACAGCACAGGCTCTAGGCACACGGGCTTCAGTAGTTGTGGCACGTGGGCTCAATAGTTGTGGCTCGCAGGCTCTGGAGCGCAGGCTCAGTAGTCGTGGCGCACGGGCTTAGTTGCTCCACGGCATGTGAGCCCAGACCAGGGCTCGAACCCGTGTCCCCTGCACTGGCAGGCGGATTCTTAACCACTGCGCCACGGAGAAGTCTGGAACACATTACTTTTTTTCCTTTCCCTGAACTTGAAGATCATAAAGGTCCTTACCTCAAAGACAAATTAAATGTGATTTCATGTGATAAGTAAAGTCTTTTCACAGCACAAGTGCCTGATAATTGCAGGCCACTAGGGAGCCCAAATTGAACGACATAGGTGAGAGCTAAAAAGCCCTGAAAGTTGTGTATTTATGGCTTTGTTCATTTTTAAACATAAATTACTTTCTTGGAAACTGGTAAGGAGAGGCAGCATCCAGAGTTCTGGTTCTAAAACTGACACTGATAACGGCTTTGGCTCAATGACCTAATCTCTCATCTCTTAAATGGGAGAAACAGCAATACCTTCTGTAGGAATAACAAGCTCAGATGCCCACAAGAGCCAGAGGGAAATGCAAGTAATTGAGCTGGACCAGGTGGAAGACATTACTGCCTGCTGGCGACACTGGTGACCTAGTAAATCCAGGCTCCATCTAAAAGATGTCACTGCTCTTGGATCTAAAAGATTGTTGCTAAGTGGAAACATGGGCCCAGGGGCCAGATCTTCAGATTTACCCAAAAGAGGGTCAAGATCCAGATGTTATATAAAATTATATTTAAAAGTTCGTTTTATGTAAAGCAACTATACTGCAATAAAAATTAATTTTAAAAAAAGTTTGTTTTAGCTATATGGCTTGAGCAAATCTCATGTACAGGACAAATACGGCTCATGGCATATAGTTAATGAGAATCTGTATGAGGCAGCTAGCACCACGCCTGGCACATAATTTGCAAAGAATTAATATTAGCTATTGCTATTTTATTAGTAGTGGGTATTTCCCTATCACGTATTATTTTCTTTTAAATTTGACACCTGTTGATTTCCTCTTGGAGTTTTTGCATGTGAAGGAAATACAGATTGGAGTCAGAATTGAAAAAAGTATCCCACGTGAACCTGGGCTAAGGATGAGTTATTGAAAAGGAACTAGAGGAGCCCTGGAGCAAATCGAGAAGAAAAGCTCCTTTTCCTATTAGGGGAGATGTAAGTAAAGCCTTCATTTGGAAGGCAGACTCATTAAGGAAATGCGGCTTGTCATACTGAAAGCCAACTGCTGGCAAAGTGCCTTCTGGACTTTAAAAAGAATCATTAAATGGAGAGCAAAGACAGAGTCAGCAATTAGGAAGCAAGTGATTAAATGGTATGGGGGAAGGGAGAGAGGGGCAGGAGGTAACAGGTGTCTGGAGGAAGCTCAGAGGGGATGATGGAGATCAGGAAGATAGAAAGAACTCAAGTATATCTCTGGGCGAAAAACAAAGGGCTTTTAATGCCAGTGGAAAAGAGGATGAGGAAGAAGCAGGTGGGATGCCCTTAGTGTTTCCTTGTGGGCTAGGGAGAAGCAAATGGGGTGCCCTGTGTGTTGTATTACTGCATTTAGAGTCCTGAATAAGTGGGAAATAGTGTCAGGGCTGAGCCACAGATGACATTAGAGAGGCTCAGTCCTAAAGAGAGTATCAATTTGGAGCAGCTGCAGTTGTTAATACTACCGACTGGGGCTATGTTCTCTTTAATTTTGTGCGTAAAACCTCGGTACATGTAGTTTTCACACCACACCCCAATCCTGTCTTTCTTAGATTTTTCTTCACACCTCAGGATTTTCTCAAGTAGCCCATCTTCCTGCAACACAAGATGTACCGAGCACTGACCTTGCAAGTTGTCAAGTCAGAAAGAGAAAGAGGAATATTATCACAATTTGCCGTATTTCTGAGTTGCATTCTGATGTGTAGACAATTTTGTTTACCAAATATCCGGTGATTTTTTTTTTTAGCGGGAAGAAAATATGTAAACAGGGAACAAATTTTGTGTATGTTTGGGGGATGAGCAGGCTTGGACTATTGGGTGGTTGTTTCTCCACTGCACTTAATACTCTTAATCCAGTCTAGAATGGTCTTTATTTTTTTCTCCCTTCGTGGATAACCAAATTGGTAGCTTTCCCTCATATCCAGAAAGAAATCAACATTTTTCTGGCAGGCAACTGGAGACACATCTTTTCCGTTCCACTGAATAGGGCCCAGCAGAGCTATAGGCCTCTTTCCTGACCTGATATGAACTCTGCAGTGTTACATAACCACTTTTTGAGATGTCAAGCAGACAGTCACCACCCATGGAAATGAACATCCTAAACAGAACATATAAGAGAAACAGCAATGTGTCTTATAGGAGCACAAAGAGTTTCCAGATTCTACCTTGACCTGGCCGCTTATCAGATTATTAACTGCAGATGACATTTGACCTTTGGCCTATACTTTTGGGGGATGTCAACAGGTGAGCTGCTCCAAGCAGCTAAGCCTCCCTAGGTAAAGAGGTGTCTTCTTCAGGAAGAACCTATGATGTGATGCAAGAAAGTTGTAACTTCTGACAGAACTGTCTAGTTTTATTGTCACAGCATATGCATAGACATAATTTATTTTGTTTGCATTTGAAAAACAGAACTACTTAAGCTGAGACAAATTTAGAAATGTGAGAAAGAAAATATCCTGAAAAAGACCCAAGTTACAACCACTTGCAGTTAAGTATTGTTTATATTTCATCAACTTTTGCTTCATCATTTTTATATATTAAAACCATAGGTAAATAGCTTTTCCACCTCAATCCTCATGCCAAATTAATTCCCCTTTCATACTTCCCCAAAACAGCCACAATTGTGAATCTGGTATACATTTTACAGTCCACTTTCTACGATTTTACACACACGACATGTCTTTTAAAGTAAGTCACCTAAATGACATCATATAGTAGGTATATTTTGCATCTGACTGTAATCATTACCATTATACTTTTGCGATCTAGCCACGCTGATCTCTACAGCTCTGACTTCTGCTTTTTAAGCGCTGCATAGCAGTCCATTGTGTGAATCCTCGGCACTTTGTGTAAAAACGTTCAAATCCTTCAGCTTAGGGGGGAAAAATCCTGGTGGAGATGAAGCCAACCATCAAAGGCAGTGTTGGCTTGTTTTGAGACCGGATAAGAGAAACAAGCAGAAATACCTCCCGTACTTATCTCCACCCAGCAAATATTTGTTGAAGTCTGTCCGCATCTGGACCCGAGTCAGAGGCTGGGGGACAAAGTAGGGTACAAAATAGCTAAGAAGCTAGGAATGGTCCCAGCCCTGTCAGATTGTAGTGGGTCATCCTGACGGCCTGCCTTTATATTTCTCTTCCGTTTTAACTTCCTAGGTTCCCAACAGTGCCCTTAGTATGCAGGTTTACTTAAAAGGAAAAAATCTAGACCATCACTCACCTAGATCTCGGCTCTCGCTTCACGCCTTCCGAGAAGCTCAGACTGGTGCTTCTACCCGGGGAGCAGAGGCTAAAAGATCAACTCCGAGAAACGAGGAGCAAGCAGGGGAAGGCACATACCTGCCTGGGCGTTCCAGCGGCCGCCAGCGCGGGGCGTGGTGAGGCGGGCTGGCACCTGCAGCTGCTGAGGGGTCCGAGCGTAGGCAGAGGTCGCAGCTCCTCCGGGAGGGGTGGTTCCGGGGTCGGGGCAGGGGTGGGGAGCAGCCGGCCGGCGGGCGGTCCCGGGCGCAGTGCTCTGCGGGATCGGCCTGGGCAGTCTCCAGGGCTCCGAGTTCCGCCAGGGCGAGGGCGAGGCGGGAGGGCGGCGCTGCGAGCTGGCGGCGGGTCCCGCGGCGCATTGGCAGGATCCGGAGCCGCAGAGACGCAGAGCGTGACCCAACTTCCCCGACAGAGACCCGGTTCCCCTGAAGTGACCCCTTCCCCCACCCCCTACCATCTCCCACTCAAGATACCTGGGCAGCGCCGCCGAGGATGGTGGATATGGAGGTGGCGGATAGGAGCCTGCAGATCTCAGATGGGGAGAGGCACGATTTCCTTTAAGACTTCCTAGGGGTGTTAGGAAGACCCAAGAGAGGGTTGAGAATTTTATAGATCCTTGCAGATTTCCTCGTTTTACGGCTGGGGAAATTGAGACACAGAAGAAAAATACTTGTCCAGTGTAACATAATTAATGGAGAGAACCTTTTCTAGACCCGGGTCTCCTGGCTCCCAGCCCCCATTTTTAACATCAATCCCACTGGAAGTTTCTTTGTTCTCTCTCGTGGCAGCTCCCTGTACTTCCCTTTTGTAATAATCAACACGATTGAAATAACTTCTTACTGTTTTCTCTCTAACTCTAGAGTCACACACACTTAAGCCATCAGAGAATTGGCATATAGGTTTCTTACTGAAATTGCCAGGGTGTGAGATGGTGGGCAGTGGTGAGGCGAGGGTGAGGGGGGAGACACCGGAGGGTGTAAGTCTAGTCTGGGAGTGATGTGGGAACAGCTTCTATCCAAGTCCAGCGTTTCGCTGCAATGTGGAAATACCAGCTCTGCGTTGCCAAATATTCAGATTTTAAAAGGGAAGCGAGACACGAGAACTTCTGTGAAATCTCGCATCATTTATAAACATTGGCAAGTTTTAAAAATGTTAAAAACTGTGTTGGTCCAACAAAATGTGTCTGTGGCTGAAACGTACTTTTCAGACTCCCACTTTTTGATCTGTCTAGATGTAAACTTGCACAGAGTGCAAGAACCACCTTGGCTTTGATCACCTTGTTTAGTACTAGCTCATACAATGGTGTCTAATGCATCTTAAATATCTGCTGAAATTGTTGAAGCTGTTGGTGGCTCACCTTATAGTCAAGAGCCCCATAATTTACTCAAACAAATATTTCAGAGTAATTATCTTGTTTTATTATGACTTAGCCCCTTTCATCTTCTTTCTATTACCTCAGCCATGGGCTACATTCTATCCTAGTAATGTTCAAGGTTGGAATAACCTTGAACTTCAACTGGCCCACTCTCTCCTTTACCAATGGGGGTCCTGAGGAAGGAATTTGCCAAAAGTCACACAGTGAGTTGGTGGCAGAACTCTGTAGAACCTTACTTTATATTGCCAGCTCCTTATGAAAACCTGTTTGAGAGAGGATTGGATGATGTAAATGAACATTTAAAATGGAATTTGCCTCAAGTTCCAAAAGAGGGCAACTAAGTTTAGAAAAAAAGAAAAGAGAATTTTTAAGGAATCATTTTGGGGAGAGGGTATTATTTTTAAGGCACAAATCAGACACCTGATTGAAAATACATTGTTTTTTTGTGTTTTTTTTAACATCTTTATTGGGGTATAATTGCTTTACAATGGTGTGTTAGTTTCTGCTTTATAACAAAGTGAATCAGTTATACATATACATATGTTCCCATATCTCTTCCCTCTTGCGTCTCCCTCCCTCCCACCCTCCCTATCCCACCCCTCCAGGCGGTCACAAAGCACCGAGCTGATCTCCCTGTGCTATGCGGCTGCTTCCCACTAGCTATCTACCTTACGTTTGTTAGTGTATATATGTCCATGCCTCTCTCTCACTTTATCACAGCTCATCCTTCCCCCTCCCCATATCCTCAAGTCCATTCTCCAGTAGGTCTGTGTCTTTATTCCTGTCTTACCCCTAGGTTCTTCATGACATTTTTTTTCTTAAATTCCATATATATGTGTTAGCATACGGTATTTGTCTTTCTCTTTCTGACATACTTCACTCTGTATGACAGACTCTAGGTCTATCCACCTCATTACAAATAGCTCAATTTCGTCTCTTTTTATGGCTGAGTAATATTCCATTCTATATATGTGCCACATCTTCTTTATCCATTCATCCGATGATGGGCACTTAGGTTGTTTCCATCTTCGGGCTATTGTAAATAGAGCTGCAATGAACATTTTGGTACATGACTCTTTTTGAATTTTGGTTTTCTCAGGGTATATGCCCAGTAGTGGGATTGCTGGGTCATATGGTAGTTCTATTTGTAGTTTTTTAAGGAACCTCCATACTGTTCTCTATAGTGGCTGAACCAATTCACATTCCCACCAGCAGTGCAAGAGTGTTCCCTTTTCTCCACATCTTCTCTAGCATTTATTGTTTCTAGATTTTTTGATGATGGCCATTCTGACTGGTGTGAGATGATATCTCATTGTAGTTTTGATTTGCATTTCTCTAATGATGAATGATGTTGAGCATTCTTTCATGTGTTTGTTGGCAGTCTGTATATCTTCTTTGGAGAGATGTCTATTTAGGTCTTCTGCCCATTTTTGGATTGGCTTGTTTGTTTTTTTGTTATTGAGTTGCATGAGCTGCTTATAAATTTTGGAGGTTACTCCTTTGTCAGTTTCTTCATTTGCAAATATTTTCTCCCATTCTGAGGGTTGTCTTTTGGTTTTGTTTATGGTTTCCTTTGCTGTGCAAAAGCTTTGAAGTTTCATTAGGTCCCATTTGTTTATTTTTGTTTTTATTTCCATTTCTCTAGGAGGTGGGTCAAAAAGGACCTTGCTGTGATTTATGTCATAGAGTGTTCTGCCTATGTTTTCCTCTAAGAGTTTGATAGTTTCTGGCCTTACATTTAGGTCTTTAATCCATTTTGAGCTTATTTTTGTGTATGGTGTTAGGGAGTGATCTAATCTCATACTTTTACATGTACATGTCCAGTTTTCTCAGCACCACTTATTGAAGAGGTTGTCCTTTCTCCACTGTACATTCCTGCCTCCTTTATCAAAGATAAGGTGACCATATGTGGGTTTATCTCTGGGCTTTCTATCCTGTTCCATTGATCTATCTTTCTGTTTTTGTGCCAGTACCATACTGTCTTGATTACTGTAGCTTTGTAGTATAGTCTGAAGTCAGGGAGCCTGATTCCTCCAGCTCTGTTTTTCGTTCTCAAGATTGCTTTGGCTATTCGGGGTCTTTTGTGTTTCCATACAAATTATGAAATTTTTTGTTCTAGTTCTGTGAAAAATGCCAGTGGTAGTTTGATAGGGATTGCATTGAAACTATAGATTGCTTTGGGTTGTAGAGTCATTTTCACAATGTTGATTCTTCCAATCCAAGAACATGGTATATCTTTCCATCTATTTGTATCATCTTTAATTTCTTTCATCAGTGTCTTATAGTTTTCTGCATACAGGTCTTTTGTCTCCTCAGGTAGGTTTATTCCTAGATATTTTATTCTTTTTGTTGCAGTGGTAAATGGGAGTGTTTTCTTGATTTCACTTTCAGATTTTTCATCATTAGTGTATAGGAATGCCAGAGATTTCTGTGCATTAAGTTTGTAACCTGCTACTTTACCAAATTCATTGATTAGCTCTAGTAGTTTTCTGGTAGCATCTTTAGGATTCTCTATGTATAGTATCATGTCATCTGCAAACAGTGACAGCTTTACTTCTTCTTTTCCCATTTGGATTCCTTTTATTTCCTTTTCTTCTCTGATTGCTGTGGCTAAAACTTCCAAAACTATGTTGAATAAGAGTGGTGAGAGTGGGCAACCTTGTCTTGTTCCTGATCTGTGGAAATGCTTTCAGTTTTTCACCATTGAGGATGATGTTGGCTGTGGGCTTGTCATATATGGCCTTTATTATGTTGAGGAAAGTTCCCTCTATGCCTACACTCTGGAGGGTTTTTATCATAAATGTGTGTTGAATTTTGTCAAAAGCTTTCTCTGCATCTATTGAGATGATCATATGGTTTTTCTCCTTCAATTTGTTAATATGGTTTATCACATTGATAGATTTGCGTATATTGAAGAATCCTTGCATTCCTGGAATAAACCCCACTTGATCATGGTGTATGATCCTTTTAATGTGCTGTTGGATTCTGTTTGCTAGTATTTTGTTGAGGATTTTTGCATCTACGTTCATCAGTGATATTGGCCTGTTGTTTTCTTTCTTTGTGACATCTTTGTCTGGTTTTGGTATCAGGGTGATGGTGGCCTCGTAGAAGGAATTTGGGAGTGTTCCTCCCTCTGCTATATTTTGGAAGAGTTTGAGAAGGATAGGTGTTAGTTCTTCTCTAAATGTTTGATAGAATTCGTCTGTGAAGCCGTCTGGTCCTGGGCTTTTGTTTGTTGGAAGATTTTTAATCACAGTTTCAATTTCAGTGCTTGTTATTGGTCTGTTCATATTTTCTATTTCTTCCTGATTCAGTCTTGGCAGGTTGTGCATTTCTAAGAATTTGTCCATTTCTTCCAGGTTGTCCATTTTATTGGCATAGAGTTGCTTGTAGTAGTCTCTCATGATCTTTTTTATTTCTGCAGTGTCAGTTGTTACTTCTACTTTTTCATTTCTAATTCTGTTGATTTGAGTCTTGTCCCTTTTTTTCTTGATGAGTCTGGGTAATGGCTTTTATATAACATCTGGTAGTTCCCAAAACACTTTGATTGTCTTCATGGCATTGGAGATGCACTATAGATTTATTGGACCCCTATTATTATCTCCCCCTTTTCCCTAGTAGATAATGATATCCATTTTATCACTGAGAAAACTGAGATTGCAATAAAGTAGATTGAGACTAGAAGTGATGTCTCTGGAAGCCTCTTTTTGGTCCTGGCTTGCATAAGGGATTTTGGAATCAGGCAGCCTTCTACCCAAATGTGAGCTCCACCTCTTAATATCTCTGAGATGTTTGCCAAGTCACTTAAAGGTCCTAAGTCTCAATTTCCCAATTTTAGTAAAGAGGATAATGGTCATTCCTATCAGCTATGTTTAATGGGAGATTTAATGAGACAATGTATATATAATAATGCACTTAGCATGGTGCTAAGCAGCACAGAGTAAGCATGCAGAAACTGGCAACTGTTAAGCCTGTCATTTTAATTAGCAGGCTGCCAGGTTCTGCCCTAATACTTCTCAGATATCTTCTATAAACCATTCTTCTGTCAGTACACTCACTTCTGCTTAAAATGAAACTACTCATCAGTCCTAATGTATTTAGTCATGTAAAGGCTTGGCATACATGGGTTTTATAGAAAAAATAGTGATTCTTGTATCATATATAGTCTATCAAATGCAGGTCTGTTTCAAAGAGCTGATTGTGTTTTACCCTTTTATATATTGTTCATACTCTCTTGTCTGTATTCCTATCTTAAACATAGCTGTTTAAGGAGACTGCCATAAAGCAGTTACTTGGGAGACTAACCAGGCCAGATACTTATGACAATCTTTGGAGCCACCCAGTGGAGAGGAGAATGAAGTGACCAGTAAACCAGTGAGGGAGTCTTGTCCAGATAGATATCCCGAATTTGAAAACTTTCTTTTCTTTAAGTCAAGACTTACAACACAAGCGCTAATACCACACCAATCCAACCATTCCATTCTTGGCTTGAAGCTGTCCACTAGGTTCCACAGCATTGAGAATAAAGTGACACTCTTTTATCTAGTCCATTCCCTGCCAACTGGTCCAACTTCATCTTGGACCAGTGTTCTGCTCATTCCACTCCAGCCACCATGGCTTTCCGCAGACCATGCTAAGTGTGTCCCAAGCCCAGGACATTTGAATGACTCTTATTTATGCATGAACATGGTTCTGGACTCCTCATTATTCAGCTGTAAGTTCACCTTTCTCTAGTTCAGAGAGACCTTCCCTCAATTTCTTACCTGAAGTTGTTTCCCTGCCACTTTCTCCATTCCCCACCATGTAGTCTAATTTCTTCCATCTTATCACTCATTACAAACTATAATTAATTTGCTTATGTAAGTTCTTTGCTATGCTTTCCCCCACTGAATGCAGGCTCCATGGGGGAAGGAACATCTGTCTTATCCACCATTATACATCCAGTGTTGAACCAGTGTTTGGTAAATAGAAAGTGTTTAATTAGATAAAGAAATGCTTGTCTATTTCCACCATTTTTTTCACTTCTTAGTCCAGGAGGAAAATACAAAGAAGACGTATTACACCTCAAAGCAGTAACCATTCCCGTGATGTAAATGGACATTTATTGGGCTCTATTTAAAACATACAAAGACAAGTAAGACATGCAGCTGGACATGAGAATATTGTGGTTTGGATGGAAGTGTAACTACAGCCTGCGATTGATAGGTGCCCAGTGGGAACCCCTGGAGAGCACTGGCTGAATTGGTTACTTCTGCCTGACGGTGTCAGAAGCTTCAGTTACTTGATCAGTGTCTTGAAGGATGAGTGGAAGGTTACTAGGTAGAGAGCAAGTCATTCCAAATCTGGAGACTGGAGGCATACAAAAGCACAATATCTGGGGAGACATATAAAAAGTGTAGTGTAGGTTTTCCCTGGTGGCGCAGTGGTTGACAGTCCGCCTGCCGATGCAGGGGACACGGGTTCGTGCCCCGGCCTGGGAAGATCCCACATGCCGCGGAGCGGCTGGGCCCGTGAGCCATGGCGGCTGAGCATGCGCGTCTGGAGCCTGTGCTCCGCAACGGGAGAGGCCACAGCAGTGAGAGGCCCAAGTACTGCAAAAAAAAAAAAAAAACTGTAGTGTAATTGGAAAATAAGGAGTATAGTGGGAGTGAGAAAGGATGGAAGAAAGATCTGAGGAACCAAATATGCTATGGAAAAGAGCTTGAAATTTAAACATAATGGCAGTGGGAAGCCCTCAGACGTGTTAGGCAGGAAAATGGACCTCATTAAGTTAAGTTTTAGTAAGATTGCTCTGCCCTCTCCACATAAGACAAAGCTTTCTTTTCTCTTGGTCTGACATGTAAATTATTCTCAGTTACTAAAAAGGTAAATTCTCTTTTGTAACAGTAAGAAAATTCTCCTTAGTTATCAGATAAAGCATAGATCCTAGCACAGTGTCTCAGATTGAGTAAGTTGGCAAATATTCGCTGAATGCAATTTAATGTTCAGTTTTACCTGGTTTATCCACTTCTGCCAATTTACTCACTTGTAGAAACTGTGTGATAACCTGACATTTCTTTTAGCTCTTATCCTTGCAAAGACCCTCCATTTTGTTTCTCAATTTCATTAAATGAGTTATATTCATAGTTTCTAAACAGCCTTTACAAATTCTGTAACCTCAAGTTCACGATTTATTTAACAACCCGTTACTGCAGAGTTTATCATTTGTCTACAGCGGGGACAACATCGTGCCAGAAGCTGGAGCCACAAAGATAAATAAACAACCCCCGTTCTTGAGGAGCAAGCACTCTCGTGAGTGCACAATATGTATCACGCCGTCTTCACCATTCAGCCTGTGAGTGTGACAGTGTAATTGAGGAGAAGGAAACAATAAGATGTGATGGGAACAGTTTATATTTATTGTCCAAAATAAAGAGATAGATATAGTATCAAATTGTTCCCTCATACAGGCTTACTCAAAATAATTAACTGAAAAAGAGAAAGAGAGGAAAAATGGGTATGAGTTAAAGCACATGAGAAATGAATAGTTGTGGTGCCTACTGTTTATACATCCGTGTGCTCATTTATTCCACAGCGTTCATTGAGGAGTGAATCATTTAATTGTTGTCCAGAAAACTTGCATTCTTGGTGAGAAAAGATTTTTTTAGCGTCAGACAGACCTGGGTTTGTTTCTTGAATTCACCGTCTAAAGCTTCCTGCCCTTGTGAAGTCATTTAGACTCAGAGTCTTTGTTTCTTGATCTGTACAATGTGGATGCTAGTAGCACATATTCCCAACGAGTATTGCAATGACTAAATGAGATAGTGCATGAAAGCACTTTTTGCCATGCATGGTGCAGAGAGATACCTAATAATTGCATTATTATTACTATTATTTCACCAAATGCCTCTCTTGTGTACAAAAGGTGTGAAAGAATGCCCATTGTTACTGGGCCCTCCTCAGCACTGTTGGTTTGGAAAGATCATTGTTGCGAGACATGGTTAGAACCCTGAACTAAATAGATACGTATTTTAAAGAGCTCATCGTCTAATTAAAATTCAGACAAATTAGCTGGCAATTTCAGTCCAGGGTAATAGGGGCGTGATAACAGAAGTTAGAATGCTCCGCGAGTACATAAATGAAGCACACGGCCTAGTCTGGGGGTGTCAGCAAAGGTGTCACAGGAGCATAGTACCCACGCTCAGTCCTGAAGGTAAAGTACACGTTAGTTGTGCAAAGGGAAGGGGAAAAGAGTGCTCCAGCCTGAGGGAACAGCATGTGCAAAGCTGTGTGGGCAAGAGAGAGTGGGTTGTGTTCAGGGAAACCAAGGAGCTTTAGTGTGGCCAGGTCGTGAAGGAGGAAAACACCGTCCACAGAGAAAACAGCAAGCGCGATAACCTGACAGAGGCAGTGTGTACTCCTGTCACGACAAACCCGTAAACTCTGTGCTGCTCTCTTCTGTTTTCAGAACAGAAAACAGAAACTCAAATGGTGTCGTAAGCTTCCCAAACTCCCAGCCCTGGTTTACTACAAAGTCAATATCCTTTTCATTACACTATAGGCTTCCTCTCTGTACGGCATATGTGTGTGCGTGTGCTTGTATGGATAAGTGCATGGGACACAATTTTAATCCCTTCTTATATCATAAATATAACGATCAAAAATATAACCTTAAAGAGAGAGCATTCCCATGAAGTTGTTTTAAAGCCAGAATATTTCAACCTGGCTTTTCTGATGCCAGCTACTCTTGTTATTCAACCAAACGATCTATGAATGACAGCTCGCAATGTGCAAAGGATTGAATTTCTTAAAGTTTCTGTATATTATAAAGAAAGAAATGAGACAATCACAGCTTGACTTTGCTCTTTACAGCATTAGTTTATACCACACTCTTAGGAAAGATTACATAAAGCTGTTACCGTGAGGGGACGGAGTGATCTTATTTATCTATAAACAATTTAATTTAATTCCTTAAGTCACTGGTTCCCTCCTCAGGCCTTTACTCGCAACACACACACACACACACACACACACACACACACACACACACCCTAAATAGTCATATATTAAAATATTCAGGAGCATGTAGGAACGGTCGGTAGACTTGGTATTTACCTAGATAATATAGCGAGTTAATAAGTACCCATCACCATTTCCCCTCACGTTCCTTTATCTTGGTGTTTTTCCTGTTTATTTGGATGTTTTTGCAATGAGCTGGCCTCCGTATGACCCAGAAGTGAAGGGAATGACATGGAGTTGTGTTCTGACAATGGAAAGATACATCTGATGAAGTTATATTTCTTTTTTTTAATTGCCTAAGGAGATATTTAAAAATCTATTAATGTATAAATACATATTTTTCACATTTAGGGTGAATGTTAGGTTTCATTGGATTAATTTATGTGTTTTGTTTTGGACTCTTCTGCCTCCATTTGTGGATTTCTGGGGATAGTGTTTTTTTCCCTAAAATATTGCCCTCTTTAGACACAAATGTTTCTGAGTTTAGTCTATCCATGCTGTAATTCGAGATATTTTCTCCCAGAGTTGTTGTGAATTTTTGTATTTTTGGAGGCTATTTCGATGAGAAGTTTAGAAAAGGCAAATAGGAAACAATCTAGAGTATAAATCAAACCAGGAAGTAGTGAAATATCTTCAAGTGTCTCTGAAATTAAGGGTAAAATGCTGTCCTTTACTCCTCTCAAAGCTCATCTCCGTTCAGCGCACATCGAAGAAAGCGTGCTGTGGTCCTCAAAGGCACCTGACTTGGTTTTCTAAAATTCTGATTTTTTCATCATTTTGTACACTGCTAGGTATGGAAGTGACTTACATTTTAATAGATTACAGTATTGAACTGTAGAAGAGGAATAGAAGAAAGAGGAATTGTGTATTTGGCTTTTTTTGTATCCTGAAGTTGTCCACATCTTCTGTATACTAGTTATATTCATGAAGCATTACTTCTGAATCAAACTTCTGTTGTATCATTGGTCTATGTAGTAATTTCAAATATACCTCATCTTTATTGTGGCACATCCATCCTTTGGTGAGTGCTGTTAATAGCTTGGTTTCTACAGGGAATGGCTCAGGACCTAGGGAATGGTGGTAAAGATTCCGCATTTTGAAAGGAGCCTTTTGGAAGAACTACATGCAGTACTTTGAAGGTAAATTACTAAAGCAATTTCAGTGTATTTGTCCTAATCAAAGAAGTATCTTTTCCAAAAGTGTCTGTAAATTGTTCAGATCAGCGTGACACAAGTTCACAGTGACTTATTTCAAGTAATTTCCAAGTGTGAAACACTGTCATTTGGTGTACTTAAAGTCTATATGATTTTAGTGAAAATCCAAGAAAGAGTCTTATTATCCTTCCTTGCGTTTCCCTTGTTCTAAGTAGCAAGTAATAATAATGATGATGATGATAATGATTAATGAAGGAAAAGAAGAGAAATAGATTAAAACTAATACTACTTTAGCATTTTTTATGTGCCAAGCGCTGAGCCCAACACTTTACTTGCACCCCGTCATTCAATGCTAACAATTACCAATTTTCAGTCGAGAGTGCTGGAGCTTTAAAAAGGTCAGAGAGTTGGTGCAGAGTCACAGGATAGAAGCCCAAGTAGTCTGAGTTCAAGGTCTGGGCCTTTCACCACCATAAATGTTTTTCCTCTGTATGACACTTAAAAATCTAGAATTAGAATGCTGGAGTTCCCTTGTCTTCTGAAACACTCTTTGGATTTAGCTCTGTACCTGGGGAGATGTCACTGGCCCATACCTAGGATCAGACTTTCCATCTGTTAAATGAAGAGGTTGGACTGGGTAGTTTCTATGGTCCCTTCTAATACTGTTATTCTGTGACCAGGGAGCAAGTACTGTGACCTATGGTTAGAGCAAACAGCCAACTCTGTTTGCCCCGGATTGAAAGGGTTACTGAGATGTCGGACTTTCAGTGCTGATATCAGGACAGTCTGGGGCAAACCTGGACTGTTTGTCACCTACTACAGTACCTGTTCTTTTGACCTCATTATTCTGAGCGCAACCATTTTTTGGAGAATTCTTTGCACTCCTTTGGGACTTCCTGTATCTCAGATAAACCCTTGAAGAACTGGAGTGTAGAGTAGATTATTCAAAGGGAGGTGGGCCTGCTTTTTCCTCCCCAGGCATGGTACGCTTGAGTGGTTGGGATAGTATCACCTTCCTTTCCTTTTACTTCAAAAGAGTGGTGGGCTGGTTTGTTTTGCAAATTTGCTTTTGCGCTGATACTTGAGGAGTGCACACTGACAAGATTACAGCAGTAGTATTCCATCTGAAGTGATCTCCACTGATGAAAGGAAATGGTTATGGAATAACTTCATGTTATTAAACACCTACTCTTCAAAAGGCATTTTGTGTGCACTAAATGAATTCTGAAAGCAGTGATTCCAAGTAGCTATTATTATCCCCACTCTAAGGGCAAGGAAGCTGAGACTCAGAGAAGTTCAGTAACTTACTGAAATTCACAGCTAAATCTAAACTGGGATTTGAACACTGGCACCCCCAAGTTCAGAGTCCCTATTTTTCCCATGCAAATGGCGACTTCTGCTGTTCAAAACAGCTACAGTTTCTAGTTTCTTTGAATGTGAGTGCTGCTTTGATTCCACATGAAATACACTGAGATGTCTGGCTTCTTGCTTTCAAATCCTGACTTTCTTCCTATGCAGAATAATGGGATCCTTTCTTTGGCAGATACGAAGCAAGTGCCTTATGTACTGCTGTATTTTCCTCCTACTTTGTAAGTTTCCTGCTTCATTAAAACAGTTATATTTCCAGTTCTTGTTAGAATAAGCAAAGATGTATTTTTGTCATTAGAAGAAACAAGGTCAGTAGAAAGTTGAAAAACCTATTTCCATGGACTTATGTAGGTCAGGCAACAAGACATAACATTTCAATGAATCTCAGCGTTTAACAGAATTTACTTGTTAAAACTACAATTCTAAATAATATGAACTACAAAATGTATCTGCTCAAATCCAGTATGTAATACTAGAAAATCCTTAACTCTAAGTATAAAGAAATAGATGCAAATCTAATTTTTGAAATCTAGTCATTAATTAGCATTAACACAATTTTTGCAGTGTCTAAACAAACAAAACTACAAAATTATGGGAGTATTACAAACATTTATTGTATGCTTACTGTGTGAATTTAATCCTCACAAAAGCCTATGGGTAAATAATTTCTCCTTTTGTACTAACGTAGCACCTAAAGTTCAGCCAGATTAATTTATGTGACTAGGAAATATAAGAGATAGTATTAGAGACCATATTGGAACCTTAGTCAACCTAATAACACTCGGATATGTTATCTCAGAATTATTCCAGTAATTTTTTTGTTTTTGAATTCTTTCTCTGGGATGTTCTATTGTATATTATAGTAAGCCTAATTAGCTCAGACAAGGTTACTACTTATGGCCATATTTAAATTATTCAAAACATTTTAATGCATTCATTGTTAATCTGAGTCTATAATGTATGTGTGTATGTGATTGTAAACACCCTGGCTACTCTTACACAACTAATTAAGAGTTTAAAAAATGTGTGAATTATTATTCAATTTTCCTACCTTTATTTGACTGTTATGGTAAATACATACCATACTTTTCTACCTTTATTGAAAAGCCATCTTTCTTCCAACCATGGAGGATTAGATAAACTTTTCTGTAGAGGACATTTTTCTTCTTAATTAATTATGTAATTTTAACATCTGACTCTCATGAGACGCTTAGTGTGTTTCCTCTGCTGCTCAGCTATTTCCTCCTATGTTAATTGTTATTCTCCAGTAACAGGAACTGAATGTTACCCAAATACTAATGAGAGTTAAAGAAATTACAAATTACATTTCAGCAAATGAGATGTTTCTTTTCATGTATATGGAGAAATTAACGGCTCCAAAATCCTTTAAAAGAAGAAAAACTTCATTTGCAAAGATTATAGAAAGCAATTAGGTTCTGAACTAATAAAATGTTGACTTATATTGATAGTTAGTATTAAATAGTTTTCAGTTTGCATAAACCAAAATTTAATCGGAAGTAAAATTATACTTAAGTTTGCATTATTCAGTGCAGACTCAAACACTTGTAAAAGCATGTGTAAGCATATCATTAACCAATTACAAAGGATTATCATACTAACATGAAATATAAATAGTATTAATCATACTGGATTTAGAGTATTTTTCCTAATGATTCCTCCACCATTCCTATGAGGGAAGGAGAGACTTATTTTAGCTTCTGAAATAGAAGATTAGAGAAGTTACTTGTTTTTTATAACTTTAAAAATGTAACTAGTAAATAGTGAACAATTTGAAAAATAGAATGCATCCTCCTAAGACTCCCATAGTATTCACTGAACTTACTTCTTAGCTGGTTTATGAAATACTGACAAACTTCATGTTAAATTTACATCTCAGTGGCCTCTATCAGAGCCCCTAATTTCAGGTCAAATTCCTCTCTGTAGTCCCCCATAAATTCCTGGTTCTTTCTTATTTTTATGTTTGGCATTCCTTTCTTATGATGAATTTTTAATAACAAAATAATAAAAGTAATATAAATTTTATAATAAAATTCACCTTTTTAAAGTGTGTCGTAAGATGAGTTTTAGACAAATACATATATTCATGTTATGTTACTTGCCCTTTTTTTTTAAATTGGGGTGTAGTTGTTTTACAATGTTGTGTTCGTTTCTACTGTACAGCGAAGTGAAAGAGTTCCCTGTGTTTTACAGCAGGTTCTCGTTAATTATCTATTTTATACATATTGGTGTATATATATCAGTCCCAATCTCCCAATTCATCCCCTCCCCCCTTTCCCCCCTTGGTGTCCATACGTTTGTTATCAAATCTGCCACTGATACCAATTCTCTTGACTTGGCATTCAACCCACTATTTTCTCATCATACTTTAGCTTATACTTATTCTGTAAAGGATCAATTAGTAAATAGCTTAGACTTTGTGGGTGTACACCCTCTGACACAGCTACAACTCTATGTAGTGTAAAAACGGCCATAGGCAGTATGTAAACAAGTAACAGTGACTATTTTCCAATAAAATTTTATTTATGGACACAAATATTAATTACATACAATTTTTACATTTCACAAAATATTATTATTCTTTTATTTTTTTGGTGATTTAAACATGTAACATCTATTTTTAGCTCACAGGCCATACAAAAACAGGTGATGAGGTGGATTTGATCAATGGGCCTTAATTGGCTAAAGGATCATAAAATCATAGAATTCAGTGTAAGTTCTTGAAAGCATCTCATCTAGTGCTTTCTTTTTAAAAATCATATACAGAAATGAAGCTCAAAAACAGCAAAGGAATCTAAGTGGTTTAAAAATATTATATGGAATGTCAGAGAGTCTGCACTGGTCAACCTGTAGTGGCTGCCTGGAGTGCTGTGTTGGGAGGAACTGTGAGGTCCAGTCTGGGCTGAATGGAAGGAAAATCGTGTTGTGATTGATTGATGATGTCTGCCTTGAGTGCGGCAGTGGAATCAAATCAGAGGGATATTTAATGTATGCAAATTCACCTGTTTGTGCTCTGCTAAAGGAGAGGGAGAAGAGGGTGGACCAAAGAGACAGAAGTCAAGATTGTATGAATGAATGGTAACTTAAGAATGAGGATGAGAACAAATGAATGAACAATTGAAATACTGCAGGCTCTTCTGATTGCCTTCCACTCAATGAGTATATTCCTCAATGTGTGAGAAGATGGGTAGGAATCTCTTGTTCCCTCAGTCAGGCACATTCACCATACAGAGAGATTCTAGGCTTTAAAATACTTTCTTTAAAAATTGCAACATGTCCCAGATGCAAGCTACCTACCTAACATGGTGTTCAATCAGAAGAAAAAAAAAAAGAAGAAAAAAGAAGTATGTTTCAGTAAGAAAGAAAAATTTGGCTGTGTTGGATGTTTTGAAACATGTTACATTTAGGTCCAACATGGAACTTTCCCAAATGCAGTTTTGACTTGATTCATTTTTACCTTATGTGATGTGCTTACTACCCAACCCCCTCTTGAAAGATGTGTCTCTACTGTAGGTCACAAATTTGACATTCCCTATTAAACCCAAGGTAACCCCAGACATTAACAACTCAATTTTTAATTTTACTTGGTACCCTCACCCACAGGGGTACAAGTGATCGAAGAATATGTGAAATGCTTAAGGAAGGATGCTGCATTGTCACATTTAGGAGAAACTGTATCAATTTATCCTATTCTTTTGAAGTTAAGAATGACCTTCTAGAATGGTGTCTTTACTCATTATTTATTCTTTTTCTCAGGCTTTTATATTTGGAGTAAAGAAATAGCAGGGCCAGGGACTATTCTTTACTTTTCTGATAACTTTATTGGATGATCAAACTACGAGTTTACCTTAGGCATTCAAGTATCTATACTAACTGTTCACCCTTGCAGCCACCCTACAGAACAAGTGGGATCAGACAAACAGGAGTTCAAGCAATGTTACTGAACTCCAGCAATATAAGCTCAGGCCCTTGCCCAGGGTCAATCTTGGTCTCTGCCTGGTTTGCAGCCCATGACGATACTGATACCAATTTACATAATCATGAGTTACAACTGCCATTTTTCCACACTCAGCCCTGCTTCTATTATAGGGAAATTGGTTACCAGACAGAAAGGGAACATATACAAAAGCATTTAGAATTCTAAATGTCATTCCTTTCTTTGTTCTTAATCTATAGGTATTTCTGTAAATCCTTTGAAAAATACAGAAGTGGTATATTCTAAGTACCAACTGGAGTATTAATCAGGGATTTAAGATACCCAGTTTCTATTTAGGCTCTGCCTTGTGTGCTGGTTATATTCGACATCTCTTATCTGTGGGATAAAGAAAGTACTGTATCTGTGTCTTTTGGCACAAGGGAGTTATGAGAGTAAATGATATATTCTGCTTCAGTATAATTCCTTAGTTAATTGCATTACTATGTAAAAATTATGATAATAAACATTATATTGCTCAAACCACTATTTGTGGTTTATGACAAACGGGCTTATTTCCCCCCAATTAGTTCTAACATACCAGCAGATACTCTTTTTTTCTTACAGCCTATAACTGTTTGCTAAGTACACTCTTCCAAATTATTGGTTAGGCAAGAACAAAAAATCCATTGCCCTTGCTGTATATTAACTAGAAAATTGGCACAAATAATCTTTGTGTTATAAATAGTTCCCTTTCATCCCAGATGCAACTAGAAAGTCAAAGAAAATAATGTTATAGATGAAGACAAGCATTCTTTCCATTCTCTGGAAGGAACACAGTGCCGCCAGTGTTCAATTTTTTTCCCTTTCATGATTTCCACAGACACTGCCTAATTGTGTAGCCCTGATAATTTTCCAAAGAGGCTTGCTAACATGTGAAGGATCATATTTTCTGGTGATAAAGAGACATGACAGCTCTCTTTTACGAACCCTCAAATTCAATAATTCCTAATTTTGTTTTTTGGGAAGTTAATGCTATACAGGTCAAGGTAAATGTCTTTCTAAAATCTTAGTGTTGTTAGCTTTTTTTTTTATTTTGGTAAAAAAAACACATAATATGAGACCACCCTCTTAAATTTTTTTTTTTTTTTTTTTTTTTGTTGTTGTTGTTTTTTGTGGTACGCGGGCCTCTCACTGTTGTGGCCTCTCCTGCCGCGGAGCACAGGCTCCGGACGCGCAGGCTCAGCGGCCACGGCCCACGGGCCCAGCTGCTCCATGGCATGTGGGATCTTCCCGGACCGGAGCACGAACCTGCGTCCCCTGCATGAGCAGGCAGACTCTCAACCACTGCGCCACCAGGGAAGGCTTTAAACTTTTAAATGTAGAGTACAGTATTGGTAGCTGTAAGCACAGTGTTGTACAGCAGATTTCTAGAACATTTTCCTCCCTCATGACTGAGACTCCATACACATTGAATAACAACTCTCTGCTTTCCCTGCTCAGCACATGGCAACCTTCTTTTTATTTCCTGCTTCTATGAGTTTAACTACTTTAGATACCTTATATTAGTGAAATCATGTAATATATGTCCTGCTGTGTCCTTATTTCTGTTAACATAATGTTCTCAGAGTTCATCCATTTTATAGTATATGCCAGGATTTCCCTCTTTTACGACTGAATAATATTCCATTGTATGCACATACCACTTTTTAAAAATCCATTCACCTGTCGGCGGACATTTAGGTCGCATCCCTGTCTTACCTATTTTGAACAATGCTGCACTGTACATGAGAGTGCAAATATCTCTTCAAGATCCTGATTTCAGGTTTTTTTGGATAAATAACCAGAACTGGAATTGTTGAATCATATGGTAATTCTATTTTTAGTTTTCTGAGGAAAAGCTTTACTGTTTTTCACAGTGGCTGCACTATTTTATATTCCTACCAACAGCGTGGAATTCCAATTTCTCCACATCTGTAACAAAACTTGTTGTTTTCTGGGCTCTTTTGATAACGGCCATCCTAGCAGGTGTGAGGTGCTACCTCATTGTGGTTTTGACTTGCATTTTCCTGATGGTTAGTGATGTTGGCCCTGGGCTTTTCTTTCTTGGGAGATTTTTGATTACTGACTTAATCTCCTTACTAGTTATAGGTGTGCTCATATTTTCTATTTCTTTCTGATTCCATCTTGACAGGTTGTATGTTTCTAGAAATTTATCTGTTTCTTCTAGGCTATGTAGTTTCCTGGTATATAGCGGTTCACAGTAGTCTCTTATAATCCTTCTAATTTCTGTGAAATCAGTTGTCATGTCTCCACTTTTATTTCTGATATGATTTTTCTAGTCTTCTCTTTTTTTCCTTAGGCTAGCTAAGGATTTGTCCATTTTGTTGATATCTTCAAGAAAACCGCTCATGACAAAGGCTTGCTTGTAGGCAGTTTACTTTGGGAAGTAATCTCAGGGAACAGGAAGACTTTGAAGACTGAAGCAGGGGAAAAAGGAAAGCTAACAGAAGAGACGATTATTAAGCTGGTTTTATTGTAGCCAACTGAGACTGACCTTGTAGGAACCCTCTGAGGAACCTGTAGAATGTTCCTTAAAATAGACCCAGCTGAGGACAGACGAGAAGAGTTATTTACTGCTGCACGTTGCTTCAGGATATTATAATCCCTAGTAACTTTATCCCCCCCGCCCCGCCCTTGATCATTCCTTAAGAATTCAGTCCAGATTTTACATCCCGACTGTCTCCCACAATACTTTGAACATAGAAGGTACTTATTAATAAATACTTGTTGAATTCATCAATTGAATGTGCTCTCCTCTGTAGTTATTCTGAGCCAAGAGGGGAGCTACTAAAATCTGAAGTGTACATGGAAACTTTCCCTTAAGCAAAAACTATGAACATTAACTATGAGTCCATTTGGACTGCTAAAATAAAATATCACAGACTGGGTGCTTATAAACAATACAGATTTATTGTTCACAGTTCTGGAGGCTGGGAATTCAAGATCAGGGTACCAGGATGTTCACCTTCTAGTGAGGGTCCTCTTGGTGGTGCATAGCCTGCGCCTTCTCACTGTATCCTTACATGGTGGAAGGGGCTGGGGATCTCCCTGCAGCCTTTTTTATAAGGTACTAATTCCACTCATCAGGGTTCCACCCTCATGACTTAAACACCTCCCAAAGGGCCCTACCTATTAATAACATCATACTGGGCATTAGAATTTCAACATATCAATTTTATGGGGGACATAAATATTCAGACTACAGTATTAACCTTTATCTCAGAAGAAGTGTCCAAATTATTCTCTACCTCTTGACCAAGGCTACCACTGGTGGGGTGGAAGTTTTAATGTCTTTCATATTTTTAAAATTTATGAATATGTATCATTGTTCTACAGTTCCTTGTTTACCTTAAACACACATAGAGACACAAACACACACACACAGACACACACATAACTTGCTCCAGAGTTATACTGCCTGGGTTTGAGGTCTGATGTAGCTAACTGTTCTCTAGGTGGCTTTGGGCAAGTTGTTTAACCTCTCTGTTCCTGTGATTCTATGCTGATAAGTGACAATAGTTCTAATACCTGCCTCATGGGAGAATTACAGGTGATAAACCATGTAACCTACTTTATAAATAGGTACAAGCCCCCCAAATGAGGCATTTTATTGATAGTATATAGTAATAAAAGCACTGTTTGGGCCAGGGAAATATCTTCTGTGTATCTCTGGCATCATCTGAGTACACGTTATCAGGGGCAATGTTGAAAATTTTTAACAACTGTCTGGCGTGGGCATTGACCAAACAGAGTGGTCACTGGTCATTAACAATCATTATGGCCCTACTGGTATGTACAGGCCAAACATAGACATGCAGCTCCCTCAGAATTTTCCCAAAGCAGAGGGCTCCTCTGGTACTCTCCTGACTCCACTCCCTGTCTGCAGCTTTCCTGCATCCTGGGGTGGTCCTCCCATGCCACTCTTAGCCATTCTTCCTGCAGTTTTAGAGAACCAGGTGTGCTCTGCTGTGGAGAGAACCTGTGTCTCTTTGCCCACGTGCAGCACCAGAGCCACCTGGAGTCTCCCCTCTCTCAGCTGTCTACGGGCACCGGCAAGGACAAACTTCCATTGGCCGATTGTGTAAGAACCAAGGGTGGAGGCTGCTTTCAGACTACTGCCATCAGTCTGACTTTGCATGGTTGTCAGCTGAAGAGGAAATGTTTACTTTTATTAAGCAAAACAATGACTACAATAGAAAGATTACAGCCATCTGGTTTCTGAAGAGTAGCAAACTTTTATCTACTGCCTCAGTTTATAAAAACAAACAGCTAAAATACAGTGAATTCCCACTCCATCCCTGTGGGATACATGGATGCTTTGGAAAAGGGAAAGAGGCAAATTTTTTACATGATCTTTTGCATTACATATCTTTATAGGTTCTCATTCAACACGTAAAAGCTAGAAACGTGACCTTATAAATGTGAATCCCCGGGACTCTTTGGGATCTGTGCTGCTGGATTTTTTAAAGCTTATTGCATCGAGAGAGGGAATGAGATGTAGTGGAAAGAATGTGCAATTGTAAGAGCTGGTTTTGTCTGTGACCTGTTATATTCTAACTGTGGGAAAGTCAGAAAGGCATTGTCACTGTTCTGAGGGCATCTGCTTCTTCATCTGCATCAGGATCGTCCTTGTGTACTTTATAGCCTCGGGTACTGTGACACTCTTGAACGTAGCAACGAAGGGTGTGGGGGCACATCAAAAAATTCCCATCACCACTCCCACTCCTCAAGTCATCTGAGTCAGCTCTGGGCGGGACAAAACCTCAAGATTGGTTACCTCTGGCTGCCAGCTGTCTTCTTTAGGTACAACCTCCCATTGTGACAAAGAACAAATGGAGCTGCCAGAGGAGTCTGTGTTCCAGGTGTCCAAAGAGCATGTCATGATGCCCAAAATGTGGCCAGTAAGGATGGGGGACTGCAAAGCTGGATGGGGGCCTGGGAGATGCATTTGCAATCTGATAGCCAAATTTCTGTCTTCCCATGCGTGGGGTACGTCTATCCTTCTGCAGTAGACATGGCCTTTTAGTGTTATGCAGACTGGCTTCAGAGTTTCTCTGACCAAGAATGTGAGTTGTACAAATGAAAATTCCATCACTCTTTTAAACAATAAGAAAAAAATGATAAGGTTAAAAAACCTGTTTTCATTATCACGATGTTTGTCATCAAAAGATAGACAAACTATTAGCGCCTTGATAAAAAATAAATTTTTTCAAATATTTGAATGCTGAAAATTATGTTTCATTGTTTAATCACATTCTTGAGCAAATAGGTATTTTGTGGACAATGTCTAACCTGAATTTGAAGAGCCCATCATTCAAAAAGTCTTGATCAAGAATTGTGTCAAGCTATTATTTAGAAGTTATACAAATTGAATATTTAGAATAATCTATAATGCTTTGAACTTTATTTTTATAATAATATAAATAAGGTATAATAAAATTTCCCAAGCACATATACTCTCACATCCCTCAGTTAACTTCTGCATTCTGTATAAATGTCTTGATTTTCTGTGTTCTGCCTTAAAGGGTGGGTTTGAGGCTCTTTGGAGAAAATTCATAAGAATATGCTTTATGAATCACATTTTTTTTTTGCACAACTATCATGTATTAGCTCTTCTGCTACTTTCAACCCAATCCTTTCCCGTTCTGACAGGCCATTTCAGGCTCCAGATACTTTATCGATATTTTTTGTCCAATTGATTTCATTCACACACACACACACACACACACACACACACACACACACACACTTCTTATTCAAAATACTGAGGAAACTGGACTATTTCAGAATTGAGTTAACAGAAGGCAACTTCCGCCTGGTGCCCCAAAAGACATGGTCCCCACATTCCACATACCAAAGCCTGAACAAATACAACTACTCCTTTAGTTTATAGCCCTTTTTAAACTTCACATGGCCAACATTTTCATTGAAATTTTTCTTTCTGTGAATGAGCTTTGTTTTAGCATGTAAGATCCTAGAGAGCAGAAGCATGTTTCAGAGGACTGGACAGATGTATATATTTATTGGATGATGTAAATTTTACCACTCTGCCCCAACAGAGCCAAACAATTTCCTATAGTTCTTCTGGGTCTTAACAAAGTAGGTAAGGACAACAGGGCATTATAATCCCGATTTCCATTTAAAAAACAAGAGCATTAAAGACACCGAAGAGTTAATATAACACAATGGTTCTGTCCCTTCTACTTCTAGAACATGTACTGACTCCATCCCCTTCCCTCTAATTTCACTCTCTCCATCTTCTCTTGTGTAATCTCGGTCTAAGCCGTCATCATGTCACCCGGACCATGATAACTGGTCTCCCTCTCTTGATTCCTTACAATGTATTCCCCACACAGCAGCCTGATCCTATCACTCCCCTGAATGGAATCCTTCAATGATTTCCTATCTCACTTGGAATGGAATCCAAACTCCTAACCATAGCTTACTGGATCTGTCGTGATCTGGTTCCCTCACGTCATCTCCTGCTGGTTCATCCGGCTTAACGTGCTTCAGCCACCCTGTTGACTGATCCTCGATTCTGCCCAAGCTCCTTTATCCCAGCTTATGCGTCTGTGTTACCCTCTGCCTAGGATCTCTTTCCTTAGATCTTCATACAGCCAGCTGCTTCTTATTCTTCAATTAGAAAGAACTTCCGTGGCCATCCTGATTAACGTAGCCTTCCAGCAAACCTGTGGATTTGCCTTGTTGTCATCATAGCACCATGCTTAGCACTCACTCAAATTTGAATCTATCTTGCTTAATTATTTGTCTCTGTATTTATTTTCTACTTCTCCAGTGAATGACAAACTCAAGAGCCAGCAACTTGTCTCCTTTTCCCACCGCTGAATCCCAGCGGCTATTAGAGTACATGGCAAATAGTAGTCAATCAATAATTATGTACTGAATGAAGGAATGCATGAATGAATGAAACGTATCATGTCAAACACTCTGAAATTGTTACGACAGGTTATTGGGTCAGTAGATCCTGCTGAGAAGGTAGAAAGAAAAGGAGTAGAAGTTGCTAAAATTTATGCTATCAAAGTGATATTTCCTTGTCAGTTGGAAGTAAGGCTATCAAGAGCAAAGAAGGTAAAGAAATTCTTTCAGGTTCACTCTACTAACAGCCAAGCTAGGATTCAAATCTGAAAGTGTCTAAGTCTAAAATGCACGGCCTTTTTACTGCATAGGACTGGCAATAAATGGCCAGGTTCCTTTCACTTAAAAAATGTCCAATGGCATAGTGGTTAATATTATTACGTAATTTAAAAAAATGTCATCAGTCTCAACTGAATATTCATGGTGTTTGAGAATCACATTCTTTCTTATAAATATTACTTTTATTCCTCTTAAATTATTGCAAGTGACTTGCCAAACCATGGGTCAGCAGTATGCTGACTCCCTAAAGAAATAAACTAATATTTGCAGTAAATTTCCTCTATTCTGGACCACAAAGATGTGCAAAGAGAAGATGGGTAAAAAAAAAAAAAAAAAAGTGCATTTGGTTGGAAATAAGAAACTAATTCTGGGAAACCAATCAAATTGCCTCTTTGGAAGCAATCCCAGAGTTTTGAAAGTTACTCTTTAAAATAAAAGGAAGGTGCTCAAAGAAATTAAATGGCTACCTATAAACCACAGTGATTGCACCTCTCATCTCAGGAATGACAGGCTCTGTTGTACACGAGGTAAATTCTCTCCCACTAGCTAGTAAGTTCTTGCTTCAGAATCACAGTCAGGCAAGCCATGTAGCAAAGTCTACCAATGAATCCGTTTATTCTCTGGGCAAAGACCGGCTCCATGTGCTCTACTGTTCACATTATCAGCTCTAGTCAGGTCTGTTGTGCCACATACAACCACTTCTTATATCATTTTGTTCTCACAGCATCCCTTTTTCTCCTATTTAATCAATTATGAAACTGAATCTTAGAGAGAAGTGACTTGCCCAAGGTCACACAACTTAAGGTGTTATTATTGAGACTCAGTCCCATAGGGTGTGACTTTAGAACCCAAACCCTAAACCATTCCATTGTATTCCATGTGCTTACAGTTGAAAACTATGCTGACTCTTTTTAAATGAAAACAGAACAAAAAACTTACAATCAGCTGGTTTACTTCATTTGTTTTTTTTATAATGTTGCTTACTATAAGTGAAAACATAAATCTGTATATATGTTTTTTATGCTTAGAGCTCATATAAAACTATAAAACCAAAATATAGTTGGAAGTTAAATATAAAAGAAGAACCGTATCCAAATTAACACAATTTGGGGGAAGTGAATCTTGCTTTACGGAAACTAAACAGTCACTCACAGCAGGGATATGGTAGTGAATCTCTGGTGGGAATTCTTTCTGACTTGGCAGACCTCCAATACTGTGGGTCATGATGGCTCTATTCTACCACGGCTTTTCTCCATTAAAAATACCAAGATGGTTTGTGACGATCATTTGGCCCTCACATAGCTCGAGCTCAACATTGACATATTGGCTCTTCCTCTGTTCTTTTCTCGTGATCCTGTGACAATTAAATGTCGCCACCAAGTGCCAACGTGAGCATAAGCACGGGTGTGAATGCAGGCACAGAAATCATGCAGCAGTACTTGCTTAGAAAGGGGTCATCCAGATAGTCAAGAAGTGCTGGTAGTCAGTGTTTTAGGATAACCAAACTGAACATGAAATTTAAAAAATTTTAGAGATGAATGTGGAAACCTCAAAAGTATGTCCCTGGACACCTCCAAGGGTCTGCAGATCCCAGGTTGAGTAACCATGTTTGCAGTTGATCTATCTGAGTTCAAATGATGACACTACCAACTCAGTTTCTCCATCCATGTAATGGGAATAGAAAGAAGGCTGTTCTACAGTTGTCATGAGTGTTAATGGCTACAATGCACATAAATTGCTCAACTCATAAGATAAAGGATAAGATAAAAGCTCTGTACATCTTTTCTAGTATTGTTAATATTATTAGGTGACCATGGTATATTGAGGAAAGCAGATATGCATACAACTAATAAGATCCAGAGAAAAACTGCTTTGTATATTTATACACAAAGTGCCCTGTTAGCATAGATAAGGCAGTGACAACAACAAATTCACACAGCTGGTAAGTGACAAGGCTGGGATTCCAACCTGGACAGCCTGGCTCTGTGGGCTGTGCTTTTGAGTTCTTGAAAGAGATTTAAAATTAACAAGTATCAATAAAAGGGAGAGGAACATTGGTAATCAGCAGAGCCAGTCCATCTGACTCTCAAATCCTCACACTAAAGCACTGTGATCTCCTGACTCTGTAGCAAATGCCACAAAAGTCTGAACTTTAAGAGCCCCATTCAGTCTTGGGGCCCTTTCCCCCCAGACTTCCTGGCAAATACAGGTATTGCTCTGGGGTTCCTCCTACTTTGTACATCATGCATTTTAATTTTTATAAGTTTTTTTTTAATTGAATGAAAGATTCTTTAAACTCCATAGTGCTTTACAATTTTCAAAAGTTTCACACACATGATTTCATGTAATCCCATAATAAAAATTTTTCCCCCCTACTCCTGTATTGCCCCTCTCCCCACTGGTAACCACTAGTTTGTTCTCTGTATATGTGAGTCTGCTTCTTTTTTGTTTTATTCACTAGTTTGTTGTATTTTTAGATTCCACATATAAGTGATTTCATACAGTATTTGTCTTTCTCTGTCTGACTTATTTCACTTAGCACAATGTCCTCCAAGTCCATCCATCCATTCTTGCAAATGGCAAGATTTCATTCTTTTTTATGGCTGAGTAGTATTCCATTGTATGTATGTATGTATGTATGTATATATATATATATATATATATATATATACACACACCACATCTTCTTTATCCATTCATCTGTTGATGGACATTTAGGTTGCTTCCATACCTTGGCAACTGTAAATATTGCTGCTATGAACATTGGGGTGCATGTATCTTTTCGAGTGAGTGTTTTTCAGATATATATCCAGGAGTAGAATTGCTGGGTCATATGGTAGTTCTGTTTTTAGTTTTTTGAGAAACTGCATATTGTTTTCCACAGTGGCTGCACCAGTTTACACTCCCACCAACAGTGTGCGAGTGTTCCCTTTTCTCCACACCCTCGCCAACATTTGTTATTTGTGGGGTTTTGTTTTTTTGATGACAGCCATCCATTCTGACTGGTATGAGGTGATATCTCATTGTGGTTTTGGCTTGCGGTTCCCTGATGATTAACGATGTTGAGCATCTTTTCATGTGCCTGTTGGCCATCTGCATTTCTTCTTTGGAAAAATGTCTATTCAGTTGTTCTGCCCATTTTTTAATCGGGTTTTTGCTTTTTTGATGTTGCATTGTATTAGGTGTTTATATATGTTACATCACACACTTTAAAAGGAAGTGAGTGATCCCCAGTCCATATTGACATAAATCACTTAGTTCCAGCATGAGTAAGCTAGAGGACTCCAACTGGTCTTCCCCGACACCCAGAGTTTGCTTGCTTCTGCACAAAGTTTAAGAAATTAAATTAGTTGTCAGCACTTAAATATCAGATTTTATATAACAATCCAGGTTTCTGCCATCTCCTGAGC
Source organism: Aethalodelphis obliquidens (assembly GCF_003676395.1). Lineage (NCBI taxonomy): Eukaryota > Metazoa > Chordata > Mammalia > Artiodactyla > Delphinidae > Aethalodelphis > Aethalodelphis obliquidens. The sequence continues at coordinate 11,071,396 of NW_020837989.1, forward strand.
AATCAGAATATCTAGAAACATTGAGCCCGTATTCCCCATGATGACAACTGAATGGAGTTTAGCTTCAAAACAGGCATCTGAACCTTTTTTTGGTCTTAGTTCCCTCCCTAAAATCTTCTCTTACCATCAGTGGTAGTGAAATCTTCTCTTACCTTCAGTGACCACAGGCACTGACGTGGGAGACTCCTGGAAAAGCACTCAGTGTGTATCCACTACTATTACTGAGGACGTTTTGTTGTTGTGGACTGGCTTAGATGCCCAGCACTGTCAGAGCCTGGGACCTGGGTGGTGTGGTAGTTGGCAAAAAGTGGCAATGAATTTCCCCTACGCCTGCATGCACATCCCTTTGTAGTATGACTTTGCTACTTTTCCTCTCCATCCTGCAAATCTGGGCTTGGCCCCATGACTTGCTTTGGCAAATGGGCGTCGGCAAGGGTGTGCTTATGCCTTGGGGTCTCCCCTCTCTGGCTACTGAGATCCCTTAGCCACAACGTGACAAGCCCGGTGCACCTATTGGAGGATGAGTGACAATGTGGAGGGATGGGTCCATCCATGGGAGCAAGGCCATCCTAGGGCAGTGGGTCGGAAATGACCCCCAAACCAGGAGAAGTAAGAAAGTGCTATTGTGTTAACGTGGGTTGGCTTTTAGAGAGCAACAGCTAACTCACAAGAAGGCAAAGACCCAGAATATCTACCATGCGACAGCATAAACTCTGATCTTCCTGAGGGTCTTCTCAGGAAAGAGAATTAGGCATTCTCTCTCTATAAATAAGGCCTAAAGCAAGTGACTCCTCTACTTTAGTTTTTAATGAAAAAGGACAGAATTGAAATCACTAGTGAGAGAATATTTAGGGTGTTTTTATAACTGGGAAGTGAACATTAAGGTAAATATACAGAAAACCAAGGTAAAGGTAATTTAACCAGTTACAGAAGTCATAGAACATGCAAAAAAAAATACACATAATCATACCATTCTAAGACGATTCCTTGATGATTTTGTAATTATCAAGGTTCTATTTGTGTGCATATGAACTTATTTTTTGAAAAGTTATCAAAATGGTGATAATAAAATCAACAATAAGAAGAAAAATAAGAATAACTTCTGTATTGAGTTCTTATGTACCCAGCACTTTTCTAAGGACCCATGCAGATTTTCTCCTTCAAATACAACACCACGAGGGACATCCTATTATTAGTAGTAGTATTTTTTATTGAAGTATAATTGATTTACAATATTGTGTTAGTTTCAGGTGTACAGCAGAATGGTTTGGTTATATATATACACACATATGTATATATGTATGTGTGTATACACACACACACACAAACATTTTTTTCGATTCTTTTCCTTATAGTTTATTACAAGATATTGAATATCCCTGTGCTATACAGTAGGTCCTTGTTGTGAGACATCCTATTATTATGTCCATTTGACAGACGAGCAAAATGAGTCTCAGAGAGATTGGGTAACTTCTCCAGAATTCCAGAGCTAGGACCTAATCTGCAGTTCTATTATATATCCATGCTATTAATGTCTACACTTTACCATTTTCGTTGGGTTAACAGTCATAGTAATGAAGGGATTTATATCTATAAAGCTGCCCAGAGAAGACCTGAATTTGAACAGGAGGGTTTTTTTTTGGTTTTTCTTTTTTTCCTCATTTCTTAAATTTAACCTGACAGTTTCAAGTTCACTTTAAATTTACCGTAACAGGGCTGAGCAGAGACATTCTTATTTCAATCCACCAGAGGGCAGTATGAGGCAGAGTTTCCTTCTGAAGACAAGTTTCCCATCTGAGCACTCCTGCTGCCTTACCAGGGGTCACTGAACTCTGGTGTCCACCTTCATTTCTATTGCTATCTTTTTGTATTGTTGGTTTTTTCATTTTAAGATGCTTAGAGATGCCCCCAGTTTTTAGAACACTATTCTTTTCCAACTAAGCAGCATGGGGCTGTGGAAACAGTGCGGGATAAAATAACCGAGAGATTCTTTACCTGTGGTCCTACATGTGTGATTCCCTGACCTTTGGATATCACTGGGCTTCCTGGGTCAGATTCATTTACATCATGAGATGATAAAGTTGGACGAATTCTGAGGATCACTCCAACTCTCACCTTCTACAATTTCTAACGTAGAAGGTGCTGTGAGTCTTAATTAACACTGTGTAAACAACGGTATGTAAGAAATGTCACATTGGTTGTTGTTGTCATTATTATTAGTAAACAGAATTATATGACTGAGTCTCCAACCTACCAGACTGATGAAAAATGCAGTCTGTCATTATTGGGGCTCCCTGCAACTCTCGCCAACCCTAATTACCTCACAGTCCATGAGTGTTACAGAGTGTCCAAGGGTCAGGGAGGAGCCTACTCTTGAGGTTTCTGGCCACACTGGTCTCCTGGGGTCAAGGAACTGCTGCTTGTGTTTCTTGCCTGGAGGACCCTTGTCTAGGCTGGGAACCTAGGGCCCAACATCCATGAGTAGGTCTCGGAGTCAGGAAGGCTCTGACCCACAGCAGAAAAGATGTGTTATGGATCGAAGCCCTTCTCTGGCTGCCCACAAAGGTACTTCCTTGCTCCTTTCTTCCTATCAGAGTTGCTTTCATGAGCTCACATTTTCACTCACAGGAGAGAGAGGGAGGAAGAGAGAGTGAGGAGGGAGGGAGAAGAGGAGAGTTGTCCTCTGGCCACTTCTACTTGACCCCTACGAAAGTCCTAGGAAAAGGAAATGCGAAAGGCCTGGCTATCTTCATGGAAAGGAAGAGGGAAACCCTAGACCAAAACATGTTAATGTTTCAATAAATATTGTTCTTCCACCCCAAAAACCCAGAACCTAGAGTGAAGGAGGGATAATGTCTTGGGTAGATTGTATTCTCGACAGTGCCAGAACCAAGTTGCTCAGTGACTATCGGGTGGTTAATTTTCTCCTTCAGTCTGAAAGAGAAAAGGAAGAATGGGCAGGATTAGATTTTGAACCAAAATGGCAGGTATATGAATCAGGAACCAGGCATGGGTGTGAATTCTGGATCCATGGTTTTCTGGCTATGGGACCTTGGAGAATACTGACTCTTCCTTCTTCAACAAGGAGGTGTACAAATTTTGCATCCAGTTTAAAGGAATTTGCTGATTGCTTGAAACCGGCTTAACACCCCTGCCCTTGGGAATGTCCGCAGACCCTTTCATGGGGTCCTGAAGCCACAATGGAGAAAGCCTTGGGAGTTCTGTCCTCCTTGGTTGGGAAAGTTCAACTCTGTCCCTCTGTCCACCTGTTCAGACCTCTTGGCCTATATCTGATCCTCTGCAGAGCGCTGTGGATTGATACTCTTCTGGACACTCTTTTTTTTTTCTTTCTTCTTTTACTAGACTCTCTCTTTACGGCAGCCTTTTTCATCTCATGTGTTGCTCACTCTGTAAACTGAGATCTTGCTCCAGGTTCAAAACGCTAAGCCAGATTCACAGCCCCAGGCCCCTAGAAATGGTCCATTAAGTGCAACAAAGGTCTATTGTACCCAAGTAGCTGGACCATGTACCTTCCCAACAGCAACGCACAAGGGTTACCGCTGACCCATCCTCACTAGCATTCTGTATCCACAGATTTGCCTTATCCGCCTTTCTTTTCTGCTGCTTTTTATTGTTTGTTGTTAATTTTGGTAAAAATAGATGACATGAAATCTACCCTCCTAACGAAGTTTTAAACGTACAAAACATTTTTTGTGTGTTTTTATCATGTATACCCTGATGACTAAGAAAATTTAGCATTTTAAAACAGGTTGAGTAGGTTGCCTCTTTCTGAATGACCTCTTGGAAAACTTTTGCCCACATTTCTGTTGTTGTTGTTTTGTTCATTTTATTAATTTATAAGTGTTCTTTATATAGCCTAGATATTAGCCCTTTGTCAAATTTACATGTGACAAATGTATATTTTCAGTCTACAGCTGATCTTTTCACTTTGTTTATAGGACCTGTTGATGAAGTTTAATGTGTTGAATCTATCATTTCTTTTTTCTTTTTGAATTGTGCTCTTTGTGTCTTGTTTAAGAAATCCTTCCTGCAGGAAACTTGCAGAAGTCTCTTAGATAGCCTCATCCACAAGAGGGCAGACAGCAGAAGCAAGAAGAACTACAGTCCTGCAGCCTGTGGAACAAAAACCACATTCACAGAAAGATAGACAAGATGAAAAGGCAGAGGGCTATGTACCAGATGAAAGAACAAGATAAAACCCCAGAAAAACAACTAAATGAAGTGGAGATAGGCAACCTTCCAGAAAGAGAATTCAGAATAATGGTAGTGAAGATGATCCAGGACCTCAGAAAAAGAATGGAGGCAAAGATCAAGAAGATGCAAGAAATGTTTAACAAAGACCTAGAAGAATTAAAGAAAAAACAAACAGAGATGAACAACGCAATACCTGAAATGAAAAATACACTAGAAGGAATCAATAGCAGAATAACTGAGGCAGAGAACGGATAAGTGACCTGGAAGACAGAATGGTGGAATTCACTGCCACAGAACAGAATAAAGGAAAAAGAATGAAAAGAAATGAAGACAGTCTAAGAGACCTCTGGGATAACATTAAATGCAACAACATCTGCATTATATGGGTCCCAGAAGGAGAAGAGAGAGAGAAGGGACCTGAGAAATATTTGAAGAGATTATAGTCGAAAACTTACCTAACATGGGAAAGGAAAGAGCCACCCAAGTCCAGGAAGTGCAGAGAGTCCCATACAGGATAAACCCAAGGAAAACACACTAGCAAAAATTAAAGGCAAAGAAAAATTACTGAAAGCAGTAAGGGAAAAGCGACAAATAACATACAAAGGAACTCCCATAAGGTTAACAGCTGATTTCTCAGCAGAAACTCTACAAGCCAGAAGGGAGTGGCATGATATACTTAAAGTGATGAAAGGGAAGACCCTACAACCAAGATTACTCTACCTGGCAATTAAGAAAATGGCCATAGGAACATACATATCAAAAATTACCTTAAACGTGAATGGATTAAATGCTCCAACCAAAAGACACAGGCTTGCTGAATGGATACAAAAACAAGACCCATATATATGCTGTCTACAAGAGACCCACTTCAGGCCTAGGGAAAGTGAGGGGATGGAAAAAGATATTCCATGCAAATGGAAATCAAAAGAAAGCTGGAATAGCAATACTCATATCAGATAAAATATACTTTAAAATAAAGAATGTTTATAAATAAAGAGAAAAGAAGGACACTACAAAATGATCAAGGGATAAACCCAAGGAGAAGATATAACAATTATAAATATATATGCACCCAACATAGGAGCACCTCAATACATAAGGCAACTGCTGACAGCTATAAAAGAGGAAATCGACAGTAACACACTAATAGTGGGGGACTTTAACACCTCACTTACATCAATGAACAGATCATCCAAACAAAAAAATGATTAAGGAAACACAAGCTTTAAATGACACAATAGACCGATAGATTTAATTGATATTTATAGGACATTCTATCCAAAAACAGCAGATTACACTTTCTTCTCAAGTGTGCACAGAACATTCTCCAGGATAGATCACATCTTGGGTCACAGATCAAGCCTCAGTAAATTTAAGAAAATTGAAATCATATCAAGCATCTTTTCTGACCACAATGCTATGAGATTAGAAATCAATTACAGGGGAAAAAAACGTAAAAAACACAAACACATGGAGGCTAAACTATATGTTACTAGATAACCAAGAGATCACTGAAGCAATCAAAGAGGAAATCAAAAAATACCTAGAGACAAATGATAATGAAAACACGATGATCCAAAACCTATGGGATGCAGCAAAAGCAGTTCTAAGAGGGAAGTTTATAGCTATACAAGCCTACCTCAAGGAACAAGAAAAATCCCAAATAAACAATCTAACCTTACACCTAAAGGAACTAGAGAAAGAAGAACAAACAAAACCCAAAGTTAGCAGAAGGAAAGAAATCATAAAATCAGAGCAGAAGTAAATGAAATAGAAACAAAGAAAACAATAGCAAAAATCAATAAAACTAAAAGCTGGTTCTTTGAGAAGATAAACAAAATTGGTAAACCATTAGCCAGACTGATCAAGAAAAAGAGGGAAAGGACTCAAATCAATAAAATTAGAAATGAAAAATGAGAAGATACAATGGACACTGCAGAAATACAAAGCATCCTAAGAGACTACTACAAGCAACTCTATGCCAATAAAATGGACAACCTGGAAGAAATGGACAAATTCTTAGAAAGGTATAACCTTCCAGGACTGAACCAGGAAGAAATAGAAAATATGAACAGACCAATCACAAGTAATGAAATTGAAACTGTGATTAAAAATATTCCAACAAACAAAAGTCCAGGAACAGATGGCTTCACAGGTGAATTCTATCAAACATTTAGAGAAGAGCTAACACCTATCCTTCTCAAACTCTTCCAAAATATAGCAGAGGGAGGAACGCTCCTAAACTCATTCTACGAGGCCACCATCACCCTGATACCAAAACCAGACAAAGATACTACAAAGAAAAGAAAATTACAGACCAATATCACTGATGAATATAGATGCAAAAATCCTCAACAAAATATTAGCAAACAGAATCCAACAACACATTAAAAGGACCATACACCACAATCAAGTGGGATTTATCCCAGGGATGCAAGGATTCTTCAATATATGCAAATCAATCAATGTTATACACCATGTTAACAAATTGAAGAGGAAAAACCATATGATCATCTCAATAGATGCAGAAAAAGCTTTAGACAAAATTCAACACCCATTTATGATAAAAACTCTCCAGAAAGTGGGCACAGAGGGAACCTACCTCAACATAATAAAGGCCATATACAACAAACCCACAGGAAACATCATTCTCAATGGTGAAAAACTGAAAGCATTTTCTCTAAGATCAGGAAGAAGACAAGGATGTCCAGTCTCACCACTATTATTCAACACAGTTTTGGAAGTCCTAGCCACAGCAATCAGAGAAGAAAAAGAAATAAAAGGAATCCAAATCAGAAAAGAAGAAGTAAAGCTGTCACTGTTTGCAGATGACATGATACTATACATAGAGAATCCTAAAGATGCTACCAGAAAACTACTAGAGCTAATCAATGAATTTGGTAAAGTAGCAAGATACAAAATTAATGCACAGAAATCTCTTGCATTGCTATACACTAATGATGAAAAATCTGAAAGGAAATTAAGGAAACACTCCCATTTACCATTTCAATAAAAAGAATAAAATACCTAGGAATAAACCTACCTAGGGAGACAAAAGACCTGTATGCAGAAAACTATAAGACACTGATGAAAGAAATTAAAGATGATACCAACAGATGGAGAGTTATACCATGTTCTTGGATTGGAAAAATCAATATTGTGAAAATGACTCTACTACCCAAAGCAATCTACAGATTCAATGCAATCCCTATCAAATTACCAATGACACTTTTTACGGAAGTAGGACAAATCTTAAAGTTTGTATGGAGACACAAAAGACCCCGAAGAGCCAAAGCAGTCTTGAGGGAAAAAAATGGAGCTGGAGGCATCAGACTCCCTGACTTCAGACTATACTACAAAACTACAGTAATGAAGACAATATGGTACTGGCACAAAAACAGAAACATAGATCAATGGAAAAAGATAGAAAGCTCAGAGATAAACCCACACACCTATGGTCAACTAATCTATGACAAGAGAGACAAAGATATACAATGGAGAAAAGACAGTCTCTTCAATAAGTGGTGCCTGGAAAACTGGACAGCTACATGTAAAAGAATGAAATTAGAACACTCCCTAACACCATACACAAAAATAAACTCAAAATCGATTAGAGACCTAAATGTAAGACCAGACACTATAAAACTCTTAGAGGAAAACATAGGAAGAACACTCTTTGACATACATCACAGCAAGATCTTTTTTGATCCACCTCCTAGAGTAATGGAAATAAAAACAAAAATAAACAAATGGGACCTAATGAAACTTCAAAGCTTTTGCACAGCAAATGAAACCATAAACAAGACCAAAAGACAGCCCTCAGAATGGGAGAAAATATTTGCAAATGAATCAACGGACAAAGGGTTAATCTCCAAAATATATAAACAGCTCATGCAGCTCAATGTTAAAGAAACAAACAACCCAATCCAAAAACGGGCAGAAGACCTAAATAGACATTTCTCCAAAGAAGACATACAGATGGCCAAGAAGCACATGAAAAGCTGCTCAACATCACTAATAATTAGAGAAATGCAAATCAAAACTACAATGAGGTATCACCTCCCACCAGTTAGAGGGGGCATCATCAGAAAATCTATAAAAACAAATGCTGGAGAAGGTGTGGAGAACAGGGAACCCTCTTGCACTGTTGGTAGGAATGTAAATTAATAGAGTCACTATGGAGAACAGTATGGAGGTTCCTTAAAAAACTAAAAATAGAATTACCATATGACTCAGCAATCCCACTACTGGGCATATACCCAGAGAAAACTGTAATTCAAAAAGACACATGCACCCCAATATTCTTTGCAGCACTATTTACAATAGCCAGGTCATGGAAGCAACCTAAATGCCCATCGACAGACGAATGGATAAAGAAGATGTGGTACATGTATACAATGGAATATTACTCAGCCATAAAAAGGAATGGAATTGGGTCATTTGTAGAGATGTGGGTGAATCTAGAGACTGTCATACAGAGTGAAGTAAGTCAGAAAGAGGAAAACAAATATCGCACATTAACGCATATATGTGGAACCTAGAAAAATGAAACAGATGAACTGGTTTGCGGGGCGGAAGTTGAGACACAGATGTAGAGAACAAACGTATGGACATCAAGGGGGGAAAGCGGTGGGGGCTGGGGCTGGTGGTGTGATGAATTGGGAGATTGGGATTGACATCTATACACTGATGTGTATAAAATGGATAGCTAATAAGAATCTGCTGTATAAAAAAATAAAATTCAAAAACATAAATAAAGTTTAAAAAAAGACCCAGTAAATGATAAATGATACACTTTCCAAAGACAAAAAAAGAAAAAAGAAATCCTTCCTACACTGACAAAGTGAGTGGGATCAAATTTTATTTTATTTTTTTATTAAAAATGGCATTTATTTATTTTTTTATTTTTTAATTGGAGTATAATTGCTTTACAATGGTGTGTTAGTTTCTGCTTTATAACAGTGAATCAGTTATACATATGTTCCCATATCTCTTCCCTCTTGCGTCTCCCTCCCTCCCACCCTCCCTATCCCAACCCTCCAGGTGGTCACAAAGCACCAAGCTGATCTCCCTATGCTATGCGGCTGCTTCCCACTAGCTATCTACCTTACGTTTGGTAGTGTATATATGTCCATGCCTCTCTATCGCTTTGTCACAGCTTACCCTTCCCCCTCCCCATATCCTCAAGTCCATTCTCTAGTAGATCTGTGTCTTTATTCCTGTCTTACCCCTAGTTTCTTCATGACATTTCTTTTTTCTTAAATTCCATATATATGTGTTAGCATACGGTATTTGTCTTTCTCTTTCTGACTTACTTCATTCTGTATGACAGACTCTGGTCTATCCACCTCATTACAAATAGCTCAATTTCATTTCCTTTTATGGCTGAGTAATATTCCATTGTATATATGTGCCACATCTTCTTTATCTATTCATCCGATGATGGACACTTAGGTTGTTTCCATCTCCGGGCTATTGTAAATAGAGCTGCAATGAACACTGTGGTACATGACTCTTTTTGAATTATGGTTTTTTCAGGGTCTATGCCCAGTAGTGGGATTGCTGGGTCATATGGTAGTTCTATCTAGTTTTTTAAGGAACCTCCATACTGTTCTCCATAGTGCCTGTATCAATTTCCATTCCCACCATCGGTGCAAGAGGATTCCGTTTTCTAGTGTGATCAAATTTTAAAGAGCTTTGCTTGCCTACCCTCAAAACACGTTTCTAAGATCTCTTTTAAAATTCTAAAAATTGACAACGTCTACCTGAAGGATGTTAGTTAGTTAAATGCCATTGATTCAACTAGTTGCTCATATGAAAACAATAATGACAGATTCCTATCTTACATTATACCCAAAAATCGATGCTAGAGACTTAAAAACACCATATGTGAAAAGAACAACTTTTAGAAAAATATATAGGACAGAGAGCTGATTTTATTAAAAAGCTTTTCTTTCAAAATTCAGCCCCACTCTATTTTGTCAGAGATCCAGTATTGTAACTGCAGTGAACAAGTTGTAGTGCAGCAAAGATACGTAACAGCAGTGGCCAGACACGTGGCTGTCCATGCATCACGGCCAGATCATAAAGGATCTTGACACTAGACCATGGAGTTGGAATTTTATCCAGACAGCTGTTGAGAGGTCTTACATAGGAGAGGGAGGTGATCATCGGATTTGCCTTTTAGAAAGACAGCTGCGGCAGGAATAAGGTGTAGACCCTGGGAGAGGGAGAAATAGGATGGAAAGGAAAATGGCGAGAAGGCTGTTGAATAATCTACGTGAGAGCAATGGGGATTCGAAATGGGGCAGCAGCTGCTGTGAGGGATAAAAAAAGGGGTGAATTTAAGAGCTTTTAAGGAGACAAATTTGCTGGGAGCTAGTTAATGTAAATTAGCTTTTTCCTGGCTACAAGTAATTGGCCACCTGGAAATACAGAATTGGGAGGGGGCAAAAAGAGAAACCTGAGTACCTATGTGAGGGCCAGTCCTGGGGTGGAGGAAACCCACTCATATTTTCTCCATCTCAAAACTCCTCTTTTAAGGAGATGGAAAAAATGTCTTTCCTTTGTGAGTGCACAATTCTTTGACAATAGCGTTTTAATACTAAAAGCAAGTTATTTGATTTTGATAACATTTCTTATTTTCCAAGGAAAAATAAGAGGCTTACACAGTGGTGCTTCCCAGTGAAGGGAAGGACACTTCAAATTCACAAAGCAAGGTGAAACTTAGAACAAATCAATTTGAGGGCATTATGCTTAACAAATGGTAAATTGTGAAATGCATGTTAGTTATTCACTTGCAGCTCCTGCCTTTTCTGAGTGGAAACAGCTGGGAGCTCATTACCTGTGCCAGGAAATGCCTCTCTATCCCCACACTGCCCACAAAGGCATAAAAGGTTACTGCTTTAGAAAATGAGACAGTAACAGGGGAAAGAGGGGAAAGAGGAGATTGCTTTTTCATACCAATTAGTTGGATGAAATAATACTGGTGACGTCTGTAGCAAGGGTGAATTGGAGACTGCATATGCTAATTTGAATGAAGATGTCCTAAAAATACCAATGAGAAGGGTATAGGAACATCAAACTTTTGACAGAAACTATCAAAAATTTTAGTGTAATAACATAAATAGCATTCATGAAGTTCTTCCCACTTTCAGTGGTGTCGGTATTGTTCACTGACCACCTCCCTTATGGTGGACAATGGCTACTCTGGTTTCCAGCTTCACATCTGGATGCCATATCATCAGTACACAGCTCATCGGCCCAAATTTAGTTAAACCCCCCTAGTCAGGAGAATGCATGTGCTGTTTTCCTTAAGCCAAAGTTAACTAAAGGAATCACTATGTCCAAGGGACCAAGATGACTTCGATTGACTTTGGCCTATCAGAGTCCACCCTTGAACCTGGAGATAAAGTCAACTTAGCTTCATAGTACAGGGCTATCTGGGAAAAGGCTGGATAATGGCAGAATCATCTGAGTTCTGCTATGAACAGAGAATAGGGACTGTGTTATTACTCATAGCATTCTAAACATAGATGGGAAGGATTTGGCATGTTCTAATAGTTGATGCCTGATAAGGAAACTTAGCTGAAATATGGGTGCAAATTTGAATTCCTCATGTTTTTATACTTTTCAAAGTCCCTTTGCACTGAATTGCATTTGATCCCATAAAAGCCATGGAGATTTTCAAGGGAGACAATATGATTCCCTTTCTTTTGCAGATGGAGAAACAGAGGGAGGAAGGACTTGGAAGAGAGATCATATCTTGGTTGTGAATCTATGAAAGAAAATGTGATCTAGTGCTAAATGCATAGATTTTGAAGTTGGATAGCTCTGATGGTTTGGGCAGGATCTCTCAGAGACTCAGTTACTCCATCAGTAAACAGATTAAAATATCCACCACTAATAACTATAGGAGGATAATTAAAAGGGACTCTCTGAATGGTTCTGAGGACAGGTGTGGAGAGGTTAAGGGCTCAGGTGTGAGATAGGATACCTGGTTCCAATCCCAGCTCCATCATCTACTAGTTTCATGGCCTTGGCAAGTCATTTAACTTCTCTCTGACCTTCAGTTTCTGCATTTACAACATGGGGCTGGTAAGATAGAATCAACTTAATAGAGTTTCCAGGAGGATGAATTGAGATGATGAATGTAAAGCATTTAACACAGTGTGGAGCACAGGTGAGCAGCAAGTAAGATTTAGGTGTGATATTTTGATCATGTGTTAACAAACACCTTCAATACACATGGTGTGGATTATATGATGGTTCTCGCCTCCAGTTGTAAAATGACCAGCAACTGTTCTCAAGAACCTTTCCTTTATATAACCTGAGATAGTCCTCCCATTTTCTTGGTAGGAGTCAAATGGTGCAGGGAAACATAGGACATTTTCATTATTTCTGTTTTATTCCAGGTTGGGCTGCATAGCGAGATTTGGAAGCACTGCACACCCACACCGAGCTGGCCTGCTTCGAGGACAGGAGGCGTGCTCACTGAAGAGGTGAGTTAAAAACAAACCCCGACGCAGATCATGCTTCAGTTATATCCATTTCCCACAGCCGGGGGAGGCTGCAGTGCTATCTTGTCCTTGTGTGAAAAAGAAAGAAGAGCATTTGGTGTGAAAACGACAGTGGCAAAAAAGGCATGTTTGACAGCTATCTCACACTCTGGGGAAAAGCATTAGCTCTTTCCCAGAACTGAAAAGGCAGAGTGGAGACTGTCCATATGTCTAAAATGTCGGAGAGCACTGAAAGTCAAATGCAATATTTTAATGCTTAATTTATAGCTCTGGTTCACTTTTTTGTCATCTGTTTTTAATCGGTAAGCTCATGGAGGACTGGGGTATTGTCCCGTTTGAGAGTTTGTCAACTAAGTCAAAGTATGCTATGGAGAAGTGCAGTTCTGAAGCATTTTCTGATTATGTTTGACATTTCAGCACAAGTGCATTGATTGTTATGATTTATTATAACTGTGACATTAAAAATGTTTATTAATTAATTCAGCAGATTCATTAAGAGTTAATTATGCTCACTAGAAAAAATGAAGCAGAAAACACAAACTAAAAACAACTGTAATCTAACAATTTCTATGGACTCTTGACATTATAGTATATATCTTTCCATTCTTTTCTTTTGCATTTATTTTTTCGTGAATATTTTTTTTCTAATGGGTGGTGCATATGGTAGGTGTTTATATATATTTCACTGTGTTTACCTGTAATATATTAAAAACATCTTTCCGTGATAGTGGGAGGTTTTTCTTTTAAAAATTATTATTATGAAATATTTTGGACATACAAAAAGGTGTAGAGAATAGTATAGCAAATGCTAAGTACCCACCACCACTTAAAAAAAAAAAGTCATGACTAATTCAGTTGAATCTCTTATCACACCTGCAAAGGTGACTACACATCGAACTTTGGTATTTATCATTTTCATGAGCTCTGTGTTCTTTTACGGCACATTTATGTAGCTTTAGTATTTTTAGCACTGTTTCATGTAGTTTAAATTTTCATCTAAGAGGTGTCAGATGGTAGTTTTTCTGTAACTTGCCTTTTATATTTCCTCAGTGTGATTTTTCTTCCAGATGCATCCATGTTGATACCTGTAGCTCTGGTTATTCTTACTCCTGTATCATATTCCATTTTATAAGTATGCCATAAATTATTTGTCCACTGATCAGATGGTGGACATGGTTATGCATGTTCATAGGTATGAAAGTAGCTCTATACCTAGAAAAGGAATTAAAGGGTTATAGGGTATAACTATCCTCAAATTAATTAGATGTTGTCAAATTATTCCCAAAGGGGTTGTATCAGTTCATACCCATCAGCATGTAAAATACCCTATTTCTTCAAATCTTTCCCAATTCTTTAAATATTTTTGCCTATCATACAGGTATAAAATGGTTTTCCATTGTGGTTTTAATGACCACTTTTATGATTATGCATGACAGTGAACAGATTTCATCTTTTTAAAATCTATTTGAGTTTCTTTTATTGCACTGACTTCATAAGCTTTATCAATGTTTTAAATTTATTATTACTTATTTTATAAGTAGGTAGAAAATATATGTCTGCGGGGGTGGATACACACACATACATGTACATATACTAATCTTTTGTCATATTATTAACAAAATCTTTGGTTCCTGATATGTATTGTGTATGTTTTTGGTGTCTTTTGATGAACAGAAGCTTTTAATATAGTTGAATTTATTAATTTTCATTTATGTTTTTCATGTTTTACTTAATGAACACTCCAGTGTCAGAAAATTGGTTTGGGTATTCTTCTCCATGTTTTGAGGATTTTGCTTTTCACATTTAGATCCCTACCTCACCAAGAATTGATTTTTGGTTCAGTATGTAGTTTAGTTTCTATTCCCCATATATGTCCCAGTACCATTTGTAGATAGCTTGTCATCTGCCCTCTGATCTTCAACGTCTTCTCTGACTTAGATGGCTCCTGCATATGCATGGATCTGGTTCTGAGCTCTCTGTTCTGTTCCGGTCAATTTACCTAAATCTACCAATACCATGTTATCATAATTATGATAAACTTATAATAAATTTTGATAACTGGTGGTAAAAATCTTCAAACTTGATTTTCTTTAAAGTTTCCTGAGCTATTCCTGGGCCTTTGCTTTACACATTAATTTAAAAACTGACTTCTTATATTCTATGAAAAACATATCAGTATTGTGAGTGGCCTAAATTTAGAAATTAATTTTGGAAGAATTGACATCTTTACTATGTTGATTCTTATTTCTCCATTTATTTAAATTGATTTAATTTTAAAATAAAGTTTTATAATTTTTCTTTTAAAATATTACATATCTTTTGTTAAATCTATTTCTAAAATAGTACATTGTACTACTAAAAATTACATTTGCTAATTTCTTACTTGTAGTTAAATAATGGGAATAAAATAATAATAAAGAATAGAAATGCAATTGAACACTCATTAGTAAACAAAATATGTGTATATTATCTTTTGTTTTTAATGTAGATAATAATATCATATCTAAATAATGAGGGTTTTGTTTCTTCCCTTTAACATTAAGTACTATGCAAGTAGATTTAGAGGCATGTCCTTAAACAAATTAAGGAAGTTCCCTTCTTTCTGTGCTAATTCCTTTATCATGAGTGGGTGTTGACTAAAATTTCATTTAATGCCTGGTTTTGCTGCATCTATTGAGATGAACTATGTGGTTCTCTATCAATCTCTTAATATTATGAAATACATTAATTTTCTAATATTAAACTATTCCTACATTACTGGAGAAAACGTAACTTGGTCACAATAAGGCAGTAGTTTTATGTAGTGCTGTGGTTATATAGTGCTAATATATTCTCAGGATATTTACGTTTATATTCATAAGTTCACCCAGTTGTTAATTTTCCTTGTTCTCACTGTCCTCAAGTTTATCCTAGCTTCATGAAATGAATTTGGAAGTGTTTTGTTTTGTTTTTTCCTATTTTCTGGAAGTCTGAAGTTTTCTCTATGTGTTGGGATAAATTTTTAATTACTGGTGTAATTTCTTTCATGAGTAAAGTCTCTTCTCATTTTGTTTCCCTTAGTGTTAGTTTTGGTAAGCTATGTTTTCCTAAAAATAGGTGTTTCTAAAATTTATCTAAAATTGACTTTTTATGATTTTTAAAGTTTATTCTTTAATTATAGTCATAGGCTGTGTGGGCTCATGGTAACATTATTCTCTGAATTCTTATATTTTGATTGTCTTCTGCCTTTATGTTTGAAAGTTTATTTGGCTGGATATACAATCTGGCTCACATTTACTTTCCTTGAGTGTCTTAAATATGTTACTCCATTTTCTTTTGGCACAAAACTTTGATGTTGAGACTTCTGATGGTGATTTGATTTTCTTTTCTTTATAGTTACTTTGGCTTTTTGCCTATATGCCCAAATATTTTTTCTTTTTCTTTGAAGTCAGTAATTATGGCAAGAATGTATCTTGCTCAATAAACACAGAAAAAGCATTTGCCAAAATCCAATATCTTTTTATTATAATAATAATAATAAAAGCTCAACAAACAAAGAATAAAATAGAACTTCCTCACTCTGATAAAAGACATCTACAAAAATCTCACAGCTCCCAAAGATCCCAGCTTCCTGGTATTCATGCCCTTGTGAATCTCCTCCCCTCAAGTGTAGGGTAGACTTGTTTCTAATGCAGGGGTTGCCAAACTTTTTCTGTAAAGGGCCAGGTAGGAAATTTTTTGGGGGGGTGCGGTTGTTGGGAGTCATTTTAGAAGCTGCCTACCATGTAGTGCCTGCCAACAGGTATGGACTTGGCAAGTATTTGCTGAGTGAGTAAATGAATAATTGTTCACATCCACCAATTTTCTAAATGCAAAGGCTGAAAGAAAAGTTGCTAGCCAAGAAAAAGCCAAATTCCTTCACCGATTATTACAATTTGACGACTGTATCACAACTGTAACAACTTATCAACTTGTGTGATCTTCTTATTAGTAATTTCCATCATTAGGTTAAATGAATTAGATGGCAAAATAAGCTTAGAATTGAATTCATATGTAGATCGGACAGATTATTCTTTCACGACATCAGCAAATTGGAAGAAAGTGTACTTATTTGAGATGAGAATTCACTCTGGGGGCAAGAATATTTATTGTGAATTATGTTTACAATAGGGCAACTGCAGTATCTTCTAATACCAAGAAAGACTCAAAACCTAAATGTACAAAATCAAATTCTCATCCATTTTTTTCATCTTTTCTTGATATGTTATCCTTTCTCCAAAAGCCAAAATACTGTACTACAAAGTTCTTCCTTGATCATTTAGGATCTCTCTTATAAAAACAAAACAAAACAAAACCTCACAGCTAATATCATGCTTAATGGTGAAAGACTTAATTCTTTCCTCCTAAGATCAGGAACAAGAAAGAATGACTATTCTCACAATTTCTATTTAACATTGTATTGGAGATTCTACCCAAAGCAATTAGGCAAGAAAAAGAAATAGAGACATTCAGATTGGAAAGGGAGAAGTAAAGTTATTTCTATCTCAGATGACACAACCATTTATACAGTAGTCCCCCCTTATCCACAGGGGATACATTCTAAGACCCCCAGTGGATGCCTGAAACTGCAAATAATACCAAACCCTATATATACTATGTTTTTTTCCCTATATATACATACCTATGTTAAAGTTTAATTTATAAATTAGGCACAGTAAGAGATAATAATAAATCATAAAATAGAACAAATATAACAATATGCTGTAATAAAAGTTATGTGAACATGGTTTCTCTTTTGTTCTCTCTCTCTCAAAATATCTTATCATACAAATTTAATGCATTTTCCATCTTAACTAAACACTTACCATGCACTAGGGCTTTAACTTTTGCAGTCTAAGGTGTGAAAGCAAAACCAGCATGGATTTCTTTTTCTTTCTTCACAGTTTCATGGATAGAAGAAGTTTTCTTACTATAGATGTTAGCAACCTCATCATATCATTTTTTTTCTTATTAAGTCAAGAACTTTCACCTTTTCACTTAAAGGAAGCACTTTACGGATTTTCTTTAGCATATCTGAATCACCAGCATCATTACTCTTGTTCTTTGGGATCATTATTCAATAAAATAAGGGTTACTTGAACACAAGCATTGTGACACCCTGACCATCTGATAACCAAATGGCTACGAAGTGACTAACCGATGGGATATCCTGAACAAAGGCATGATTCATGTCCCAGGTGAGGTGGAGCAGGATGCTGAGAGATTTCATCACACTACTCAGAATGGTGTGCAATTTAAATTTTATGAATTTTTTGCTCCTGGAATTTTCCATTTAATATTTTCAGAACTTGGTTGACTGTAGGTAGCTGAAACCATGGAAAGTGGACTCTTTTTAGTTGATATAGAAACAAAGTAAGACGATATAGAAACAAATAGTAGATATAGAAACAAAAGTAAAATTCACTTAAAAGTGGAAATTATCAACTGCAAGATGTACGGTATTTTTATTTTAAAGACAGATGTAGTCTGGCGTTCATGACTTATCGTCAGTTATCTGTCTCTTGTCTCTGCTCTGTTTTCTTCTGTGGTCTTCTTTCTTGGGCATTTCTTTAGTTGTTGTTGCCCTTTAGTGGGTTTTTATTTGATGTACACTGACTTAGCAGCTCCATGGGAAAGAAAGCCTCTCTTTTTTCAAATTTTTTATGAGTCATAGAATTTATTCGATTGAACCAGGTGGAACTACTTGGTCATCCATGAACCAAAATGGGACAAGTGCTTAGTCCTGCATTGCTTAATATGGACATGGCAAAGTAGTATTCTGATTGGTCAGACCAAGGTCACATGATCACACATGGAGGAAAGTAAGGAAGGAGTGATACCAAAGAAAGAAGGAAAAAGAAGTGTTCTCTTAGCAGTAAAAATGGCAAAAAGAAAAAAAAAAAAAAAAAAAAGAGCTAGCTATGCAAAAGTAACCACTGTCCACAAAAGGAACTTCTGCTTATACCATCATTTGTGATCTTCCCAGCAACTTTCTGAGAAATATCATGTAGTCTTGTTTGATACCATATGTAGTCTTGAGGATCTATGAATAAATTGTCTGCAGTCTCTCAAGTGGTAAAGTGTAGAGCTTGGAGTAGATTTTTTTAGCAGCAAATTCTGCTTGGCTTGGATAAACGGCTGCATAATAATTTTAAAAATTCCCTTGAGTTTGGTTTTCTGCGGTTGTTTCCTGAACTCTTTGGGTAATTAACTAGATTCCCAGTTAGAGAGTTCCAGAGACTCTAGTGCCTGAAAACCAAGACAGTTTTCACAATCCTGAGAGCTAGAAGCTTCAGAAATCTGCCATTTTCTGTCTCATACTTTAGAGCAAGAACATGAAACTATCTGTTGGTCTTCCACACATCTATTCTTTTCTATCTCCAGGCTCAGGATGTTCTCTCTCATTGAGATGTCTCCTTCTTTATGAGTCTTAATACTACCCCCTTTTGTAGGTGCATTGGTGTTTCCTCCTGCAGTCTCTCTTATCCACCCCAGAGAGGAGTAAGTACCCACCTCCATACTCCTCTCTGCAGGCCTCTGGCTTAACATCTATCACATTCTGTTGACACTTTCTTTCTCCACCAGGCACTGAGTTTCTTGTTGGAGGGACTGTAACTTGTTTTTCACTGAATCCCTGGGGTCCATCATATTGCCTGGTACATAGTAGCCCCTCAGATCCTTAGAAAATATAGACTGAATAAATAAAAGACTAATTAAAGATGATAAGTAGTGGGCCAGGAAAATTAGATGGTAAACAATTAAGTATAAAACTATAAAGGATGTAGAGAAGCAATGGCCTGATAAAACAGATTCATGGAAAGATGACTTGAAAAAATCTGGAGATCAGTGATGTAAATAACAGTTAAAGGACAAACAACTAGTTGTCACTAGTATTTAAGCTGGAGAAAGAAAGAAAGAAAAAATTTAAATAATGTTTTTTATTTTTTTTGACAGTCTAATGGATTATCCATTTAGATAGAACTTGCCAGGCAGAAAGCTATCACCAGAAGCTATTACATTTTCCTCAGTAAAAGTCTCCCTTATGTTGTAAATAATGACAGCCTTTGTTTGAATAGCACTTTAACATTTGAAAAGCTCTCTGGCTGTATAATCTAATTCTGTCATTTGGCAAACATGTCCTAAGGACCTACGAGAGAGAATATGTGAAGTATAGAGGCAAATAAGACTTTGTCCCTGCCTTCAGGAGGAAAGGCTGATGATAGAGGCAGAGGTAAAGAGTTATAATACATCAGGAAAAAAACTATATTATAGGGGTTATGTACTCAGCATGTGGCCCAAAGGAGAGAGGAAAGCAGAAAGCAGAAGGTGTGTCTTGGGAGAGTAGAGCTTGGTAGACAGACAAAGAAGATGTAAAGGGTATTGTAGACAGAGAAAAATGCATCCAGAAAGACAAAAATTGTTGAAATGATGGGAATGTGTTCATAAAACAATAGAAAATAATTGTGGCTGCAAGTCATTTGATACTCCTCTTATCCAGAGGTGCGGTCCATGTCCCTTCCCCTTGACTCTGGGAAGCCTTGTAAACAGTAGAACGCAGAAAAGTGACATGGCATGGCTTCAGAGCCTAGGTCAGAGAAGGTGACGCAGCGTCCCCCTTTTGCTGGAATGCCAGTGCACAGAGCCCTGGGCTACCATGCAAGAAGTCCATCCTCTTGGAGGTTCCCATGCTGAGGAAGGCATGTTTAGGCATTCAGTTGACAGCCCGGCTGAGTTCCCATCAGGCAACACCCACATCATCTTGTAAAGGAGCCATTTTGGACACCCAGCCCGGGTAACCCTTCAGATGTCTACAGACCTAGCCCACATCTCACTGCAACTGTTGCAGGAAGGGGGACCCCTTCTAGGGCCCGAGAGTGGGTTCTTGTCTAACACTCAGAAATGAATTGTCTGAGGAGACACAAGTGCTGAAAAAGCAAGAGACGTTATTGGGAAGGGGCGCCCGGGCAGAGAGTAGCAGGATCAGGGAACCCAGGAGAACTGCTCGGCCACGTGGCTGGCAGTCTCGGGTTTTATGGTGATGAGGTTAGTTTCCGGGTTGCATCTGGCCAATCATTTCTGACTCAGGATCCTTCCTGGTGGTGTGCGCGTCGCTCCGCTAAGATGGATTCCAGCGAGAAGGATTCTGGGAGGTTGGTAGGACATACGGACTGGCGTCTCGTCTCTCCTTTTGACCTTTCTTAAATTCTTTCGGTGGGTGGTAGCTTGTAAGTTCCGCGTTCCTTACCAGGACCTCCTGTTGTAAGGTAACTCAGGCAAGTGGTTACTATTGAGCCTGGCCAGGGCAGGTGGTTTCTGTCAGTGGTTCCCCTAACACAACCACATGAGAGACCCCAAGCAAGAGCTAAGCCCTTTTTGAATTCCTGATCTCAAAAAAAAAATCATGAATAAAATAAAGTGGAAATTTTAAGCCTAGCATTATTTTGTGATAGCAGTCTGATTTTTCTGGATAACTTTATTGTTGAGTTGTGTACATCAGGCACGACCGGCCCCAGCCCAGCCTCCTGGATGTCCCTGCCTCGTCACCATTTCCCTCCTAGTCACAGTGTCTAGTTAAGGGTTAGGTCCATGACCCAAGGACCTTGCCTTGTGACTTTTGTTAAAAGTAGTGAAAAGAAGATGTTCTCTTTCTAGGGGGTTACTAAATAAGGACTAGGCAAGCCTGAAACATCTGGGGCAAATTTGTTATTGAGTGGGAAGACCCTAATCAAGAATAAAGTCACTATGGAGAAAAGCAAAGCAAAGGATGAAGAGAAACTGCTTCCTAATGAGACTGTTTGAGCTTTTGGACCCAGTTGTACCTGGTCTACACCAGGCTTTTTTAGTTTCCTAAGCCAATAAATTCTCCTTTGTGATTAAGCCTATTGGAGAGGTGTTTCTGTCACTTGCATCTGAAAGATTCCTAACTATTCTATGTGGGTAAGATCAAGGTCATGGAGGGCTTTGTAGTATAGGCTGGAAAACTTGTATTTTATTCTATAAGTGATGGAGAGTCTTATAATGCTTTTAGTCAGGACCAATATAATGAGATGCATACTTTAGCTCGATAACCAGCTGCCGTGAGAAGAAAGGATTGATGGTGGTGCTGGACTAGGAACAGGGAGATGGGTTAGAAGGACTTTGTATTAGTCTAGCGAGGACATCATGATGCCTGAACTAACACAGCTTGTGGGAATGGAGACAGGGACATTTGAGATATACTTAAGATGCGAAATCAACAGAATTCAGAAACAGATTGGCTCTTGGGGGTAAGAGAGAGAAGAAACATGGATGACTTGTAGATTTCTGGCTTATATACAGGTAGATTGTGTACCATTAAAGAAAGAATGTTAGCTCCATTAGTGTTAGTGTCTGAGGACACTGAAACTCAGAGAAGTTAAGTGACCTGCCCAAGGTTGTGTACCTCGTAAGAGACGGAGCCAACCAGGTCTTCAGGCTTCAAGATCGTTGCTCCTTCAGTTAAACAGGCCACTTCCTGTGTTCAGGGTGCCACGGGCATTGCATTCCTAGGAAATAAACAACGTTCCTGGGGCTGTTTGTTTTTCAGCCCATCACAAGGAAGGTGATTTCATTAATGATTTGTTTTGGACCCCTTGCAGAGTCTGTCTCAGAAACCCTGCAGCAGGGCATTTGTACCATTCAGGCTTCAGTGGATGACGTTATCAGTGCTCGTGAAAGGTACAGCTGACTCTGGTTTCATCCTCTCTGCATTCCAGTTTCTGAAGTGGATTACAGACACAGAAGCCTAAAGGGAGAGGAAATCTGTTCCCCATGTGGACTACTGATTTGTGCTAAAGACCTAAATAGTGTAGCTTTTCAATAGGTGCTCTGAAGAAGGAGAAAGGCAAGTAGTAAGTGGGTGATTGGGAGTAAAGGCCTCATTAAGAAGAAAAATTTGGGAGAAAAGCTAGACCAATTTGGTTTAAAGGCAGGTATAAAGAGGTTTTGAACTTTATGGAAAGGGCATCAGAGAAACAGAGGAAGCAAGCTGAGTGGTGGGTGCTGGTTCGCACACTTTTTGCTACTGGGCAGGGTGGGATGGGGGTGTGTGGAGCTCAGGTCCATCTACCTTGAGCTGGGCTTCACACCTAAAGGGGAGGCTGGGTAGAGTTCAGACTCTACACTTGAACTTGACATGAATTCACATTCCAGATCTGTAATTCACTAGGTGTATGAACTTAGGCAAGTGGTTGCATGTCTCTAAGGCTCAGTTTTCTTATCTATAATATATAGACAACAGTAGCATAAACCTCAAGTGACCTGTCCGACAGAGATGCCCTTAGACAGACACTATTATCCCCTTAGGACCCAGAGTAGGGAGAAAAAGAAAAAAAATGCACAGAAAATACTTTGCATGATTCTTTGGCTAATAAATGTTAGCTATTAGTGTCGTAGTTAGTATCTTCATTCTTTTGAATTATCTTAATAAATAACTCATGGCTTCCAAGAATATAATTTCGTTTTTATTGCATGAATTCTGATATTAATAATAACATCAGTAATATTAACATCATTCTCCCCAGAGGTCAGTCACATGGATCTTCTGCATTGGATCTGGTATCTGCAACATAGAATGGCTGAAATGTTAATGACGGTGTTATCTTTCCCCTTGCCCAAGAAGATTCCATTTGGTTCAGTTCGTTTCTGTTGGATTCAATTCAGGCACAATGTTAAGTGCCAGGGAGAGAACAAGGAACAAATTCTGCATTTAATCCTGCAGGAGCTCACAGTGCAATGTGATTCCAGATCTTTAAGTAATAGAGAGGTGATCAAATGCTGTAATCATATGTTGAAAGCTACTTATGCAACCCAGAAGAATAGCATGATATTTTTGGTACGTGTCTGGTGTAATATTTGGTTCAGTAGTTGTGGCTCGTGGGCTCTAGAGCACAGGCTCGGTAGTTGTGGCACACGGGCTTAGCTGCTCCGCGGCATGTGGGATCTTCCCAGACCAGGGATCGAACCCATGTCCCCTGCATTGGCAGGCAGATTCTTAACCACTGTTTCACCAGGGAAGCCCTCCACTCATCTGTTGATTGACATTTAGGTTGCTTCCATGTCTTGGCTATTGTAAATAATGCTACTATGAACATTGGGGTGCATGTATCTTTTTGAATTAATGTTTTTGGGTTTTTTGATATATACCCAAGAGTGGAATTGCTGGGTCATGTGGTAGTTCTATTTTTAGTTTATTGAGAAACTTACATACTGCTTTCCAAGTGACTGCACCAATTTACATCTACCAACAGTGTACAAGGGTCCCCTTTTCTCTGTATCCTCACCAACATTTGTTATTTGTGGTGGGTTTTTTTTGTGTGTGTGGTACACGGGCCTCTTACTGTTGTGGCCTCTCCCATTGCGGAGCACAGGCTCTGGACACGCAGGCTCAGCAGCCATGGCTCACAGGCCCAGCCGCTCCGCGGCATGTGGGATCTTCCCGGACCAGGACACGAACCCGTGTCCCCTGCATCGGCAGGCGGACTCTCAACAACTGCGCCACCAGGGAAGCCCTGTTTGTGGTCTTTTTGATGGTAGCCATTCTAACAGGTGTGAGGTGATATCTCATTGTGGTTTTGATTTGCATTTCCCTGATCATTAGTGATGTTGAGCATCTTTTCATGTGCCTGTTGGTAAATAAGCTTTTTTTTAAAGAAGAATATTACAGAAAAGTTGCAAAGCTAATACAGAGAGTTCTGGTAAACTTTCACTCAGTTTTCCCTACTGTTAACATTTTGCTTTAGCATGATACCTGGGCCACAACTCATGAACCAATACTGATACATTATTATTAACTAAACATCATACTTTATTCAGATTTCATTAGTTTTTCCCTCACATCTTTTTTCTGTCCCAGGATCCCATTCAGGATGCATATTACACTTAGTTGTCACGTCTCCTTAGGATCCTCCGGGCTGTGACTGTTCTTAGACTTGCCTTGTTTTTGGAGACTTTGACAGTTTTGAGGATTATTGGTCTGGTATTTTGTAGAGCGTCCCTCTCTTTGGGGGTTTGTCTGATGATTTACTCCTGGTTAGATTGGAGTTATGGATATTTTGGAGGAATACTACAGAGGTCAGGAGCTATTTCATGACGTCACATCGAGGGTACATAAGATGAACATGACATCACTGTGGATGTTGACCTTGATCACTGGGCTGAGAGAGTGTTTATCAAGTTCTCCATTGAAAGGTTATTCTTTTCACCCCTTTTCATACCAAACTCTTTAGAAGGGAGTCATTAAGTGTAGCCCACGCTTAAGGAATGGGAAAATCACTTTTTGTGATAAGATGGCAGTAATATCAACAACAATAATTACAACATTTGTGAACATGTATTAAGGGCTTATCATATGCCAATAGCTCTGTTAAACCTTTCTTACGGATTAACTCATTTCATCCTCGTGACAACCAAGGATGGAGAAACCAAGGCTCTGAGTGTGACCTGCCCAATGTGGTGCAGCTACTAATTGCCAAGACTTCATCTCAAATGCCGCCCCTTTGATCGGCTCCCTCCTGCCCACCAGCGAGATTTCTAAATGCTTTGCTATGATTTGTGCAGTTACATTTCCTACCTGATGAATGAAACCTAGGCATGATTCTTTCTAGGTTCCTGTGTGAGTTTGGCTTACATTCTTGACCTCTCCAGGACTGTGGTGCTCACGATGAGGTCCCAGATATTCAAGGGTAACCCTTGCCCCTGCCGACCCCTGGGCCCATCCACATGGCTCAGAATGTAGCATGGCCTCTCCTTTCCTCCAGGCTGTTCACAAAGGCTCATCCTTCCTTAAGCGTACAGATCGCAGTAGCATCACCTTTTGTCGGCTTTTATCTTTCTTCTATTTCTGATGTTCTTTAGTGGTAAGGATTAATTGGCAGCTTTACTTTTTGTAAAAAAACAAAACAACAACAACAAAAAAGCAAAAACAATAAACCTGCCTGCCTTTCGTCAAGAATGTTTTATTCTATCTAGTTCTGAAATCCCTTGAGAGAAAAGCGGTAAGCTTTTCATCCTTGGAGACAAATCTTTGTGCACAATTAATGACTTTCTGATTATGTTGTGTTTTTAATCTCTGCTCCCCTCAATTTAACACGGGTAATCAAGGGTCAACAGCAGCCTTAACGAAGGCAAAGACAATTGCTCGCTGAAGAATAATGATTCCACCTCTCCCAGGGTCAGAATCGTTCAGAGCCTCAAAGAACACATCAGCTCAAAAACCCTGCAGTGTGTTTTTATTATAAAAAATGAATGGCCAACGATCATGGAGATTGCCAGGCACAAAGTGAGTAAAGGAAATAGCCTGGGCCCTGGGACGAGGTACCTGTTCTCAGTGCAGTGATATGACTCTGTGGCTTCAGTGAGGTCACCTCTTTGTTCCTGCAGCGTCAGCTGCGACACCGCATCCATTCCTGGGAGAGGTGACCACTGTGAATGAAACCAGTTTTCCGAGGCATCGCGTGGCTCTTTTGCGTGTTACACAGCAGAGGTGGAAGTATCAATTGTTGCCATGCTCCACAGTTTCAGTAACAGTTCAGGTGGTTCAAAAACAAAAAGCAAGCTTCCGAAGGTCATAAGATGCCCTACTTAGGGCTAAAAGGGTGGATGAAACAATAACTTTAGTTTCCTCTCAACAATTACAGTTCATTTATTGCTTGAATTATGTTTACCCGTCTGACCTGGGTTATTGCATTGGGGCAGGATTTATCTTGTGTTTCCCAGAAAACTACAAAGTCTTGTAAAACAAGCAAAGCTCTCTGTTGAGCAAAGGCCACAGAGCTCACAGATTTGTGCCGGGAAGTCGGAGCTTCCAAGCCAAAACCGCCCTTAATTGCTACAGCTATAAGAAGTGTAAGCTCCAGTTTCTAGGGAAATTAATGTTTAATGATAAGCAAAGTTCCTGAAAGAGTTCAGGATGCAATAAATACTCCAGAGAGGCAAGTTTATCCACCCCGCCACCCCTGATTTTTCTTCTATTTCAGAGATATCCACTGAAGCCAGATGAACTGTCTGTTTGCTTTTTTCTTTGAGTCCTCTTTCATTTCCAAACTTTGCAATCATTGGTTGAATGAGGCTCTGACTTTCATCCCCTCTGTTGGTTATTCTACTGTGATTTCAGTCTTGGCCAGATGATGTAATTCATGTGTGTGAATATACTCCTACAGATGACTCATTTATAATGACAGCTGTGTAACACACTGATGACTTCACCCTTGGACCACTTACATGCTTCACCCCTTAATGGTTACTGCATAGTGTCCCAAAAGCCTCAAGAGAAAATGTACTGATTAAGCGGAACAGTGGAAGTTAGGAGGGAAATGGAAAGAAAGAGAAAAAACTTCTTTGCAGTATAGGGATC
Organism: Aethalodelphis obliquidens; assembly: GCF_003676395.1. Classification (NCBI taxonomy): domain Eukaryota; kingdom Metazoa; phylum Chordata; class Mammalia; order Artiodactyla; family Delphinidae; genus Aethalodelphis; species Aethalodelphis obliquidens. The sequence continues at coordinate 11,098,519 of NW_020837989.1, forward strand.
AGGTTTTGTGTCAACCCCCTGAGGGTTTTAAAACACAGACTTTGATTTTGTTGTTCTGAACAGCCGACTTCTTAACCATTTAGTAGTTAATCTCAAATGCTTACGTCAAGTTCACTTGTTATAAATGGAAAATGTGGAGGAGAAATGACTTGCCCAAGGTCTGACAAATCATCAGATCCCAGACCAGAAAACCATGGTTTCCAGAGTGACTGCTGCTGAGTGAGCCATCCCTTCTCTGGAGCTCAGGGCTACCTCACTGAATGAAATCATGTCTTTGCCTGTCTGCGACAGGGCTGCCATCTAGAGAGGCATGTCCAGTGCACAGAGGATGGGCCTGAGCGTAAGAAAGATGGACGTCCACACCCTAGCTTTGTCACGTCCTAACAGCAGCCCTGAGATGCAGCCAAAGTTCTCTGAACTTCTGGTGGATAATGAGGCCAACCTTCCACAGACCCTGTAAGTGGGGCACAATCGAGTGTGACTCACGAGGAAAACCATGTAGATGAACTTTGGGACTTTTGCTTTGGCAAATGGAGTGTGACATCTAAGGGGAAGACATGGATTGCTGGGGCAAAGCAAAATAGACATTTTAGAGGCTGCAGGGAGACAGACATAAGAGGGGAGACCCGCAGGGTGGGCGCATAGAGAAAATTTGGAGAGGAGACTGAAATGCTTACTGGTGGGCTTAGTTTAAATTCTGTTGTGTGGAATATGGAGTAACATTCTCCTCTGTTCTGCATGAAACCTTCAGTAAAAAACACCCATTGATTACTAAGCTTTTCAAATCGGAACTCTGTGCGTGTGTGTTTGTGTGTCTGTGTGTGTGTGTGTGTGTGTCTGTGTTAGGGAGGAAAGCAGTGATGTTCTGAGACAGGTCAGGGCTCCAGGCAGGCCTGAGGCGGGAGTCAGGACACAGGAAATGTTTTTGCAGCCTCTGTAATATGTGCAATGACCCTGACACAGAGCAGGCACTTGGGAAATCCTGGCCAGTACTACTGTCATGTTACATGCATGGTCCTGAATCAAGAACTATTCTGTAACTGTAGAAATTCTATGATTATCTTTTTAATAGATGAAGATAAACTAAATCAAATATTTAGCAAGTTTACCATGTGCCTGGTACTGTGTTAGGCCCCGTAATGGTGGTATGTCAATATCTGCTTGTACACCTACCTCTGTAGCCATACTCTTACACAGAAACCTAAATTCCCTTTAAGGAGCTGACAACCCAGAGGTAGAGACGCTCATGCTGCAGAGAGGAGGCAGTGAAAATCACACAAGAGATGTTAAGATCCTTAGTGTCCCAGACAGAGAGGAATCTCTAGTGGCTATTATCCTCAGGCAAGTTGGGCAGCCTTCTGAAGTTTCCTCATCTCACACGTTAAAGCTAAGTTCCTTTCCATGGAACACAAGGCACGTGTGACCTGGCCCTTGGTGATTGTTATGACTTCATCTCCAAGCCCCCTTCACTTCCTCAGCCACCCTGGCTTCCTCCCTGTTCTGTTTTCAGAAACAGAAACAGAGGAAATCCCCTATTACCTCTGCCTCAGGACCTTTGCACGTGCAGCTCCTTGTCTGGAACACCTTTCCCTCCCAATCTGAACAACTCATTCTCCTAGCAGCAAGAGAAACTATAAAAGTAACTATTTAAAATTTTCGCCTCAAATAGATACGAGCAAGGGACAAAGAGATGTGAAAGTAAAGTTATATTAGACAATCAACTTGTCCATCATGGTAAATACTGTTTTTAGAAACTGCATTTTGCAGATGAAGAAATGGAAACCTTAGAATATATTACTTTTCTACAGTCACACATATGGTAACGGCAGAGCCAGTATTTGCTAGTGTGCTGTGCCACTCCGAGTCCGGAGCCTGAGCTGTTAATTACTGTAGTAAACTATATATTTCACCTATGATTACCATTTAGGCAAGTTTCAGAAGTCATCAAACCTTAATATAAGTTCACTGTGTAGTCATTTCCGTTTTAAAGGTAAGTCCTTGAGAAAAAAATTACATACTGATTTGCTGATCAACTTTTCCCTCCCCCGTCCATCCTTCACTAATTGGCCTAAAAGTCATGAAATATTCAAAGGTATATATAGATAGTGAGAGAAACAAATCATAATGGAAGATAATTGAGGGAGGGAGGGGAGAGGGTGGGAAGAAGGAAGGAGGACAGAGGGGGGAGGGGAAGGGAGGCAGGCGAGACCTAAGGGTGATTACTCATTGAATGAAAACTTCTGCTCCTCCAGGGTAATTTGAAATCCAAAAAGCCAAGAACTCCAGGTTCTCTCTCTTTTTTTTTTTTTGAAAAAAAAAAAAAGTAGCGAGGCACATTTCTTCTGCCCCATGTGCTTTTTTTCCACCCAGAGACTGGCATGAGGCATCAGCTAAGTGGTCAGGGCATCTCACCTCCCAGCCCAGTTACAGCCGTAGCTAGAACAGCACCAAGCAGCTGGCATTGGCTGCTACCTTGGGGGCTGTTTTACTAGACCTTCTTTCACTATCCATATATTGTCTGAAAAGTAGGACCCTAGCCAGGGTTAGGAATAATAAGGAATAATGAAAAGAACACTGGAGCACAGTCCATTAGGGCTTGGGTCCAGCTCTGTCAATATGACCTAAAACAAAAAGAAAAACATAAAAAGACTCTTTCATTCTCTGGGCCTTAGTTTCTTCATCTATAAAATAATGGAATTAGGATAGATGATATTGAAGATGCTTCCAGCTCTCATATTCCATTAGTTAAGATTGTTTTCAAGCGACAGAGACCTATGGAAAGTTCAAACAATTGAGAGAGCTGAAGAACCAGTCTTGGAAGGGACAAAAGTCACAGATGCTTTTGTGACCTGAGAGTTGTAACTGATGTCCATTCTATTCCCAGGCCTATTTTCAGGGCTTTGCTTACCATCCAGCAGGTAAGTGTCAGATTGGCCTATCCTGGGTCTTTAAGGCCTCTCTGCAGGGGAGGGACAAGGACCTGACTGACATTCTTCCAAAACCATATAATTGGGAAGGAATCATTCTCCAAAAATAAATTTGTGTTTGTATCTGTAAGTACGTAGATGTGACATGCATAGAATATTAGTTGTCCCCTAGTACAGCTCTAATCCAAAACTTGGAAATTGTGGTGGCTTTGTATAGTGGATAGAGGTCAAATGTGGATCTATTCATTTATAATGTGAAATTAGCAGCAGGACTATTAGGCACTGGGTAGACAAAAGACTATCCGCCACATGGTCTGGGTCTGGCTCCTGCTTGGGCACCTTTGGTTCATCAATAAGAACGAAAACTTCCATTTATTGAGCACCTACCATGTGCCAGAAATTTTGTGCTAAGCCCATTTTTCTTTTTTGCGGTACGTGGACCTCTCACTGCTGTGGCCTCTCCAGTTGCGGAGCACAGGCTCCGGACGCGCAGGCTCAGTGGCCATGGCTCGGGCCCAGCCGCTCCGTGGCATGTGGGATCTTCCCGGACCGGGGCACGAACCCGTGTCCCCTGCATCGGCAGGCGGACTCTCAACCACGGCGCCACCAGGGAAGCCCCCATTTTTCTTTAATCTTCACAAATTAGGCGTCTGCTTCAGAGAAGCAAATAAGCTTAATTTACGGGCCTATGTCGAGGAGGCATTAATTAGCAAGTCATTTCTTGGCAGGTCTGAACAGGCTTCCCACCCCGCCATCTTGCTTCCAGGAAAGTCCTCTTTTAACTGTTAAAGTGCTTTTCTTTGGTGTTGTACAATTAGAACATCAAGAGAGCATTTCTTGGGGAAATTGATGACGTTATTTCCTCAAGGAATAAAGTCGTTGACACAAACTCTAATGTCTCTTGGTCCATCACCTATTTCTAAAAACCCTTAGTGGCAGTATTTGTACAGACACATTACCATTCCAATTTCCATACCATGTAATTCAATAGAGAAAACAATAATAGAAGCTCCATGAGGCAGAGGATAACTAGAAATTTTACTATTTAGTCCTGAAGTAAAGCTCTATTTACACTGAAATCCAGTTAATTGGCGTTCAGATGCAATAGGTCAGCACAGCATGTTAATAAATCACACAGAGTTCTCAGGTGCTTTGTCCATGAGAATAATTAACATCTGTGCACTTGGCAATCCTCGTCCATGGCCTTCTGATTTGAATTGTGAAAATACATTTCCACGTGCTCCTTGCCAATACAGGGCTGTAAAATGCATCCGTAGGATTCCAAACCTTGGCTAACATCAGGCTCTGTGGATTCTCCTCACTTCTTGCAAGTCACAATGGCAGTGTTCTGTGTTGTTTCCATGGGTCTTAGGAAATAACTCATTGTTTTACCCCAAGGCTGTCCTGTCTCCATTACTTTCCACTTTCTTATAGAACAGGAAGAGACTGAAAAAGAAAGTAGTTAAATGTTAAACTCGTCAACGATTTTGGCTCAGTGATCTAGCCCTGCCAAAGAGAAGCTCCTGCCAAACTGAGTGACTTATTATTCCCATGTACCATCACCTCTTTCAGCCTTGGTCTTTGCTCAGACTTGTTCTCTGCTTGTCATGACTGCACTCTTTTCACTGGAGACCTTGTTAAAACACAGATTCCTGAACCTGAGACATTCTGGTCCAGTAGGTCTGGGGTGAGGTTGAAGAATTTGCATTTCTAACAAGTTGCCTGGTGCTGGTCCAAGATCATAAATTTGAGTAGCCTTGTTCTTGCATCCATTATGATAAGAATAATTAAAGTGCTTGTGGAACTCCATTCTGGGTTATGATTTTAAGATGAGGATTTAAAAAATGAGATGTAACAATTCTTGTGGTGCAGAGGAAAACTTATGTACACAGGCAAATGTGTAATATATCACTTCCGCCTCTGGAGTAATTGCAAGTGAACTACAGACCATACGATGTGAGGAAAAATGAAGTTAAAGAGAAATCATTCCAGAAGGTGTCTCCAGAAAAATGGTGACATTGAGCTTCCATTTTGAAGGTTGACAAAGGGCAGGTGCTAAAGCCTACAGCTCTTCCAAGGTGGGAATTTAATGAGATCTCCATTCCTGGGATCCCCAAAGGGTTACAGCTTCAAACCAAGAGGAAATGAGAAATAAACCTACTGCTCAGGGTGGAACAGCACTGAATGATGGGAAAAAAACAGAATACACAAATATTTTCTTGAGATTTCATAACTCTAAGTTGGTTATGAAATCTCAAGGGTTTACAGCCAAATCACATTGCCTACAGGGTATGAAATGCTTCCAAAGGTGAATTTAATTAGGGAAGTCCCAAATTGTTAGTATTCCCAGGTGGTTACAAGAAGAACTGCAGTTTCTCCCCAAAGGAATGAAACCTGGAGTCAAGCTCTTGCAAAATTGCTACGGATGAATTTGCAAGGAATATGAATTCACGTCAAAACATACACATGCACGTACATGTACCAACATGCAATACACATGGAAATAGGCAACATGAAAAAGAACCAGAAGAAACAATAGCAAAATAATACAAAGACCTATATGATTTTGGAATTATCAATAAGGCAAATAAAAAAAGAACTCTTTGTAATAAGTTTAAAGAAAAAATGGTTGAATGAATCATCATTGTATTTCCCTGTTACTTGCATATAATAATTATTCAAGCAATATTAGTTGACTGAATGCAAAACCTAGATAATTGCTTCTGTAATAGAGATCATCAAAATTCAAGGTTTAAAGAGTGTGAGAAGACAGTAGTCAATTACGTTCTCCCAGCAACAATCAGTTGACATCAGGGAGTCTCTTACCCCTAGAAGTTACTAGGGTTGTAATCCTATACCCTCTCTGAGACTGGTAGAGCAGGTCTTCTCACTCAAGGGGTTAACCTTTCACAACGTTAAATATTTAAGGGCACTTCTGAAGGATCTAGGGTCTCTGTTGGCCCTGGGTACACATCTTTTAATCCTAAAGACTTGTAGAACTCTGAAATAAGCTGCTAAGTCACTTGACTGTAGAAGAATAGGAATAGGTGGATGCCTAGGGATATAAGAAATCTCAAACTTTATGATTGTTCAAAATAATACAACATGTTTTTCTGAAATTGAATTTAGAGATAAATTAGACTAAAGTCTTTAAACTTGGGATTCATAGACATTTGGGGAACCCCTTACTGGATTTCAGGGGGCTCTGTGAACTTATGTGTAATAAAAATTTGCATATTTCTGAGGAAGGGATCCAGAAATGTCATAACGTTCCCAAAGTGCTTGTGATCTCAAAAAAGGTTATAGAAAGATTTTTTTTCCTGTGTTTTTCCCCTTTTTAAAAAAACACATGGGGAAACTGAGAGCCAGAGAGCTAAGATGATGTGCCCAATAGCACAGATTCACGTGTGTGTCTGCATTCTGAGTGCCAGCCATATCCCAGGGGACAAGTTTATCCATTCAAAAATTCCATTTTTAGTTAAGGCACCCGAAGAGTGGGTTATGAGTATTTCCAATCGTGATCTCTCTCTCAACAGATGAGAACATCTCTGAAGTTTCCTAAGCTTCCTCAGCAACTTGCCGTTCTGAAACCTACTCATACGGAACGTTTTAATTTCCTTCTTTGCAAGGACATTACAGATGCAGATTTTCTCCACTATACTCGGGGGGTTCTACTTCAGGCATCCAAACCTGTACCCCACAGAGATCCTAAACCTCCCTTCACTTGCAAACACACACTTCGTTTGTCATTGTTTACACGGGGAACCAGAACAAGGGTTTCGGTAATTTTTCAGAAACACATATTGAGGCTGTAGACAATCAAGAATTGTCTTTGCCAAAGAGTCATAATCAGTAGATTTACCATTAACATTAGAAATACCTTAAAAGAAAATCAGCTTTCCTACAGGTCTATTTGCAAGTGTGGTTTGGTAGAAAGAGCACAGACTGGGTCTACCTCTTGCCAGCAATGGGACCTGAGTGAATCACTTAAGCTCTCAGTTTCTCATCGTTAAGTAAAAAGGAATCACCTTTAAAGGGAATTGGGTATGGTTTTGTGGAAACCTAGGCATTGGAAAACGTCCTTGGTTCATTGAATAAATGATGAAAAATTGCTTTGCTGCTAAAGGTTATACTCTATGAAAAATGTGGGCTTCACGTGTGGTTTGCCCCTTAAGCCCTTAGTACTGAAACTGTAGAAGCTAAATATGTGTGATCCACTATAGAAGGACTACTACTGCTTATCTCACATAGGATTGTTACAGCAAGGGGCTGAACAAGTTATAATGACTGCGTCTTTCCCAAGGCTGGGGCAAGTTTTAGTTACCGCTATAGCCAGGCTCTATCCGTTACCACTGGGTGAGTTTGGCTGGTTTTTTGAACCTCTCTGGGCATCCCTTTCATGATCTGTAAAATAGGAAGAGTGATAGTATCCATCTCATTGCGACGATCAAATGAGTTACTAAATGTCATGTGCTTATAACAGTGGGAAGCTCTCAATAAATATTTTTACTGTGACTGTTGGCTGAAAAAAATGCACAACATGAGAGTTGCAAGTTAAGTTTTATTTTGGGCAAAATGAGGGCTCTAGTCCAGGAGACGGCATTTCAGGTAGCCCTGAGGAACTGCTCTGAAGAGGTACAGGGAGAGGTCAGTATTGGATGTGACTTTAGTGAGGGGACACATGCATCCAGCACACATTTTGGCAGAAGCTTACCGCTAGTCGCTAGGGGCAAATGTCACTGATAATGATTTTTGCACTTTTCTAGATATGAGGAAGTGCAAGAATTGGGCTCATAAAAATCTTCTCCTGAAAATATCTGATTATCTAAAGGCTTTTCTGCCAGTTTTTGCCAGAGCACAGAGTGCCTCATTCCTGATCTCTACCCTGAACTCCTTTCAGGGTGTGTTGGAGGTCAGTGGCTGCAGTGGCTGGGGACTTCATTCTTGTAGAGGCAGACGGCCAGTTTTAGGTGGCATGACCATTATGATTCATGCTCATAATGCCTATTACAGGTCCTGATATTTATAAATGATTAATGGTATTTTAAAAATTAATTAATATTGAACCACCAGGTTGGCACCCAGCGCTGAACAGGTGCTCGGTAAACACGTTTTGATTGAGTGAATGAGCGAATCCAGTGTTGGGCACAGGGCAGGCCCTTGAAAGCCTTAGATGGGTCTGAATCTGGTGGAGGTTCTGATGGCCCTGGCTCTCCTTGCCCACTCTCCTTTCCCTGAGGGACAGGTGACATAAGAGACCCTGGAAAACTACCAGGGCGGTGCTGCTCTCCACCCTGCCTGCATCAGTGAGAAACCTTTGGCAAAACAAAAGGACACAGCTGCTGGAAAGAGAGAAGAGGAACTTGATACACGACCCCAAAGGGGAAAAGGGAAACTATCCCTTTGGTATCAGCAGCCTCAACCCCGCAGTGACAACTGCAGGCAGACTTCCATCCCTAGCCCCAGGCAGACCTGTGTCTTGTTCGGGTGAGCTGCCGGCAGAGGAGGCCTTTCTAAACCACGACCCCGCACCAGTTCTCTACCTCTTGGGACTGGGGGGAGGGAAAGACTTCATGATACTCTGACCACCCACAGGCTTCCTCAATAGCTGTGTAAACTTGAGCAAGTTACTTTCAGATCTGTGTGTCTCACTCCCCTTGAAACTGGGAGTAAAGATAGTACCTGCCTCACAGCCTTGTTGTGATGATTAAATGTGTTAATACATGTGTGTGCCAGGAACAGTGCCTGGGATACAGTGAGCTGGTAATACGAGTGGCCGTAATTAGTCTTGGTTATCACTAATGCTATTCTGCTCAGGACATAGGATCTTTGGGCGCAGTTTGAGAAGAGATGTGGATTGTACAGCCTCTTACTGCAGAATGGGTTTTAACAGCTCAGACCTTGGAGTGAAAAGTCCCAGGTTCGGTTCCTGGCTGTTCGTTCCACTTGCCAATGAAGTAACTTTGATCAAGTGGATACCTCGTACGAGTTTCACTGTCACCATCCTCCATTGGCTAAGCCACCTGCTTCCCTTCCCTACAGGGCCCCTGTGAGAACTCAATAAGACAGTGGATGACAGGTGCTTTCCAAACTGTGGAGAGCTAGGCCAGTGGTATTGCTTTGCCCCAGAAAGTTGGGCCTCCTGCAAGTACCCCTGCCTTCCCATTCAGGGGAGATGCTGGGCTGGTGATTCAGAGAAAGGAGACCTACCTCTGGTCCCTCACAACCCTGTCGTTCTGAGAAGGATTCGTTCAGCTCTGGGCTGGGTGTCTTTGCCCGTGTGGATGCAGCAGGCAGTACCAGCCTGGCTTTGGGGAGGGAGCATTATTTCCTTTAAAGAATCACTTGGCTGGTCTCAGAATCATACCTTCTTGGATAAGCTCACAGAATGGTCTCTTTAGCAAAGCAAAGGATCGTATTAAGCTCTTCACTTTAACAGCAACGATATCTAATTTATCACCACATAACCGTGTGTCAGGCACCACTCTGGGTATCAAAGATTCAGCAGTCCTTGATTTCATAGGACTCACCTTCATCCCAAAGGGGAAGAAGCTGGGGCTAGCAGCTGAGAGGTAAAGGGAATTGGGAACATACTGTTTTGATTTTGTAGCTGAGCTGGATCCGCAGTCCAGGGTCTCACTTCCACTCCAGGCTTATTTCCCTAAGTACAATCTCACAGATTGAGCAAATTCTTCTTTTTTTTTTTTTTTTTTCTCCCCTCTGAAGTTACCTGTCAACTCCCAGCCTCAAAAGAATATGGTATACAATGCCTGTAGAGAACCAAGTGTCTTTAGGAGGAAAACGGAATCATTATTTTACATTGGGCTTACTTTCCTCTGCGTTTTGCTGACAGCATTGTTTTTTGCCATACAGCTTATTAACAGGAGAAAAGATAACAGGGGCACAGCAGACAAAATTACTGAAAACTTGCTCAGCATTAGGGGTGACTCCACAGCCTCTTGGGCCTCCTCCTTTACTATTTTCAGTTGCATCCCTTTCTCCGGCTTGATGTCATGTTTTCAAAAACTGCTGGACATTCAGGGGCTCTGTGAGGCTGCCTGTGTTTGTTTCCACGGCAAGAGGTGGTTCTGGGCCTGGACATGCTCCCTCCACTGAAGGAAATGAGATTCCCCAGTACAGATACCAAGTCCTCCCTGTCACTCCTCCTTCGGCATCTTCAAAGGCCTTCAGCAAAGCATAGAATGAACAGAAAAATATAAATCCATGTGGGACATTTTACTCCTTCAATTTTAATTCTTAACTTTCAAGTGTTTATTTACTAGGTATTTGTTTGTGTTTAGATATCTCATTTGAAACCTTTCCTATGTGAAAGGCATTTCTCTTAGTAATAGCAACCACCATTGAGTGCTTCCTGTGGCCCAGGTGTGGTAGCCAGTGGTTTAAATGCATTATCTCATTTAGTCCTCACAAAACCTTACGAGGTAAATGCTATTAGAGGTAAATGCTCTTAGCCCCATTTTACAGGTAAGGAAATGGAAGCCCAAGAGGTTAAACCCTCGTCCAAGACTATATGCTCAGTCAGTAGCAAGCCTGGGACTGGAATGAAGATCTAACCCACTCCAGAGCCTATGGTCTTTTTTTTTTTTTTTTAATTTTAATCGAAATATAGTTGATTTACAATGTTGTATTAGTTTCAGGTGTACCACAAAGTGATTCAGTTATATATATGTGTATATATATTCTTTTTCAGATTCTTTTCCATTATAGGTTATTATAAGATATTGAGTATAGTTCCCTGTGCTATACAATAGGTCCTTGTTGTTTCTCTATTTTATATAGTGGTGTGTATCTGTTAATCCCAAACTCCTAGTTTATCCTTTCCCCTCCTTTTCACCACTGGTCACCATAAGTTTATTTGCTATGTCTGTGAGTCTATTTCCGTTTTGTAAATAAGTTCATTTGTATCATTTTTTTTAGATTCCACCTATAAATGATATCATATGGTATTTGTCTTTCTCTGTCTGACTTCCTTCACTTAGTATGATAATCTCTAAGTCCACCCATGTTGCTGCAAGTGGCGTTATTCCATTCTTTTTCATGGCCGAGTAGTATTCCAGTGTGTCTGTGTACACACACACACACCACATGTTCTTTCTTAATCACTAATTGGGGCTGCCATTCCACAGATTTCTCAGTGAAGTCAGGCAGCAACTACCACAGCAACATAGCATATGACAGACACATCAGAGAAAGCAAAAGCCCCTTCATGCTGTCTGTGCCTTGTGAGTCAGCCCATTCACTGAGTTCCTACCCATTCTGTTTCTGGAGTTTAGTTTTTCTAATAGAATGAATATCTACTACACGGAATGGCATTAATTCTTAACTTATGTCATGAGAAGCCCAGGCTGTCCTAGTGAAATACAGTCTGAGACTATTATAAAAGAAATAATGATCATGTCTCATATTTCTTTATTTCTTCCAGTTTCTGGAGGGTCACTGCATGTACATACGTAATCTTCCTAAGAATCCGCAAGGTTGTAAGGGTAGAGCTCAAGGTGGCTTCACTCTGAGTCAGTAGCTTAGGCATGTGTTTTGCAGGCAGGTGAAAATGAATCCGAATCACAACTGACCCATGTACCTGTATGGACCTTGTGTGAGTTACTTAACTTCCCTGAGCCTCAGTTTCTTTATCTATAATATGGACACAGTAGTACGCTTTTGCATATGTATCCCCTGTCATCCTTAGTATTTGGTATAACCCTACCAAATAAAAATAGTAATAATAGTAGTAATAGTAACAATAATAACATAAAGCCACTAGTTCCATGTCTTCAAAAACAACAAAAAAAATAATGATGTCATGTTGAACATTTGCTAAAATCCAATCTCTGAACTAAATGTATAATTCTAGGCAACGAATTGCTGACTCCGACAAGTAAGATAATCATCATAACAACTAATATGTACTAAGCCTCTACGTATTTAGAAATCTGAAAAAACAGGTCTATTTTTATTTGTCACTCTTTTTTTTTTTTTTTTTTTTTGCTGTACGCGGGTCTCTCACTGCTGTGGCCTCTCCCGTTGCGGAGCACAGGCTCCGGATGTGCAGGCTCAGCGGCCATGGCTCACGGGCCCAGCCACTCCGCGGCATGTGGGATCTTCCTGGACTGGGGCACGAACCCGTGTCCCCTGCATCGGCAGGTGGACTCTAAACCACTGCGCCACCAGAGAAGCCCTGTCACTCTTTTTGATATGCATGCAGACACTCTGAAGATGCAAACCACACGCATTCTATGCAACAGGACAAAATCCTACCATATCTGGCCCCCATCACTTTCTAATCATTTGCTTTTGACAGTTATTTAGCCATTAAGCTTCTTGTGACATTCGAAGAGCTTGCATCTTAGGAATACTCATGTTTTAACTGTTATTGTTATCATCATTATTATCATAATTATGAAAAAAATTTATGTGAAGCTGAAATTCAAATTATTGAATTATACATGTCCTCTCACCTTCTTTGTCTTTATAGATATAACCTAAGAAAAAAGTAAAATGAAAACATTAAAACTAGGCAAATGTCATTGTTTGGGTAACATTAAATGCCCCCAATACATCATGTTGCTTCCCTTTTCAGCAGTTAAATCCTTCCTGGCTGAAGAATTTCTGTATTCATGTTTAGACTCACTCAGACTAAATTTGTTTCCACTGTGAAAAGAATTAAATGACATGTGAAAATTTTCTCATCTCTATTTTCCTTATTAGTTATGTAATGTGACATTTTTAAAGAGTGAGGACTGGAATTTTTTTTTATGTTTCATTTTGTGCATTTCAAAATAAACAGAATGAGAATTTATGCCTCAACTATAAAAGCTTTAATGGTTCAGAATATGTGCGAAATATTGGAAGCATGCTGGCAGCAACAAGATTTTAAGTTCAGTCAGGTAAGTCCTGGAAAGGCCTCACGTTCCATCAGGAAAGTCCTGGAAAGGCCTCTCTTCCCCTTGTCTAGAGGCTGGTACAGTTTTATGTATTCAAAAGAGGCTTGATAAATGTATAAATGCAGATTTTTTTTAGCTGAATAAATAAAAGAATTCATCTCAGTGCTTAATAATGAGGTCTTAGCGCTAGTTGGGCAGAGCTCTAAAAATTCCAGGCTTACTGTGATTCTTTGTAGAAGCTGTGATTCTTTGTAGGAGCATGCTGGTTTTTTATTGTTAATGTTAGCAACAAACGAAAGACAGTAGCTATCGTGTTTGAGCCCCTACTAGAGTGCCTGGTGTATGCTAGAAGAGTTATATATACTATCTCATTTAGTCCCTATCCACACTCTGTGAGTTTATAATTGTGTCCATTTTACAGCTGAGAAAACTAAGGCTCAGAGAAAATAAGTGGCTTCTGTGGTTACACAACTGGTCAGGGATAGGGCTGGCATTCTAAACCAGTCTGCATGATTTTGAAACCATGTTCTTTCCAAGAATATCACAGCTTTTCTGCCTGTGTCGGCTGGACCTTTTCCACACCATAGTTACATTCAGAACTGAAAATTTCTAGGAATGCAGAAAGGCTAAAAATACCCAACTGTTCTATTCTTTGACCTGCCTGGGGACTGCCTTCAGGAATCTCAGCTAGTAATGAGTGCCAGAAAGTATCATTAAAACCCCATCAGTCCCCTGGAACACTCAAGTGTGCAGATATACTTGATCTTTGAAAAACTCCTTATAGATCTGAATGGAAAGGCACTTAATTTGCAAGCCCAGGAGGCCATGTTACATGAGATCAAAGAACGAGGGGGTTCCCAGGTGGGTTTGAAGGTGCATTAAATGCACACAGAGACAAATCTAGCTCCCTTCCCTTTGTCTTGCTTTATGGGTCAAGGATCAGTTTTGCATAGACACATTGGGGAAACTCAAGTGGAAGGCATAGTCCGTGAATGAGGTTTCTAAGGTATATGTGTGACTCCCCAGTGCCTTCTGCATCTTAATTAGGAAGCTTGGAACTTAGGACCATTATTTCTTCCTCTGAGCTCCCCTTGCTTAAAGTTAATGAAGTTTGCTGCTGTCCAGATGCTCAGCTCCCAGTGCCCTGAGGAAGGGAAGCTGTCTGTGTGTGAAGGCCCCAGAGCTGACAGGAAGAGTCACCAGATTGTTATTCAGCCAGAGGATGGCCTGGCCTCCTAAGACCTTGCCACTGTCCCCACAGCTTGCCACTGAGGATCCTCTAACTGTCAAGGACACAGAGACAGTAAATCTCTACTCTGGCTTTCCACAGAATGAGGCAGATCACTGAAGGAGGCATTCTCTCCACATTTCCCCACCAGGAGCCACACAGCTATGGCATGAGTAATAAAGCTAACATGTGCTGAGCATTTATTCCACGTCAGGCAGTGTTTGACCTGTGAAAGGACTCTGGAAGTTAACTCATTGCATCCTTTCAACATTCCTACGAGACAGACTTTACAATCATCTTCATTGTGTACTTGAGAAAATGAGGCAGAAAGAGGTTAGTACCTTGCCCATGGTAACACAACTAGTAGGACATCTATCCGTTAACCCAACCAACTAACCATCTATATCCCAAACTTCAGTACAAGCACACGTGGAAACCCAAACCAGATCATTTCTCTCTTCACCACTAGAGGCCTATCTAAAGTTAATAGAGAAAACCAAAGAAAGCAAACCAATAAGGATGCTTTTGCAGTACTCCCTCAAATCACTTAATTAGTTACAAAGGCTTACTCAGAACTATGTGATGGAATCCTTGAGCACTGCTGTCCAAAAGAAATATACGTCATTTAAAATTACCTAGTAGCCACATTTAAAAAGTTGGAGGAAGCAGACATAAATAATTTTAATCACATATTTTTAAACCAGTAGATCCAAACTATTATCATTTTGATATGCATTTCATATTAAAAACTATTAATGAGATATTTTACATTCTTATTGTTCATCTGAGTCTTCAAAATGTAATATATTTTATAGCACATCTCAGTTCTGACTAGCCAAATTTCACATGCTCAATAGGTAAATATAGCTAGTGACTGTTACAGTAGACAGCACAGCTCTGGAAAGTTCCAGGGTGGTGGTGCGGGGCAGGGAATAAATAGGGTGTCCACCCTCAAGGACACAACAGGGCGAGAGGCAGATAGGACAGAGCAATGATCACAGCACAATGTGGAAAGTATAGTCATAGAGAAGGCACATTGGTGGGACGTCACAGGGGCCATAATCCAACCTGTAGAAGGGGAAAAATGGAAAAGCCTTCTGGAAGATGTGATATTTGAGCTGACTCTCAAGTGATGAGTAGGAGTAAACTAAGTAAAGTTAGAGAAAGTGTTTCAGGAGAAAAGGGATGATTTTGTGCAAAAGTCTGAGAGGGCAAGGGCTGCTCAGGGAAATGAAAATAACTGAGTGGGGTTGGAGCTCTGAGGGGAGGCACTGTGGCATGATGACAGTGGACACAGATTTGGATCATAACTTTATCACTTAGTTGGATAAGCGACTTCTATAAACTTAATTTCCTCTTTTGCAAAATGAGCATAATACCATCTACATTAAATATTCTTT
Source organism: Aethalodelphis obliquidens (assembly GCF_003676395.1). NCBI lineage: Eukaryota > Metazoa > Chordata > Mammalia > Artiodactyla > Delphinidae > Aethalodelphis > Aethalodelphis obliquidens. Next base: position 11,113,976 of record NW_020837989.1, read on the forward strand.
TAACGATTACGTGAGCTGTACCAAACAGCATAGTATTGGCACAAAAACAGACATATAGATCAGTGGAACAGAATAGAGAGCCCAGAAATAAACCCAGACACCCATGGTCAATTAATTTATGACAAAGGAGGCAAGACTATATCTGGAGAAAAGACAGTCTCTTCAGCAAGTGGTGTTGGGAAAGCTGGACAGCTGCATGTAGATCAACGAAATTAGAACACTCCCTCACACCATATGAAAAAATAAACTCAAAATGGTTTGAAGACCTAAATATAAGACATGACACCATAAAACTCCTAGAAAAAAACATAGGCAAAGCATTCTCGAACATAAATCATAGCAATATTTTCTTAGTCTCCCAAGGCAAAAGAAATAAATGCAAAAATAAACAAATGGGACCTAATCAAACTTAAAAGCTTTTGTACAGCAAAGAAAACCATCAACAAAACAAAAAGACAACCTACAGAATGAGAGAAAATATTTGCAAATGATGCAACTGACAGGGGGTTAATATCCAAAACATACAAATAGCTCGAACAACTCAATATTAAAAAAAAAAAAAAAAACGGGCTTCCGGGAAGATGGCGGAAGAGTAAGATGCGGAGATCACCTTCCTCCCCACAGATACACCAGAAATACATCTACACGGGGAAGAACTCCTACAGAACACCTACTGAACGCTGGCAGAAGACCTCAGACATCCCAAAAGGCAAGAAACCCCCCACGTACCTGGGTAGGGCAAAAGAAAAAAGAATAAACAGAGACAAAAGGATAGGGACAGGACCTGCACCAGTGGGAGGGAGCTGTGAAAGAGGAAAGGTTTCCACACACTAGGAAGCCCCTTTGCGGGCGGAGACTGCAGGGGGTGAAGAGGGAAAGCTTCGGAGCCGCGGAGGAGAGTGCAGCAACAGGGGTGCGGAGGGCAAAGTGGAGAGATTCCCGCACAGAGGATCAGGGCTGACCAGCACTCACCAGCCCGGGCGGGCGGGGGCTGGGAGCTGAGGCTCGGGCTTTGGTTGGAGCGCAGGGAGAGGACTGGGGTTGGCGGCATGAACACAGCCTGCAGGGGGTTAGTGCGCCACGGCTAGCCGGGAGGGATTCTGGGGAAAAGTCTGGACCTGCCGAAGAGGCAAGAGACTTTTTCTTCCCACTTTGTTTCCTGGTGCGCGAGGAGAGGGGATTAAGAGCGCTGCTTAAAGGAGCTCCAGAGACGGGCGCGAGCCACAGCTAACAGCACGGACCCCAGAGACGGGCATGAGACGCTAAGGCTGCTGCTGCCGCCAACAAGAAGCCTGTGTGCGAGCACAGGCCACTACCCACACCTCCCCTCCTGGGAGCCTGTGCAGCCCACCACTGCCTGGGTCCCGTGATCCAGGGACAACTCCCCCAGGAGAACGCACGGCGCGCCTCAGGCTGGTGCAACGTCACGCCGGCCTCTGACACCACAGGCTCGCCCCGCACGCAGTGCCCCTCCCTCCCCCACGGCCTGAGTGAGCCAGAGCTCCCAGAATCAGCGGCTCCTTTAACCCCGTCCTGTCTGAGCGAAGCACAGACGCCCTCCAGCGACCTACACACAGAGGCGGGGCCAAATCCAAAGCTGAGCCCCTGGGAGCTATGAGAACAAAGAAGAGAAAGGGAAATCTCTCCCAGAAGCCTCAGAAGCAGCGGATTAAAGCTCCACAATCAACTTGATGTACCCTGCATCTGTGGAATACATGAATAGACAATGAATCATCCCAAATTAAGAAGGTGGACTTTGAGAGCAAGATTTATGATTTTTTCCCCTTTTCGTCTTTTTCCCTGTGGATGAAAGGCTCTTGGTGCTGCAGCCAGGAGTCAGTGCTGTGCCTCTGAGGTGGGAGAGCCAACTTCAGGACACTGGTCCACAAGAGACCTCCCAGCTCCACATAATATCAAACGGCGAAAATCTCCCAGAGATCTCCATCTCAACACCAGTACCCAGCTTCACTCAATGACCAGCAAGCTACCGTGCTGGACATCCTGTGCCAAACAACTAGCAAGACAGGAACACAACACCAACCATTAGCAGAGTGGCTGCCTAAAATCATAATGAGTCCACAGACACCCCAGAAAACACCACCAGACGTGGAGCTGCCCACCAAAAAGACAAGATCCAGCCTCATCCACCAGAACACAGACACTAGTCCCCTCCACCAGGAAGCCTACACAACCCACTGAAGCAACGTTAGTCACTGGGGACAGACACCAAAAACAACGGGAACTACGAACCTGCAGCCTGCAAAAAGGAGACCTCAAACACAGTAAGATAAGCAAAATGAGAAGACAGAAAAGCACACAACAGATGAAGGAGCAAGATAAAAACCCACCAGACCTAACAAATGAAGAAGAAATAGGCAGTCTACCTGAAAAAGAATTCATAATAATGATAGTAAAGATGATCCAAAATCTTGGAAATAGAATAGACAAAATGCAAGAAACATTTAACAAGGACCTAGAAGAACTAAAGATGAAACAAACAATGATGAACAACACAATAAATGAAATTAAAAATACTCTAGATGGGATCAATAGCAGAATAACTGAGGCAGAAGAATGGATAAGTGACCTGGAAGATAAAATAGTGGAAATAACTACTGCAGGGCAGAATAAAGAAAAAAGAATGAAAAGAACTGAGGACAGTCTCAGAGACCTCTGGGACAACATTAAACACACCAACATTCGAATTATAGGGGTTCCAGAAGAAGAAGAGGAAAAGAAAGCGACTGAGAAAATATTTGAAGAGATTATAGTTGAAAACTTCCCTAATATGGGAAAGGAAATAGTTAATCAAGTCCAGGAAGCACAGAGAGTCCCATACAGGATAAATCCAAGGAGAAATACACCAAGACACATATTAATCAAACTGTCAAAAATTAAATACAAAGAAAACATACTAAAAGCAGCAAGGGAAAAACAACAAATAACACACAAGGGAATCCCCATAAGGTTAACAGCTGATCTTTCAGCAGAAACTCTGCAAGCCAGAAAGGACTGGCAGGACATATTTAAAGTGATGAAGGAGAAAAACCTGCAACCAAGATTACTCTACCTAGCAAGGATCTCATTCAGATTTGATGGAGAAATTAAAACCTTTACAGACAAGCGAAAGCTGAGAGAGTTCAGCACCACCAAACCAGCTTTACAACAACTGCTAAAGGAACTTCTCTAGACAAGAAACACAATAGAAGGAAAAGACCTACAATAATGAACCTAAAACAATTAAGAAAATGGGAATAGGAACATACATATCGATAATTACTTTAAATGTAAATGGACTAAATGCTTCCACCAAAAGACACAGATTGGCTGAATGGATACAAAAACAAGACCCATATATTTGCTGTCTACAAGAGACCCACTTCAGACCTAGAGACACATACAGACTGAAAGTAAGGGGATGGAAAAAGATATTTCATGCAAATCGAAACCAAAAGAAAGCTGGAGTAGCAATTCTCATATCAGACAAAATAGACTTTAAAATAAAGACTATTACAAGAGACAAAGAAGGACACTACATAATGATCAAGGGATCGATCCAAGAAGAATATATAACAATTATAAATATTTATGCACCCAACATAGGAGCACCTCAATACATAAGGCAAATAGTAACGGCCATAAAAGGGGAAATCGACAGTAACAGAATCATAGTAGGGGACTTTAACACCCCACTTTCACCCATGGACAGATCATCCAAAATGAAACTAAATGAGAAAACACAAGCTTTAAATGATACATTAAACAAGATGGACTTAATTGATATTTATATGACATTCCATCCAAAAGCAACAGAATACACATTTTTCTCAAGTGCTCATGGAACATCCTCCAGGATAGATCATATCTTGGGTCACAAATCAAGCCTTGGTAAATTTAAGAAAATTGTATCAAGTATCTTTTCTGACCACAACGCTATGAGACAAGATATCAATTACAGGAAAAGATCTGTAAAAAATACAAACACATGGAGGCTAAACAATACACTACTTAATAACGAAGTGATCACTGAAGATATCAAAGAGGAAATCAAAAAATACCTAGAAACAAATGACAGTGGAGACATGATGACCCAAAATCTATGGGATACCACAAAAGCAGTTCTAAGAGGGAAGTTTATAGCAATACAATCCTACCTTAAGAAACAGGAAACATCTCGAATAAACAACCTAACCTTGCACCTAAAGCAATTAGAGAAAGAAGAACAAAAAACTCTAAAGTTAGCAGAAGGAAAGAAATCATAAAAATCAGATCAGAAATAAATGAAAAAGAAATGAAGGAAACAATAGCAAAGATCAATAAACCTAAAAGCTGGTTCTTTGAGAAGATAAACAAAATTGATAAACCATTAGCCAGATTCATCAAGAAAAAAAGGGAGAAGACTCAAATCAATAGAATTACAAATGAAAAAGGAGAAGTAACAACTGACACTGCAGAAATACAAAAGATCATGAGAGATTACTACAAGCAACTCTATGCCAATAAAATGGACAACTTGGAAGAAATGGACAAATTCTTAGAAATGCACAATCTGCCAAGACTGAATCAGGAAGAAATAGAAAATATGAACAGACCAATCACAAGCACTGAAATTGAAACTGTGATTAAAATTCTTCCAACAAACAAAAGCCCAGGACCAGATGTCTTCACAGGCGAATTCTATCAAACATTTAGAGAAGAGCTAACAACTGTCCTTCTCAAACTCTTCCAAAATATAGCAGAGGGAGGAACACTCCCAAACTCATTCTACGAGGCCACCATCACCCTGATACCAAAACCAGACAAGGATGTCACAAAGAAAGAAAACTACAAGCCAATATCACTGATGAACATATATGCAAAAATCCTCAACAAAATACTAGCAAACAGAATCCAACAGCACATTAAAAGGATCATACACCATGATCAAGTGGGGTTTATCCCAGGAATGCAAGGATTCTTCAATATACGCAAATCAATCAACGGGAAACACCATATTAACAAATTGAAGGAGAAAAACCATATGATCATCTCAATAGATGCAGAGAAAGCTTTCGACAAAATTCAACACACATTTATGATAAAAACCCTCCAGAGTGTAGGCATAGAGGGAACTTTCCTCAACATAATAAAGGCCATATATGACAAACCCACAGCCAACATCATCCTCAATGGTGAAACACTGAAAGCATTTCCACTAAGATCAGGAACATGACAAGGTTGCCCACTCTCACCACTCTTATTCAACAAAGTTTTGGAAGTTTTAGCCACAGCAATCAGAGAAGAAAAGGAAATAAAAGGAATCCAAAACGGAAAAGGAGTAAAGCTGTCACTGTTTGCAGATGACATGATACTATACATAGAGAATCCTAAAGATGCTACCAGAAAACTACTAGAGCTAATCAATGAATTTGGTAAAGTAGCAGTATGCAAAATTAATGCACAGAAATCGGTGGCATTCCTATACACTAATGATGAAATATCTGAAAGTGAAATCAAGAAAACATTCCCATTTACCACTGCAACAAAAAGAATAAACTATCTAGGAATAAACCTACCTAAGGAGACAAAAGACCTGTATGCAGAAAATTATAAGACACTGATGAAAGAAATTAAAGATGATACAAATAGATGGAAAGATATACCATGTTCTTGGATTGGAAGAATCAACATTGTGAAAATGAGTATACTACCCAAAGCAATCTACAGATTCAATGCAATCCCTATCAAACTACCACTGGCATTTTTCACAGAGCTAGAACAAAAAATTTCACAATTTTTATGGAAACACAAAAGACCCTGAATAGCCAAAGCAATCTTGAGAACGAAAAATGGAGCTTGAGGAATCAGGCTCCCTGACTTCAGACTATACTACAAAGCTACAGTAATCAAGACAGTATGGTACTGGCACAAAAACACAAATATAGATCAATGGAACAGGATAGAAATCCCAGAGATAAACCCACGCACATATGGTCATCTTATCTTTGATAAAGGAGGCAGGAATGTACAGTGGAGAAAAGACAGCCTCTTCAATAAGTGGTGCTGGGAAAGCTGGACAAGTGCATGTAAAAGTATGAGATTAGATCACTCCCTAACACCATACACAAAAATAAACTCAAAATGGATTAAAGACCTAAATGTAAGGCCAGAAACTATCAAACTCTTAGAGAAAACATAGGCAGAACACTCTATGACATAAATCACAGGAAGATTCTTTTTGACCCACCTCCTAGAGAAATGGAAACGAAAATAAACAAATGGGACCTAATGAAACTTCAAAGCTTTTGCACAGCAAAGGAAACCATAAAAAAGACCAAAAGACAACCCTCAGAATGGGAGAAAATATTTGCAAATGAAGCAACTGACAAAGGATTAATCTCCAAAATTTATAAGCAGCTCATGCAGCTCAATAACCAAAAAACAAACAACCCAATCCAAAAATGGGCAGAAGACCTAAAGAGACATTTCTCCAAAGAAGATATACAGACTTCCAACAAACACATGGAAGAATGCTCAACATCATTAATCATTAGAGAAATGCAAATCAAAACTACAATGAGGTATCACCTCACACCAGTCAGAATGGCCATCATCAAAAAATCTAGAAACAATAAATGCTAGAGAGGGTGTGGAGAAAAGGGAACACTCTTGCACTGTTGGTGGGAATGGAAATTGATACAGCCACTATGGAGAACAGTATGGAGGTTCCTTAAAAAACTACAAATAGAACTACCATATGACCCAGCAATCCCATTACTGGGCCTATACCCTGAGAAAACCATAATTCAAAAAGAGTCATGTACCACAGTGTTCATTGCAGCTCTATTTACAATAGCCCAGAGATGGAAACAACCTAAGTGTCCATCATCGGATGAATGGATAAAGAAGATGTGGCACATATATACAATGGAATATTACTCAGCCATAAAAAGAAACGAAATTGAGCTATTTGTAATGAGGTGGATAGACCTAGAGTCTGTCATACAGAGTGAAGTACATCAGAAAGAGAAAGACAAATACCGTATGCTAACACATATATATGGAATTTAAGGGAAAAAAATGTCGTGAAGGACCTAGGGGTAAGACAGGAATAAAGACACAGACCTTCTAGAGAATGGACTTGAGGATATGGGGAGGGGGAAGGCTAAGCTGTGACAAAGCGTGAGAGAGGCATGGACATATATACACTACCAAACATAAGGTAGATAGCTAGTGGGAAGCAGCCGCATAGCACAGGGAGATCAGCTCAGTGCTTTGTGACCACCTAGAGGGGTGGGATAGGGAGGGTGGGAGGGAGGGAGACGCAAGAGGGAAGAGATATGGGAACATATGTATAAATGATTCACTGTTATAAAGCAGAAACTAACACACCATTGTAAAGCAATTATACTCCAATAAACATGTAAAAAAAAAATCAAAAAATTGTCAGAAGACCTAAATAGACATTTCTCCAAAGAAGACATACAGATGGCCAACAGGCACATGTAAAGATGCTTAACGTCACTAATTATTAGAGAAATGGAAATCAAAACCAGAATGAGGTATCATCTCACACCCATCAGAATTGCCATCATCAGAAAGTCTACAAACAATAAATAATGGAGAGGGGACTTCCCTGGTGGTCCAGTGGTTAAGACTTCGCCTTCCAATGCATGGGGCATGGGTTCGATCCCTGGTCGTGGAGCTAAGATCGATACCACATGCCTCGCAGCCAAAAAAACAAAACATAAAACAGAAGCAATACTGTAACAAATTCAATAAAGACTTTAAAAATGGTCCACATCAACAAAATCTTTTTAAAAAGTGCTGCAGAGGGTGTTGAGAGAAGGCAACCCTTCTACACTGTTGGTGGGAATGCAAATTTGTGCAGCCATTATGGAAAACAGTGTGGAGGTTCCTTAAAAAACTAAAAGTATAGCTACCATATGATCCTGCAATCTCACTCTTGGGTATATATCCAGAAAAAACTGAAAACTCTAACTAGAAAAGATACACACACTCCAATATTCATAGCAGCACTATTTACAATAGCCAAGACATGGCAACAACCCAAGTGCCCATCAACAAATGGCTGATTTAAGAAGATGTGGTATATATATACAAATGGAATATTACTCAGCTGTAAAAAATGAAATATTACTATTTGCAGCAATGGAGATGGACCTAGAGTATATTATACTCAGTGAAGTATGTCAGACAGGGAAAGACAAATACCATATGATATTACTTATATGTGGAATCTAAAAAATAGTACAAATGAATTTATACACAAAATAGAAACAGCAGAAAACAAAGTTTTGGTTATCAAGGGGGAAAGGGAGTGGGGGAGGGAGAAATTAGGAATATGGGATTAAAAGATACAAACTACTGTAGGTAAAATAGATAAGCAGCAAGGATTTATTGTATAGCACAAGGAACTGTATTCCATATCTTATAATAACATATAGTGGAAAAGAATCTGAAAAAATATATATATTGGGTCGACCAAAAAGTTCATTCGAGTTTTTCTGTAGGATGTTATGGAAAAACCCAAACAAACTTTGTGGCCAACCCAACATGTAACTGAATCACTTTGCTGTACACCTGAAACTAACACAATATTGTAAATCAACTATACTTCAATTAAAAATAAATAAATGGGGGCTTCCCTGGTGGCGCAGTGGTTGAGAGTCCGCCTGCCGATGCAGAGGACAAGGGTTCGTGCCCCGGTCCGGGAAGATCCCACATGCCGCGGAGCGGCTGGGCCCGTGAGCCATGGCCGCTGAGCCTGGGCGTCCGGAGCCTGTGCTCCGCAACGGGAGAGGCCACAACAGTGAGAGGCCTGAGTACCGCCAAATAAATAAATAAATAAATGAATAAGTGCAGATGGCATCATGACTTTGGAAATGTTTGCATGGCCTCATATGTAACTAAACATATGCCTATAGGGAAGGAAAAAAGAAGTTCACAAAAGCCTTTTGCTAGAAGTCCTAGCAGCCTTAGACTTAATTGCCCAAACTGGAAACAGCGCTGGGGTCAATTACTTGGAGAATGAATAAACAAACTGGTATGACTCATACAGTGGAACACCACACAGCAATTAAAAGAAAAACTAAGGATACAACAACACAGATGACTCTCAGATACAATATGTTGGGCGAAATAAGGCTAATATAAAAGAGTACATACTATATGATTCCATTTATATAAAATTCTAGACCAGGCAATGCTAGTCTAAGGTGGAAAAAGATCAGAATATTGGCCGCCTCTGGTTATGGGAGGTGGGAGTGGCTGCTGACTGTGAAGGGGTATGAGGAAGTATTTTTGGGTGAAGGTCATGTTCTGTATCTTGATAGGAATTTGGTTATAAAGGTGTATGATTCTGTCAAAACCCAAACAACTGTACAGTGAGGATTTTTGCACTTTATTGTATGTGAAATTTGCCTCAAAAGAAAAAAAACTGTAAACAAATACTGAATTGTAGTTAAAGATATGCATACCGAAGTGTTTAGGAAGGAGTGTTTTGATGTCGGCAGTGTACTTTAAAATGTGTCAAAAATGAGGTGGTTGGTTGACTATGGAGAGGTTAGGTAAGTTAAAGCAAATGCAGTGCAGTGTTAATGGTCTACGGCGGGTATGTGGGTGTTTACTGTAAAGTTCTTTCAACTCGCCTGTGTGTTTGAAAATTGTTGTAACATTGGGAAACAATGCCTGTGATTTCTATTAGTGTTGAAATGTAGTGACAGCCTTACCTGTGTCTGTCACTGTCATTGTTGACTTACCATTCCAGGCCTCAGGTTTCACAATATAGAATTGGAGATATTAACTCCATCTGAGCAAGGAGTATAGAGCAGTGACTGATTTTGACCCTCCAGGGTCAGCTATAAACTGACAATAAATGTCTTATGCATTTTTCCTTAAAGCCATTCAGTACATTTTTACTTAAGGAATTTTAGGTTGTGGTAGAATAATTATCATAGCTCCAAGTCACCTCATCTCCTTTGTTTGCTCTTCTTTCAGTCGAGGATAATAACATATACTCTGTCTACATCTTAGGCTTGGCAAAAGTCAAATGTGTCTGGGTAAAAAAAAAAAAAAAAAGTAAAATGCAGCCTATTATCAGAATTATGTAAATTCTGGTACATGAGGGATGGGAGAGACCAAGTTTCCTTAATTCTCTGTCCTGGAGACCTTGATGTATATGTACACACCAAAAAGGCGCTACTAAGTCTATCCTATGATGTGTCTCTTCTGGAAGAGGAAAAGAGTTGGGATACCTCGAGTCAGAATTATGCAAAAATGTGCTGATCAGGAAAGCAAGATTCAACATAAATCCTCTTTCTTGAGTCACAGCAAAAAGTTGTTGAGAAAGCAATAAGGTTCCCCTCCTGCATTTTCTGAGGTGAAACAGTCATTCTGATTAACAGCAGTCTCTAATAATCCTCATTTGAGATCTTGGCTATCTACTCCTGCAGTAAGGTCTGTGTGGCCAAGGCAGCCCTGCTAAGGAGGGCGAATGCAATCTCCTTCTCACTTAGACAGTATCGCCAAGGAAAGCATTTGCTTATGCAAATTAGCGTCCAGTCCTTTAAGTACATCCATTATTCAACAGTCACACCTGTGGAGATTTTTCCTTGTAAAAGATCTTTTGGGAGGAACACTTATTTGCAAACTGTTGATCAGTTCGTCAGATTAGATATAAAATACCATGGCAGCAGGTATCATGGATTTGCAAAGTGGAGAATTCCGAAGCTTTCTAAGGCTGTGAAAGCTTTCAAGAGTTTCATTCAAGGATGGCTAATTTGACCAGTGAAGGAGAAGACATGCATCACTGTATAAAAAGCTAAACAATTCTGCTCCTCTAAATGATATTGCCTTAAAGCATCAATTGTACTGAATTAACTTTACAAGTGCTTATATAATCCATCCGTTTTAATTTCACTTTAGGTTTCTTAAAGTAACAATATTACTTTAGATTGTAACAGATTAAAACACAGCTGTTATATTTTTTTCTCTGATGTCCACTTCAAAGGCTGCAAATTGCAGTTATGTATATGGCTTTTGGACAAAGCAATCACTTTTAGTTTAAAAATAAGGCCAACATCAATACCTAACAGGAGCTCTCAGAACAGAAGTTGATTGGTGGCTAGATACAGTGAGTCACCTGAGACACCAAGTCTTTTTGTATCCCAGGGGTTCAGAGGAGGAGATGGCCCAGTGAAACTCCTGATGGAAGTAATACTCCACTCACAAATATCTTTCCAAAATGTATTGATTTGCTTAATGATAATCAACCTCGTTTTAATATCTGCTCTTATTCATTGGGATGTTTACAAATTCTTGCATTCATCCATCCATTTAGTCCTTCATTTTGCAAACATTTATTGATTGCTTGGTATACTAAGCACTGTGCCAAGAAGTGAGGATTTTAAAATGCATAAGACATCACTCCTATCCCCAAGGAACTCAACCGGGGAGATGATGCACAAATAATTAACTATAGGAAAATAGGAGATCTATCAATTTCACGTGGCATTTTATGCTTTTTAAAATGTTATAAGGCAGCCAAGGAAGCAATTTTTAGTCCCATTTTATAAATTTCTAACACACAGAGGGCCAGATGTATGACTTCCCCAAAGTCACACAGCTAGTTAAGCTAAAACTGGAAGCAGAACTCAGGCCTTTTCTTTGCTAACCCAGGCTTTTTCTATCAAAGCCTACTGTCTATATTTAGTGATTATGCTTGTTGCTTTAGTTAACTTTGAATATCTACTTTGTGCTTAAAAAAGAATCCAAATCACTTTTGCTTCAAGAAAAAAGCTGACTTTCCTAATTGCAAGCTTAACCAAGTACTAGGGTATGTATGCCTTGTGCGTACATCATTACCAATTAAAATTTGTAGAAGCAGCTGATGTAGCTAATCTTGCAGGAAGTAATATGGCAAAATTGAAGCTATCCTGCTTGGGGTGTTCACAGATATGCCTAGAAAAGTAGCCAGTTTGTCTTGAAAGAGAAAGGTCCACAGAGTTTCTCAACACTCTATGAGTATATCCCCAGGGTTAAAACCTTCTGGGTTCAATCTCTAGAAAAGAGGTTGGCAAGTGAAATCCTTCAAACCAAATCCAGCCCACCTCAATTTTTATAAATAAAGCTTTATTGCAAACAGCCATGTCCATTTGTTTATAAATTGTCTATGGCTGATTTCATGCTTAAACAGCAGAGTTGAGTAGTGACAGAAATCACACAGCCCGCAAAGCCTGAAATATTTACTATCTGGCTCAATACAGGAAAATTTGTCAAGCCCTGCTCTAGAATAAAAAGTTTTTTCAACTTTCACCTCATACAGATGAGTGTAAACTGGTGCATTCTTTCTGGAAGCAGTTTGCTCATCTTTATTAAGAAAGTAAAAATGTACATGCTCTTTAATGCAGTAACTCCTTTTCTGTCCCGCAGAGCCCTGGTTGACCAGTGATAGAATGCTGTAAATATTGCTTTGCACTTACTGCCTGCTAGGCATGGTCCTAAGCACTTTACAAGCATAATCTCATTTCAATCTCCCAACTCAGTAAAGTAAGTATACCAATGAGAAAACTCAGTTTTAAAGAGTTTAATTTCCCAAGCTCACATCATTAGTAAATTACAGAGTATTTTGGTACCCTGATTCTAAAACCAGTTGATCATAAACACCATGCATCACTGTCCTTGGGTAAAAAAAAGAAGGGGTATAATGGTTAGCTATTTCTGTGTAACAAACAAGCCTGTATTTAGTGGTATAAACAACCATTTTATTGTGCTAACGACTTTATGGTTTGCGACTCTGGGCAGAGTACAGTGGGAATGGCTTGTCTTTGCTTTACCATGGCTTCAGCTAGGTTTCTCAAGTGTCTTGAATTGTCAAAGAAGGCTTCAGTGGTAGTATACATCCCAAGTCTTGGTCCTGGCTATTGGCTTGCTTCCTTGGTTTTACTCCACTTGCTTCTGTTGGAGCTAAAATTTCTAAGATGGCATTATTCTCATATCTAATGCCTAAGGTGAGATTGCTGGAACAGCTGGGGCTGGCTAAACATCTCCTTCTTTTCACACAATCTCTCCCTTTGGCTAGCTTGGGCTCACAGGGCAGTTACAGTGTACTCAGACCTCTTACATGGCTGCTGGGTTCTCCCAAACAGGGTGTTCCAAGAGGAAGAAAGTGGAATCTGCCAGTTTCTTAAAGTGTGTGCCCAGAAATTGGTACAGCATTTCCACTGAATTCTACTGATCGAGGCAGTCATAGAGCCCACCCAGATTCAGGCAGTAGGGGGAGGAGGGGTGTGTGTGCAGAGTCAAAGAACTGGTAGTCATCTTTAATCTGTCATGAGTTTTTCCAGAGAAAATACGGTTTTTTTGGAAACATTGATTATATTATTGCCTCTGGGTGATTTGCAACATACTTCTGTCTATTAAAGACTATGAGAATTCCCGGAATGAACAAAGCTGCTTCCCAAATATATTTAATCATAGAACATTATTTTTGTATTACAGCTGTGAATATCCTACAGCACTCACTTTATGAAATATTTTTCTAAGGAAATACTCTGAAATGGGGTAGTTTTATGCACAAAGATCTTCTTTACAGTGTTATTTGTGACATGTTAATGTTCATGCAGCTCTGTGTTAAATATCTCATATTAGAGAAATGGTTAGACAAATAATGTTTCTAGAATAGGATATTATATAGGCATTAAAATTATGTTTACAAAGAGTTTTCCTGTCTAAAATTATATTTACGTGGTAAAATGCTTGTTTTGTCTTAATTCTTCATTTTAAGATAATTGTAGGCTCATATGCAGTTGTAAGAAATAATACAGCAAGGTCCTGTGCGTCCTTCACTCAGTTCCCCCAAGGGCAACATCCTACACAACTGCAGTCCAATATCACAACCAAGAAATTGCTATTGATACAATCCACTGACCTTACTCAGGTTTTACCAGTTTTACATGCATGTGTGTATGTGTGTGTTTAGTGCTATGCAGTCTTTTAACATGTGTGTATTCATGTAACCACCACCACCATCAAGGTTGAGAACAGTCCCATCGCAGAAACCCCTCGTGCCACCCTTTTGCAGGTACAGGCACCTCTTTGCCCCACTTCTACTGGCAATCACGGATGTGTTTTCCATCTCTATATAATTTTATCATTTCAAGAATGTTCTATAAATGCATACAATATGTAGTCTTTCAAGATCGGCTTTTATTACTCAGCATAATTTTCTTGTGATTCATCCAAGTTTTGCACATATAAATAGTTCTTCCTTTTTAGTGCTGAGTAGCATCCTGTGACGGGAATATACCAGTTTGTTTACCCATCGAGTCGTTGAAGAACACTGGGGTTGTAACCAGCTTTGGGCTATTACAAATAAAGCTGCTATGAACATTTTTGTACAGGTTTTTTAAATTGAGATATAATTGATTTACAATGTTGTGTTAGTTTCTGGGGTACAGCAAAGTGATTCGGTTATACATATATATATATATATATATATATATATATATATATATATATGT
>NW_020837989.1:11128597-11134861 GCF_003676395.1 Aethalodelphis obliquidens
CTTTTTCCAATTCTTTTCCCTTATAGGTTATTACAAAATATTGAGTATAGTTCCCTGGGCTATGCAGTAGGTCCTTGTTGGTTATCTCCTTTATGTAGTGTGTATATGTCCATCCCAAACTCCTAATTACCCCGCCTCCTCCTACCACTTTCCCCTTTGGTAACCATAAGTTTGTTTTCTATGTCTGTGGGTCTATTTCTGTTTTGTATATAAGTTCATTTGTATCATTTTTTCTAAGATTCCACATATAAGTGATATCATATGGTATTTATCTTTCTCTGACTGGCTTACTTCACTTAGTGTGATAATCTAAGTCTGTCCACGTTGCTGAAAATGTCATGATTTCATTCTTTTTAAGGCTGAGTAATATTCCATTATATATCTGTGCCACATCTCCTTTATCCATTCATCTGTCGATGGACATTCAGGTTGCTTCTATGTCTTGGCTATTGTAAATACTGCTGCAATGAACAGGGTGTGTGTATCTCTTCAAATTAGAACTTCCGTCTTTTCTGGATATATGCTCAGAAGTGGGATTTCTGAATCATATAGTAGCTCTATGTTTAGTTTTTTAAGGAACCTCCATACTGTTCTCCATAGTGGCTGTATCAATTTACATTCCCACCAACAGTGTACAAGGGTTCCCTTTTCTCCACACCCTCTCCAGCATTTATTATTTGTACACACTTGAATCATGGCCATTCTGACTGGTGTGAGGTGATACCTCATTGTGGTTTTTTTGTTTTTTTTTTTTTTGCGGTACGCGGGCCTCTCACTGTTGTGGCCTCTCCCGTTGTGGAGCACAGGCTCTGGACGCGCAGGCTCAGCGGCCATGGCTCACGGGCCCAGCCGCTCCGCGGCATGTGGGATCCTCCCGGACCGGGGCACGAACCCACGCCCCCCCCCACATCGGCAGGCGTACTCTCAACCACTGCGCCACTAGGGAAGCCCCATTGTGGGTTTTTTTTTTTATGAAGTTTTCGTTTCTCTAGGATAAACGCCCAGGAGTGGAGTTGTTAGGTTGTATGTAGGTTATAATTTTTTTTAACATCTTTATTGGAGTATAATTGCTTTACAATGTTGTGTTAGTTTCTGCTGTACAACAAAGTGAATCAGCTATACATATACATATATCCCCATATCTCCTCCCTCTTGCATCTCCCTCCTACCCTCCCTATCCCACCCCTCTAGGTGGACACAAAGCACTGAGCTGATCTCCCTGTGCTATGCGGCTGCTTCCCACTAGCTATCTATTTTACATTTGGTAGTGTATATATGTTATGGTTATAATTTTAAGTGCAAAAATCCCCAGCAGAATTGTATGCAAAAGCTACGTAAAAATATTTGGTAAAAAACTGGAAACAAATACTGTATCTCCAAAATATTAACAATGGTTATTGCTTGCTGAGAGATTTACAAATATCTCTCTATCTATCATCTATCTATCTATCTATCTATCTATCTATCTATCTATCTATCTATCTATCTGAAGTGAACCCGTGAGGACAAGTAAGTTATGAACATGCCCAGGAGATAGATGGATTTCTAGGCATTAGTACTGGAATGAGCAAAGTGCAGAGTAGAACAACCCAGTCCATGTCTACAGTATGGAATTATGGTTAGGCAAGTTTGGCCAGCACGTAGGAGATAAAAATAGCATTGGGTATCGCTAGAAGATTGGGACTGGGTTGTTGAATCCAAGCTAAGGATTTTAGGTTCTCTCCATTTGCTTTGGCTTACAGAATGTAAGATGGATGGCGGTGGGAGAACACTGGAATTAGCAAGGCTTATGAGGGGCCACTATCATCTACATGAGACATAATCAGAACCATGCAGGAGCTGGCTTCAATCTAGTTTTTTAATTTTTGAGACAAACTGCTTGTTGACAGAGTGACAAATATTTTAAAAACCATTCTATATTTCTCTAATTTCCAAATTTTTCCTAAAAAAATATAAATTATTTTTAGACTTAAAGAAAGTTCTTAAAAAAATAAGAAAGAAATGCAGGTAAGAATGGAAGGAAAAATGGTAAAATACTTAAAGTAACTATTTCTAAATGAGACTAGATAATATTTTTTAAAATGCTGAGAATTTTCTAAAATTTGTTTATTGATCATTTACTACTCTTAAAATTAAGGTAATATATGTTTTAAATTATGAAATTATTCTGTATACTGTATTCAGATTTTAGTCTCTGTTATTCTATAGATCCACATTTGTTTATAGCAATTTTCAGAACCTGACACTTTTAAAAATACTTATTTCCTATTCATCTTGAAACTTCTGTTTCAGTAGGCGTCTCATGGTACTCATTACTTTTCCTAAGTTCTTCACACTGAGCCAGAAATAAACTTTGTGTCTCTTGAAAATTAGTTCCAGTTGTTTGGGCCAAGCTTCTGCCCCTTCACATTGATTTTGAAGTTTAAGTGTTTCCAAAAACTATATTGGCAGACAATACCTTAGCACAGAGTGATATCCCGCGTCTAATGGAGTTAAGCTAAAAAATAAACAGTCAATAACCTTCTTTGGGTCTTTTTCTGCCCCATTCCCCTCTCTCCACTTCCCACCTGTTTCTTTTGTGGCCATGTGAATAGGTCATTCTCTTTACTTAGGGCCTTATCACCAACCCATCTAGTGACTAATAATAATTTGATAGTTACCCTAAAATAAAAATTCATGAAAGTTTGATGTTCCCGTGCCTGAGTTTCTATAGTTGAGTTTTTATCACACATATAGAATATTTTACCTACCAGTAACATTCAATTCTGAAACACATCTCTGTTGAATCTTCAATATTGTGCCTTCTCCTAGCTTTCAACTTTGTGAGGTAGATAGAATTCATTTGAGATAATTTTAAATTATCTATATACTGGAAAGTATGCGGTATACTGGACACAGGCCATTTTCTATTTAGGGGAAGAAAAGTTGAGCTCATGAGAATTCAGTCTTTGAAGGAATTTACAGGTATTGATTTATTAATCCTCATCAGAGGATCCTAAACCCATCTCTCCTTTGTAGCTAATGGAAGAGATGAGCAGTGTGGGGAAAGGCCAAGAGAGTTAAGTGGCTTCGACAAGGGCACAAGAAAATGAATGATTCTGAATTTGTAATTTCCAATTCCCATGTTCATTCTTTGAGGGAAGAACGAGCCCCCATCTTGTATCAATGAAATCTGCCTAAAGGAAGCAACACTGAAGCTGGTTTAGTTTCTATTTTCATAATGTAATTAACCTCTGTGCAGAGAGATCCTTATTATCATTGAATCTTCACTGGGCCAAAAGTGTAGAGTTGCTCAAAAGGTGAGATAAACTACTTCATCAAGGCAGACTCTGCTAAATCATTTTTCCGACCGATTCTGTAAGTGGCAATTCAAAAACCTTTCCAAAATGTTTAATAGTTCTTCCATCATATGGAGTCCATTGGACTCCAGGGTCCAATTTGAAATTCCAGGGAACAAAAGGTAAGTATTCAGCCTCATTAAGACATGAATTATTTTTGTCCCTAGTGCTATTACCAGGAAACAGTTCAAATAAGGGAGTAAAAAGCTAATGCTTGTGGAAAACTTATAGTTGGCACAGGCCAGAGCTAACCAAACTGATGTGTAACTTTGTATTCCCAAATTTCAAGTCCCATTTCAAATATGCATTCCCAAGGAAGACGGCATTGTCTGAAGCACTGTGAAAATGTTAGAAATGTCTACTCAGTAGTTTGTCCAGCCTTTTCTTCCTCCCTCCCTCTAGTAATTACTTGTTAGTCACCCCATCAGTATGTGTCATTCACTACACCAGGCATTGTGGCCAAGAGAATGAATAAATACATAATCTAAAGGAACAGCCAGGTGCAACATGGCCCCTGTAAACAGTTTCCTTCTGATCCCAAATTGAATATTCCTTTGAGAACGATCTCTCCCCCATTTTTAGACTTGGTTTTTACTCTACACCTAGCCAAGGCATGGAGTATGTGACCTAGATCTAAACCAATCAGTTTGCTTCAGGCACTGATTGATTCAGTAATAGGCATAAGCCCCATTTAATGCCCATGAGAAGCAATGACATTATCATGGGTATCTTAAGAAAGAACCTCTTTCTCTTTCCATGAGAAGTAAACAGGAAACAAAGGCTGGAGCTGTGGCAGCCATCTTGTGAGCAGTGGGACTGACAGTGGAGTAAATATGAAAGATAAGGTCAAGAAACAAAGTAAAATTCCATCCTGTTGACATCATGTGAACCTTGAATCAAACCATTTCTGAAAGAGAACTATCCCTAAACTATTTGGTTTCGTGAGCTGATAATCCTTTATTTTCCTTTCTGAAGCTTTTTTTTGGAGGATTGCTATCACTTAAACAGAGTCTTGACTAATATACGTAAGAACAAAGAGACCATATGGCAAGTGACATAACAGATATGTGGGTTAAGTAATGCTGAAGTTCAGGGGACAGAAGGATTACTTCCTCCTAGGGCACGGGGAAAGGGGGCAGTGTTCTAAGGGGAGAGGGTGACACCAGTCCTTTGTGCACCTGCCACCCCTGAATTAATCTAAACTTTGGAGGGATGTGAACCATTTCCACATTTTTAGGATCTGGCCACAAAGTATCCATCAGGCAGAAGGAAAAACAGATTAGGATTTAGGTTGGAAGCCTAATGCATAAAAATCCATCAATCTCAAATCTTACATTGAATATCTTTTATGGCTTTTTTACTGTGTTTAGGGCTGGGTAGTTACAAAGACAAGTGAGATCTTTATAAAGGCTTTTCCCCATCTAAAGCTCATTCTCCTTATTCTAACATTTTTTGTGGGGAAAACTTTTCTCCTCTTCACTTGGCTCAGGTGGTTGGATAGGGCTGACTACACACCTGCAACTCCAGGGCTGACACGTGACTGAAGCCAGTCCAGTGCAGAGCCCATCTCCTGGCATGTATGTAGGAGTGACTGGAGAAAGGCAGGCTATATACCTCTGGACTTGCTGCTTTGAGGATGTGAGCATGGTGCTCCTAGCACAGGGGATGAGCCTCCAAGGAAACAGCAGAGATGGAAGCAGATCTGAGAGATTCAGAGAGACTGGACTCTGGTGGTATCTTTTGAGCCCCTGGATCCAGCTGTACTTGACCTAACTCTGGACTCTGAGCTACATGAGCTTAAATACCTTTAATTCAGAGTCTTGGTTTATTCAATATCATCTTCATATATCAGTACAGCAAATCCTCTACATACAAATGAGTTCCGTTCCGAGAGCGCGTTTGTAAGTCCAGGTGGTCCGTAAGTCCAACAAACTTAGCCTAGGTACCCAGCTAACACAACTGGCTATATAGTACTGTACTGTAATAAGTTTATAATACTTTTCACACAAATAATACATAAAAAACAAACACACAAAATAAGGAAAACATTTTTAATATTACAGTACAGTACCTTGAAAAGTACAATAGTACAGTGCAACAGCTGGCATACAGGCATGTTGGCATCTTTGAAAGTTCGCAACTTGAAGTTCTTATGTAGGGGACTTACTGTATTTTGGAAAGCCTACTGTGTTTATGGTGCTAAACCGCAGGGAGCATATTGGGGAGATAAGTCTCACAATGTGGAAAGAATTCGAGAATATGATGATGACTGTTTCAGAGAAGGGAGACATCAATGTGACCCAAAGGCTTTTGGAAGTAGGTGGGACGTGAGCTGAAATGTGAATTTATGTGTACTTCATTTTTTCATGAAATGTGTCAGCAGAACATACTGGGACCTTTTACTCAAGGCAACATTGACACACAGCTGTTCAAATAAATTAATGTTCCAATTCTCAAGCTACTCATTTGGCAGGAAAAGCAATTTAATTCCCCATTATAAATAGAAGGAATAAAAGAACACAAGAGAAAGGGAGGATGGTAAAGACATTTTTTAAATTTATTAAAATACTGTAGTTGTAGTAATAGGATAGCTGTCATAGCGGTAGTAGAAGTACTGTTAGTCGGAGGAGGAGGAGTAATGGTAATAGTAACAGTTGTACTAGTAACGGTAGTAGTAATATGGGGATAGTGGTGCTAGTAATAATAGTATTCATTCTTTAGTTTACACTATCCAGTTGCATTGCCACATGATATAGACGCGTTTCCTTACATAATCCTCACAACAGCCCTAGGATGTGGCTGTCATCATTATCTCCATTCTATATGTAGGGCCAAGATTTAGAGAGGTGAGGTGCAGGAGTCAAGGTCACAGAGCCCAGATTTATTTATTTATTTATTTATTTATTTATTTATTTATTTATTTATT
>NW_020837989.1:11781108-11918677 GCF_003676395.1 Aethalodelphis obliquidens
GGATTTTTTTTATTTTAAGAGACGTTATGATTGAAAGCGGTGAAAGGACAGCTCTAAAAGATAACATTATTTTTAAAAGACTTTAATTAGCTAGCTAAAACAACAAATACTTTCCCTACACATAGTAAAATGAATGGGTGTACTGTCTAAGGAAGAGGTGTGTCCCTAAAGCAATCCTGGGACCCAAGGGAAAGGGTTCAAGTTGGCTAAAGAGCATTCTTAGTCTTTGTTTTTTTTCATAAAAGTAATATTTAAGACTCTATTATAATGCAATTGTTTTAAATACTGTCATACACAATTTCCCCAAATTGCCAACTCGAGAAGTTACAAAAGGAGTTAATTGGAAAGCTAAAAAGAATCTTTGAGATCATCTAGTCCAACATTCTTTGCACAAATTTGATGAGGAAGCAGAGACCCTGAGAGTTTGATTATTAACTTTCTCACAGTCACATATCCAGTTAGTGGCAAAAACAGGACTAGAACCCAAGTCTTGACAACATTGTGCTTCCTCAGTTCAATTTGAAAGCTCTGTCTCTTAAAATTTACAAAACTCAACATCTGTAGTGTATCATTAAGCACCACACCAGTCTCAGGACAAAGTAAAGTAATAATTTGTTATTGCTGTAGCAATAACTCCATCTTAGAAGTTACATGAACTCCTCTCCATTACAAAAACATATCAGACCAAGTGTTCTAATTTCGAATTCAGAAGATAATTCATTTGTCGATTTGGCAAATCCATTCATTTGTCCATTTGGCAAACATTTGATGAACACTTACTGTGTGCCAGGAACTATCACAGTTGCTAAAGAAACAAGACTCGCTGTCCATGGAGTACACAGCCTAGAAGAGGAAGTAGATAAACCAAATCATAGCCATGGCAAATGACTAGTGCTGACTAAGTGATTACCACATGCAAGCATTTTATATGGAACTTCCCAGTTAAGTCCTCATGACAGTCATATGCGGCAACAATTTATCCCCACTTCACGGATGAGGTAGCTGAGAATTAGAAAGGTTCATCGAGTTGCCCAAACTCATACAGTTTAAGTGGTGTAGTCAGGTAATTCCACACTATTGCATTTGCCCTGAATCTTTATGCCATACTGCTGGGAATTCAGGCAGAAACACAGAAGCAGGGCCTCTGATTGGAGGGAAAGTCCACTGTGAAGATGGAAACTGAGGAAGCAAACAAGGACCAGGAAAGGATGCATTAAGGGATAGCATTTTGGAAGC
This sequence comes from Aethalodelphis obliquidens, assembly GCF_003676395.1. Taxonomy (NCBI): domain Eukaryota; kingdom Metazoa; phylum Chordata; class Mammalia; order Artiodactyla; family Delphinidae; genus Aethalodelphis; species Aethalodelphis obliquidens. Next base: position 11,782,345 of record NW_020837989.1, read on the forward strand.
AATTTTAGGAACTAAAGCACTGATGTACAGGGGAGTGGCAGGAGATGAACTAGAAAGGTGGGTGAGGTTATATTTATTCCATAGGTAATAAGTTTTGTAGGTTTTTTTTGCAGTACGCGGGCCTCTCACTGTTGTGGCCTCTCCCGTTGCGGAGCACAGGCTCCGGACGCACAGGCTCAGCGGCCATGGCCCATGGGTCCAGCCGCTCTGCGGCATGTGGGATCCTCCCGGACCGGGGCACGAACCCGCGTCCCCTGCCTCAGCAGGCGGACCCTCAACCACTGCGCCACCAGGGAAGCCCGGTAATAAGTTTTTATTCAGGGGTTTCAAGTAGGGAAATGACAGGATCAGATTTGCTGACTACAGTCAGTATGATGAGTTAGAAAAGAGTTAAGTTTGCAGTCAGGGAGACAGTAGAAATTGTTGTGATTGACCATAATGAGACTTTGAGCTAAGACAATGACAGCAAGACTGGAGAAGAGGGGACAGGTTCAGGAGCTTTTTTTTTTTTTTTCTGATTAGAAGTTATTTGATTTGAGTTGGTCAAAGACCAGAGATATGAAATGTTGCAAATACATCATCAAAGATAAGCTCTAAACAAACGGTTAAGTGTAACTGTGAATTTGTAATCTTTTATAGATTCGTCCTTATTACATGTAAGTGTGTATATATATATATATGTATATAACTTTTCAGAAATATATTTTGTAAAACAGGATGGAATCACCTGTAATTAAACAAGGAAGTTGCAGGTGTAATATCAAAAGAGAAGACTTTATAAACTTTTAGCTATTTGTCCACTTTTCTGCAAGTAGCCCTTGCTTGAAATATTGGCATATTCCATTTGGAACATACTTCTATTCTCTTTCTTCCACTCAGGTGGAAACAAAGTGAGGGATTTTTTTGTTTTGTTTTTTCCTTTTTCTTTTTTTTTTTTTTGCCGCACCCGTGCATCTTGAGGGATCTCAGTTCCCGGACCAGGGATTGAACCCTGGCCACCGCAGTGAAAGTGCCAAATCCTAACCACTAGACCACCAGGGAACTCCCGAGGGTTCTTAAATCTCAATGAGATTATGATGATTGTTGAAACGCAAAATGGTCAGTTATACAAGCCTCAGCCCCCGAATATCCGCGTTGCTGAAGCTAATGGCTAAGTGAAGACAATTTAAGAGAAGGGAAGGCAGCAAAGTGACACATGTTGAAGGGAAATGACTAGCTTTCATACCTAATCTATTACTTCACCCCTTATGTCAAAGGCCATGCCGACAGTCTCCCTTCACCGGCGCTGTTTTCCGCCAGCCCTCTTTCATGCCTGACCTCGCGAGATGCACATGTGCTCTACCTCCTCCGGGGCACCTCACCTGACAGATTGCTGGTTCCCCGCACTGCCCCAGAGCAGGCGCTATTTAAAAGGTAGGATCAACAAAACTAGGTGAGTGATTGGATTTGAGTGTGGGACAGGTGGGGAATTTTAGGCCACATTAAGATTTCTAACTGGGGCAGCCTGGGTTACATAGGGATAACTTCTCCAACCTTAAAGATCAAGTATATAGTTATAGTCACAGACATAAATTCTAAATAGACTTGCTGGGTTTGGACTCTCTGTATCATATTCAAATTTCCTTGTTTACCAGATACTGTAGGACTTTTAGAACGAAACAGAAACAGAGGAATGTGGAAATTAAATGGTTTACCCACAGCCCAGTTACTTGCATCAGAACATCAAAACTTCATGAGATTTGAATTAGGAAGTTTCCAGAACTAACATGAAAGGTCACAGGTCCCTTTATGCAGAAGAACTTGTTAGGCCAAAGTAATTATACTAAAAAGTAAATAATAAAGCAAATCACTTTTAGTGGAATTCACTATTAGTGAAATGACACATTCATTCCTAGCCTTTCTAATTTATACATTTCTACACTTGTAAATGGAAACAGTATAACGAGACCCAGCTCCTGCCCTCAAGGAGCTTATGGTCTAGTTTAGGAAGACTAAGAAGCAAAAACTGCAGCACAGATGATAAAATTTCCAACAGGATTAGCTCAGATGCTGGGAATCCCAGAAGAGGGTAAGGAGACCCAGCCCTGCGGGCAGTGGCCCCTCCCCACTGAGGTCAGGCCGCCTACCCTGTAGGAAGCATGTGATTGTATTAGGCACAGACAATGTGGTGAGCATTTCAGGTAGCAGCAAAGCATGGGATGGAAGAAGGACATTTTGACTCACCCCACCATTTTGTTCCAGGGGATGTTTCAATGCTGCAATACCAAGAAGTAAGCAAGCAATATCGAAGGACTGCTGCAGCTTCTCTGTCACAGGTTGCCTGGGTTTGAATCCTGGATCTGCCTTTTACCTGCTGCATAATTTGGGACAATTTATTTCCACTCCTTGTGCCAAAGTTTCCCCATCTTAAAATGGGAATAATAATTGTATCTCCGCAGAGTTTCTGTGGGGGTTAAATGAATGTAAGCCCATTTAAAGTGTTTAGAACAGGGCTCATAGTAAGTGCTCAATAAAAATTAGCTATTACCATTTCTATAAATATAATATTTTTTCTTATTATTTGACCTCCTCTTGCTGTCTTTATCTCTCATGTCTGAATCTTTCTCTCTGTTTTACCTGGCTCTCTCTGTTGCATATACTGCTCTCAATTTTCTCATAGGTTAGCTAAGTAATAAATACAAAGTATTAGTCTGATGTCCAATTCATAATGGATATTTCTGGTAAAAATAACCAATACAAATTGAAACTGAAAATAGCTATCATTGCATGTAGTAAAATGTGATATTGACTAAAAATTGACTGAAGATCAAATCTTAAAGTGCAAATATGCAAAATTTGAGCCAGCAAAGTTGAGCCTAGTAGAAATAACAGTCATTGAAGAAACTTCACACAACTATATAACAATTGATAAAATTTGATGCAGACAGAACTGCTGGATGACTCAAATCTTCACTCTGAAATTTAAATGAAGAACTAATTCTGTCAGAAATAACCCTGGTAGAGCAGTGGTTAAAAATCCGCCTGCCAACGCACGGGACACAGGTTCAATCCCTTGTCCAGGAAGATCCCACGTGCCGCGGAGCAACTAAACCCGTGCGCCACAACCCGTGCGCCTGCGTGCCACAACTACTGAGCCTGCACTCTAGAGCCTGTGAGCCATAACTACTGAAGCCCGCGCGCCTAGAGCCCGTGCTCCGCAACAAGAGAAGCCACCGCAGTGAGAAGCCCGCGCGCTGCAACGAAGAGTAGTAGTAGTAGTGGGGGAAGAGTAGCCCCCACTTGCAGCAACTAGAGAAAACCCGTGTGCAGCAACGAAGACCCGATGCAGCCAAAAATAAATAAATAATTTTTTTAAAAAAGAAACTTTAGTAAATTAAAAAATAGCAAAAAATGAAAAAATACTGTCTAATACAGAAAACTGATCCAGAAAAGTATTGGTGTTTTGGGGGAGGATTATTTATTGGGGTTTATGATTTATTGGACTTTGATCCTGAAAATGCTTTCTCAATGAACATGTAACAGTGTTGGTATAATTTTGATTCAATGTCAAAAATGCCATTAGGGTCCAAAATTTAGGGTCAGGATGGGGGTATGGATCAAGGGGTGTACGTGTGTGTGTTTGTGTGCACAAGTGTATAGAAGTTAGGGAAAAACAAAAGGCAGCATGGCCTCAGAAATGGAGTGGCATGTAGATTATCCCCCATGCTATTAGTAATCTCCTGTTAACCTAACCGATGGGCCAGAGACAGAGTAGTACACAGGCTTCGGGACCAGGCAGACTTGGGTTAAAAAAGGGTTCCATCACTCACTAGCTGTCACCCTGCAAAAGTCACCACCTCCCCGAGCCTCAGCTTCATCTGAAAGCAAGAATGGCAATAGTACACACCTCGTAAGGTTATCATGAGGACCCCTTGAGACAATGCCCCTGGCAGGTACCTGGCTTTCAGTCTGCCCTTGGAAGAGATGTTAGCCACCATTACTTGTTATTGTTCTACTTTTTCAGTGTGTGTGTGCTCCCGGAAGTTACTCATACAGCTGGCAGCCAGCTAGATGAATAACTTCTTCTGAATAGGGTCTTCATATCATATTTCTTTACCCACCCTCCCCAGCCCAGTTTCCAGGACCCCAACACAATGCCATGCTTATCATATGATCCCAGTGATTTTTAGCTGTATGTTGAGTGCATATTAAAGAAAGAGAGAAATGAAAGGGGAGAAAGAAAGGGAGTTGGGGGTCAGGGCTGTTAGACATATGCGGTGCATCAAAGGACCGCCAGACAGCTGGTGAGCAGGGGAACAGTCCTAGGTGCTAGGTACTAATTAGCTGACAGGTGGGTCAAGGGTTGGAAAAGGCGGGAAACAGTATGTTGTTTACTTCCCAGAATGAGAGGCTGCCCCGAGGCCAGGTTCCCTAACATCGCCACTCCTCCTGGCTCAATTGGTACAAGTGAAGACTATGCCCCTCTCCACCTTGAAGAAGCCCTGGGCTGAGTGAAGAGGAGCTTTGCAGACAGATTTGATACCTAAACTTACAAGAAAGGCTCTGGGCCACTTTGGCCTCAGCTAGCACTCCACTTCCTCTGGTCACATCTTCCCTGACACTAAAATACAGCTTAGAAAGACAGCTTAGTGCCCTTACAGTCACTGTAGCTTCCTCAAGCTGCAGCCCCCTCTCTCTTTGATGAGCCTGCGGGGCTGTAATTCTCATCCCCTGACATTTATGGGAGGCTGCGTATTAGCAAAAGGCTTTATAGCCATTTTTATGAGGGCTGCCTCCCTGAGACCTGTCAGGTATAGTCACCCAGGCCAAGCAGAAGGAGAGAGCAAGGGCTGGCGAGTAATGGTCCTCGCCCCCCGGCCCGAAAAGAGCCCAGATCGGAGCCTTGCAGGTGCCACATTTCTTCAATCGCCTGTCATGGCTGATCGGCTTGCCCTCGTTGCCTTGGCAGCTGTCAGTCATCCTCTGCCACGTCTGACTCATCAGTGGGTCCTGAAGGTGCAGCTCCCAAAGGCATCTTCTGTCCATCCATTTCTGCCCATGTCCACGGCACCACTCTGGTCCAGCCTACCTCCAACACAGCCCCTGCCTGGCTCTGCCTCCTAGGCTTGTCCCCTGCCCTACCTTCCATGATCCACACAGGAGACAGAGTGATCCTCCAGATGTTTACTTATTTCTTTCATGTACGCACCTGTAAACTTTCTGATACTTCTGGGAAAATCTTTATGGAAATCGTAGAGCGAAAATGTCCTACTGAAAGAATAATCTCTTTTAAATTTTATTTATTTATATTTTTGGCCGTGCTGGGTCTTTGATGCTGTATGCGGGCTCAGTAGTTGCAGGGGCTTAGTCGCAGCATGTGGGATCTTAGTTCCCCGACCAGGGATCGAACCTGGGCCCCCTGCACTAGGAGTGCAGAATCTTAACTGCTGGACCACCAGGGAAGTCCCAGAATAATCTTTTAAAAACAAAAATAGCGACCTTTCAACAGCTTCCTCTATTGGGTCAGATTTATTCAGAAGAAAATCTAAGTTCTTTAGCAGACTGCAGGGTCCCTGCATGACCCGGCCCCTACCCGCCCCTCTGGCCTTCCCTCCACACTGGTCCTTGCTCCCACGCCAGGTTCAGGGACCCACTTCTCAATCCGCCCACAGAGCCCTGGGCTCTGCTCTCAGCTCAGCTGAGTTTGTCTCAACCTCCCAGTCTCAGCTCACGTGTCACCTCCCAGCCCCCGAGTCTTAAATTGCCTGTTAAGTGCTTTCAGAGCCATCTGAACAAACTTTAAATGTTTCTTATTTGTTGACTTACACATAGTCTGTCTCATTTGCTAGAATGTACATCCCAGGAGAACAGGGACATGTATTTTTTACCGTTGCACTAATGCTTAGCACGGCACCTGCACAGGGTATAGGCAAAGTATACTTATACACAGTAAATGTGTGTTTGAAAATCAAATGAAGGAATGAAGCAATCCACTGACACCGTTCTCCATCTCGAACCCCCTGCTAGTCTTCATCATAATCAGTAGAGGGCAGCAAAGACCCTAAGTTATCTAATTTCTGGGGTTTCCTCCAGAAACTTTTGAAAACTTATTCCCCTTTGCCAAATAGCAGCGTCGTGTTTATCAGGAATTTCAGGGCAATGTCTTGCCTTAAAATTTCTTTCTTCTCCTTATTCCTGAAGCCTTCTCCTCTCTGAGTCATTTACAGGTTTTTTGTTTTGTTTGTTTGTTTAAGATTCCAGGGACAATGCTCCTTAGGAGATGATAGCAGATGTTGTATTGACTAAGCCAAAAAGAAACCCAATGGCCTGGAGCCTGTACCTCCCTGCCAGACAAGTTAGTGTGGAAAAAAAGATGCCTCTGTCATCACCGACAGCTGTTTGGGACATAAGGATTTACGGCTCTCCCTTATGGTGTTTGGGGAGGAGCAGGTACCAGCTAGGCAGCTGTTGTTTATGTTTTGAGCATTTGTAAGAGCAAGTTGTGCGTGTGTTTCTAGTTCTGTCTTCTGCTTGGATCTGTTTCTGCTTATTCCATCTTCCCTTTTCTTTTTAACAATCCCCCACCCAGGGCAGGAACCTCGGCATCTCCTGCCTTTGCGGGCTCCTTCACCAAGAATGCACCCTGAATCCAGGTAATCAGCAGTAGAATCAGCATCCACAGAATCCCAGGATGGTGTTTTCATTTGATCTCTGCCCTACAAATATTTACTGAGCCCTGTGACTTACCAAGCCTGGGTGTGTGCTCTCTGGGTACAGATGCTCCATTTGATTGAAAGAACAGTTACCAGAATCAAAAGGGAGGCAGAGTTTCTCAACCTTAGTGCTATTGACACTTTGGATGAGATAATTCTTTGTTGTGAGAACATTCTAGGATTTTAGCAACATCCATGGCCTCTCCCCATTAGATACAGGTAGTACTCATCCCCTAAGTTGTGATGACCAAAAATGTTTTCAGACATTGCAAAATGTCCCCGAGGGGCAAATTCCCACTCCCCAATCTTTTTTGTTTTTTTAATTGTATTTATTTATTTAATTTTGGCTGCGTTGGGTCTTCATTGCTGCACGCGGGCTTTTCTCTAGTTGCAGCGAGCGGGGGCTACTCTTCGTTGAGGTGTGCGGGCTTCTCATTGCGGTGGCTTCTCTTGTTGCGGAGCACGGGCCCTAGGCTTGCAGGCTTCAGTAGTTGTGGCGCACGGGCTCAGTAGTTGTGGCTTGCAGGCTCAGGAGTTGTGGCGCACAGGCTTCAGTAGTTGTGGCGAGCAGGCTCAGTAGTTGTGGCACACGGGCTTAGTTGCTCTGCAGCATGTGGGATCTTCCCGGACCGAGGCTTGAACCCATGTCCCTTGCATTGGCAGGCGGATTCTTAACCACTGCACCACCAGGGAAGTCCCTACCCCTCAATCTTGAAAGCCATTCTTTTAAGGATCATGGTGAAAATCTTTTGGGGTGTCTTTCCAGCCTGAGTCAATGACCCCTTTTTCTCCTAGTTCTGCTCCTCACTATCCCATGCTTGTGTGTTGTGACCTGAAGCCTATGGACCGGGCAGATTGGACATCTGACCCAACTTAGGTCTCTCAGCTTCTTTCCTTTGGGAATTTGAAACTAGGACCCAGGGACTGAGTACCAGCTGGGTTCTTCAGGGGGACAAAACTTAAACGCAAATTTAGAAGATGTGGGCGGATGTATGATAATGTGGGGAACATGAAGCAGAGATATACTACTGCAGAGATAAGAATGAAATAAACTACGGGGATGGGGAATAAATTAGGAGGTAGGGATTAACATATACACACTACTATATATAAAATAGATAACCAACAAGGACCTACTGTATACAGGGAACTATACTCAATATTTTGTAATAACCTAAAATGGAAAAGAACCTGAAAAAGAATAGTAATAAAATAGTAACTAAATCATTGTGCTGTACACCTGAAACTAACACAACGCTGTAAATCAACTATACTTCAAAAAAAAAAATGCAATAAACTACGGAGAAACACAGAGGAAGAGGCAGACAGAAGTCACCTCAGTGACTGGTTCCTTTCTGGTTCCAGTACTTCCTGCCTTGGGTAGGAAAGACACTGATAACTAATTCCTCTTTTGTGCTAGGAGAGTTTTTGTTTGCTTTTTTCTGAGTCCTAACTGGTACATTCTCTCTAGCCTGGAAGTGAAATCATAACCAGAAAACATCAGGGATCTAGGCAGTTTAGGGAACTGTTTCTAACCCTCAGGGCAGTTCCACCCACCTCTGCAGATGCACGCCATTCTCCTTTCTCTACCAAATGGCTTCCTCACCCTCTCTATAGAATTTTTCTTGTCATAACCTTAGCTTGTACATGGCCTGGTGTGTCATGGCCTCAGCTCAACTTCTGGTTTGCTGTCCATTCACTAACAGCAAACCCAGGCTGGGTTTCTTGGCTCAGATTTCTGAGCAAGAGAGTCTGATTGGCTCATGTGGCAAAACACTATTGGCTGCCCATCCCACAATCATCCCTCCCAATCAGTTTTGTTCAGGTGAACAACCCAAGGTGATGAACCAGAATTGGTTTGTTAAGGGCAATGAGACGTAAAAGGAATCTTCTTGGGAGGCTTATGGAAAGAATTTTATCCTTGATACAAGAAGGCAAAGCCCAAGGAGGAGCTAGTCCATCCCCTTCCTGCCTACTTTGGATATGTCATGTGAGGACATGATATATGAAGCCATGGCAGCCATTTTGCAACCATGAAGTAAAGCCAAGAGACTTAGAGAGGAACTGGCAGAATCGGGCTACAAAGCCTTGAGCTGACAAATTAACCAACCCCAGAGCCATGTACCTTTAACCTTCTTGTTACATGAGCTAATTAGGTATCCTTACAGTTTAAGCTACTTTGACTCCAGTATCCTGTTACATGAAGCCAAAAGGATCCTGACCGATACAGTATAGCTCATCTTTTCAGGCCAGGTCACTCAGGTTCCAGGTCACTAGCAGGCTATCCTGTCGCACACCTACCTCCAATCCATGTGTTTATTCCCCTGCCCCAAAATTTTATTATGAAAATTTTTACACCTACAGAAAAGTTGAGGAAATAATACAGTGAACACTGAAATACCCCTCACCTAGATTGTTAACATATGCAGCTAAATGCTGTATATGTTCATTGTATAATATTCCCATATATATGAGGTTATTTTTTTTCACTGAACCATTTGAAAGTAAGAGAGTTTATGAAGCTTCACCCCAAAGTACTTCAGCATTTATCTCCTAAGAAACAAGAACATTTTCCTATATAACCAAACAGTCATTATAGTAGATTTAATACTGATTATTCTCTAATGTAAAAATCTTACTAAATTCTTCAGTTTTCTCAGTCATGTCCTTTAGAGCATTTTTTCTTTGGTTTGTTTGGTCCAGTCTCCTTTATTCTAAAACAGCTCTTCTGCTTTTTTTTTTTTTTGGTCTTTCCTGTCACTTTCAGGCCAGTTGTTTTTATCTGGTTGTTTCTTCAGAATTAGATTTCGTTAAAGATTTCTAGCAAAAACTCTACAGAGGTGATGTTGGGTCCTTCTTAGCACATCACAAGAGGCACAGGGAGCCACTGTGTCCTATTATTGGTCGTGCTAAGTTTAATCAGTTGATTAAGATGCTATCTGCTAGAATGCTCCATTATAAAGAGTTTGAAAAGATGTCTTTACAATTAATAAGTAATCTGTGGGATAGGACTTTGAGAATATCTTGTTCCCCAACAACTTTCACCCAAAGTTTTAGCAGCCATTAGTAAACCTTGCCTGAATCAACTATGTGATTACAAAGATCACATTTTTTTGATTTTATCATTTCCTCTCTACATTTATTAGGTGGCATTCTACTGCTTAAGGAAAAGAGCTTTCTCTTCCCTCACACTCACTTTTTAATTTTCTTGAGTATTATTATGAACTCAGATCTTTCATTACCACTCATTTTCTTTTCGATTTTCAATTTGTCCCAAATTTGGCCCCTTCAAGGTGGGAGCCCCTTCCAGCTGGTCTCTGTGCTTCAGACATAACCCCATCATTGTTTGAGCACTTCTTTGCTCTCTAGCAGAGGAAAGCCCAAACTCATTTTGTACTTTCCTTTGATTCAGACCTAGAATCAGCCATTTCCCCAAGATAACTTGATTACTTTTAGTGAGAAGTAGTTCATAGAAAGCAAAAACTGGGTGGTAAGAGTGCTCATTGCTATCAGGATGTCATTGTGTCTAGGTCCTTTCAGTGGACAGAGCCAGGAAGTATGTTTGATTTTAAATCATAGATTTATCTTGATCCCCCAACTCCAGTCCAACACCACAGGATTCTTCCTCTTTCCCTCCCAGTGCATATTTTTTATCTCTTTTCTCCCACAGTGAAAACCTGGTTTTCAATCCAACATCAATATATTTACTCATTTGCTCCTCCTCACAATACACCCAATAGTATCAGAATTACTGTATCAGTACCACTACCAAGAACAAATCTACTAATAAAGTTCCAGATTGTTTGCAGTGCTTTTTTTTTAATCCCTAGAATATAGCCCACTAAACGTAAAAAGATCTGTTAAAAAAACTTTTAACCTCGAAATAGGTTCATTTGTTTCTCTTTATACTCAGTGTTAGAGTTTTCCTTTCCTTGTTGACTTAATTTTTTTCTTTGTGATAGTGGGCTTCTTAATTTTTTTCCAGTTTTATTGAGATATAACTGCTATATAAGATTTGTAAGTTTAAGGTATACAACATAATGATTTGGCACATGTATATATTGATACAATTACCAAAGTTTAGTTAACATCCATGACAAAAATATGGAATGCTTCACAAATTTGCATGTCATCCTTGTTCAGGGGCCATGCTAATCTTCTCTGTATCATTTCAATTTAGTATACATGCTGCCAAAGCAAGAGCTAATTTAATTTTTTGAATATGTAAAACAGTAGCATAGTTAAAAAGTCAAAACTATATAAAATGTAACTCAGAGTAGTTTTCTTCAATCCCTGCGTGTAAGTTTCTGGTTTATCCTTTCTTAATTGCAAAAATAAGCAAATAATATATATGTATATGTGCATGCATATACATATATCCTCATTTTTGCCTTTTTTATTCAAATAGTAGTATACCGCATATACTCTTTTGCACGTTATTGTTTTCACTTCATATTGTTTTATGTTATACAAATGCAAGTGTTTTATAGCACTGGTGTTTCACTTATTTGCTCTCTCAAATGTATTTGGTATTTAGGAAGGTTTTATTTTTATTTTAATGGTTACTTTTATAATAAAACTAAAATACACTCCATCCCCCCATCTTATTTTTGTTATTTTTCTATTGGTTCCTCAACAATATTAAAATTAATTAATAATTTCTTCTATCCTCTCTTATCCCTATCCAGCAGTATCTCATTTGAATAAATATCCTTTTATCCTCATCAGCAACAAGTATATTCTATATTTCATCCCTCTTACCATTCTTCCCTTTTAATTATTATATAATATCTACTTTGCCTGGTCATGTACTCTTCTTATAACCATCGTAGTTTTATAGGTAAATACATATTTTATGCTTACCATCAGTCCTTATGCCAATGTCTTTCCATTTTGGTTGTCTAAAAAACCTTTCTTCAGTAAATTCATGGGAGCAGTAGTCTCTGGTTCTTTCATGTTCATCATTTGTGGCATGTTGACTAGATATAAAATCGTTGGCTCATGTTTTCTTTCCTTGAATATCTTCAATATGTTACTCTCTTTATTTCTTTATTTGGCTGCATCAGGTCTTAGTTGCGGCACGTAGGATCTTCGTTGCAGCGTGCGGGATCTTTTGTTGTGGCGTGCAGGCTCCAGAGCACAGGGGCTCTCTAGTTGTGGTGCATGGGCTCTAGAGCACGTGGGCTCAGTAGTTGCAGCACGCGGGCTTAGTTCCCCTGTGGAATGTGGTATCTTAGTCCCCCGACCAGGGATCGAACCCGCATCCCCTGCATTGGAAGGCGGATTCTTAACCACTGGACCACCAGGGAAGTCCCTGTTTCTCTACTTCTTCTGGAATAAAGTTCAAAGACAATCATTTCTTTCCCATTTAGGTGACTTGATATTTTGACTAGATGCCCAAAAGAGTTTTTTCTTTTCTTGTAAAGTCCAGAAGTTTTCTGAGTATATACCTTGACATTGGTCATTCTGGATTGATTTTCCTAGGTACTAGTGTCAAATCTTTTTTTACTTCAGGAAAACTTTTCTCAAATGTTTGCTTTTTAAATTTAAATTATTTTAAAATTCCCTCTGCTTTTTTTTTGTGGGTCTTCTATTATAGTTTGTTCATTTGTTTACCTTTCCACATCTACCACTTTCTCACAGATCTCTTTGATTTGTTGGAATTCCCTCCTTTTCACCTATTGTTATCTGATATATTTATTCACTCTTCTGTTTTTTTCTATTTTAGTCTCCATCTCTCAAATGATTAATATTAATTCTGAGTTCTCCTACATCATTTCTGAGCTTCTCTAATTCTGATTTATATAGTCCTTTCCTCTCTGATATTATTTTATTCGTTTTTTATCTCATTTTGAAATAATAAATTTTTCATCTGTTTTATAAGCATGTCTTTCTGATATGTTTTCACTATTAGAATGTTATTCTGCCCTTTCTTTTTCTTTTATTTTTTAAAATTGGTTTATTTATATTTGGCTGTGTTGGGTCTTCGTTGCTGCGCGCAGGCTTTCTCTAGATGCGGCAAGCAGGGGCTACTCTTGGTTGCAGTGCATGGGCTTCTCATTGCAGTGGCTTCTCTTGTTGCAGAACATGGGCTCAAGGTGCACAGGCTTCAGTAGTTGTGGTATGCAGGCTCAGTAGTTGTGGCTCACGGGCTCTAGAGCGCAGGCTCAGTAGTTGTGGCGCACGGGCTTAGTTGCTCTGCGGCATGTGGGATCTTCCTGGACCAGGACTTGAACCCATGTCCCCTGCATTGGCAGACGGATTCTTAACCACTGCGCCACCAGGGAAGTCCTCTTTTTTTCTTATAATGACTTAGTGTTGGATTTTTTTCCAGCTTTATTGAGATATAATTAATATATAACATTGTGTAAGTTTAAGATGTACAATGTAATAATGTGATACATACATTGCAAAATGATCACCACAATATGGTTAGTTAACACATCTAACTTAGTGCTGGATTTGAACACAATCTTATTCTATTGTTCATTTTTATATGGATTTACTTTTTATTTTATGAAGGAAGGGTGAATCAGGATAACTTTTCTGGCTTCATTACTTTAGATTCCCTTCTTCTGGTGTCCTTACCAAGAACTTTTTAATGGCCTGTACTTTCTGAGGTGTAGTTCCTCTGCTGTTTTATCTAGACTTTCTTTTTCCTTTGCTTCTATTACCCCATCCTTCTTCATTTGGATTCTACTCTCAGAAGTATTCTTTTGGTGTGAGACTTTCTTCTGAAAAGGAGCTTTGTAATTTGAAGTTCACAGAGCCAAAAACCACACCAGCTCCTTTAGGCCTTATCTTGGACCCCACACACCCACATCTTTACTGAAGTGTAGAAAACCCCCTCCCAGTTTTAGTAGTTGTTCTCAAATTGGTCTACCCCGCTTTTCAGTGAGTACTATTGCCAGTTTTAGAGTTCTGTTCTCAGGTCTATCAGATACCTCATGGCTCCCTCCTGCGCAGACACTGATACCATGGGGTTCTTGAGCTATTGGTAGTTTTCCTCCACCTGCTCATATTTTGAGGTTCATGAGAATATCTTGTCCATCTAGAATAAAAATTTGAAAAAACAAATGTCAATCAAGGAGGAACTGGCTTAAAAATTTAGTGATATCATTGTAGTTTTTAGTAAGGTGAAGTCAATGTTGAATTTTATATAACAATATGGAAAGCAGTATATAATATGTTAAGTCAGAGAAGAAGCTTACAAAGTTTTTATAGTATGATAGCATTTATATATTTTTTAAAACATTAAAAATATATGTGTGTGTACGTTACTGTAAAAGTTGCCTAGAAAAAGAAACACCCAACTTTTTATATGGTAATTTATTCAGGTACTAGTGGGGGTTAGCTATTTCCACTTTATACATATGGGTTGCACAGATAAGTAGTGTTGAATTCTTTTTTGTTGTTGTTGTTTTTGCGGTACGCGAGCCTCTCACTGTTGTGGTCTCTTCCGTTGCGGAGCACAGGCTCCGGACGCGCAGGCTCAGCTGCCATGGCTCACGGGCCTAGCCGCTCCGCGGCATGTGGGATCTTCCCGGACCGGGGCACAAACCCCTGTCCCCTGCATCGGCAGGCGGACTCTCAACCACTGCGCCACCAGGGAAGCCCTGAATTCTTTTACTGAGCTCAGGATTACCCTCAGATCTGGTCAAGAGGGGCTTCTACCTTGGACCTCATGTATTAGAGAGTCTGAAAATTGCAAACACACAATGAAAAGGTAAGCTTATTAAAGAACCTATGAGACTGGGTACCCACTGCTGACACAGAGCAGCCATCACCCTAAACATCCACACTGATGACTAACACCATTCAGGCCGCAGGAAATGCTTCTCCACAGCTCTTGCCCTCTGTCCTGAAAGCAAAAGGTGACTTGATTCAAATGTCAAGAAGAATCATTGGTTGTCTTGCTGCCAGCATTGTGGAAGGACATTGCTTAGGAGTGTAAGGAGAATTTGAGCTGTGGAAGCATTTAGGTAAGAGAAAAGACAAATTAATTCACTTGTCAAATCCTTCCTTTCAGATGTCATGAATGCTATAGATTCTTGCATAATAAAGTATCATTTCCCAGGAGTGCTGAGCATCTACTTTCTTCCTTTCTTCGAGTTCCAGTTTCTAGACCTGTGTGCACTCGCGAATTACTGCAGTATTTGCAATAGGTACACGAGGCAGCCAGAGAACATTTTGCAATATTAAACGATATTATCCTTAACTCATTTTTATGCATACCCTAGATATAACATGTTTGAGGCATGAAGCATAATACCACTTTTTGGCATTAGCAACTGATGGCTATTGAATGCAAGAATTGCAAATAATTTTGTTTATGAGAATATTTTATAAGATATAATTACATTTTAAAACTAAAGTAAAAACTAAGCTTTATTTGAATTTTTGTTTAAATTTTAATGATCATTAATCATTATTTTTATTTTGTTTTTTAATTTTAGTAGATTATTTTGGATATTTTAGAAAAAAAGTGACTTTCTGAGGAGAGGAGGTCCCTCTCCTCAGGGATCCCTATTCTGTGAGACACAGCAAATAAGAAAAATAATTTTAATTTTTCAATATTTTAACATTTACTTTAATTATATTTTTGCTGACACATATTCAATTTTGGAATCTTTTGAATATGATTACATTTTATCTTTTAATTCTACAGATCACTGAGAATGAGAACAAGTTGAGATTGGGGTAGAACCACAAAATATGAAAGTGGGGCTCAGGATACTAAGGACTGAAAAGATATAAGTAAAATACATTCAAAGAGGTGGTCTGCTTCAATTTTTTAAATTGCAGACATTGAAAGTAAACAGACTTTTGCTGAGCATGACCCACACACAATTCACAAACAGGCATGACAAGTTCTTTATTTAATGTATTTTAGTTACTGAGCAAAACAAGGAAAATACGCAACCAAAGTATTCTTAGCATCCACGACTCGAAAAGGTTGAATGAAACACCTGTTACCTTATGTTCTTTACTAATGAAATTTTTTTTCTGATCAAAAGAAAACAATGAAAAATATACTTTTCCTATAAAATTCACAACTCAGAAAAAACACATGCAATTCTGGCCTGACCATCAGAAGATAAAGAACTTGCAAGAAAATTGGCAAATTGGATGAGAAATATGAAAACTTTGGCTCTTTACTGTTTGTTGGAAAGTATCCTGGAAAAAGTCTGTCATACCCTTCTGAAATCATGAGACTACTTCAGGAAAAATGTAAGATGACTCAAATTATTGGCTATGAATTTTCCATTGAATAAACATGGCAGAAAATTTAATTATTTTAATTATTTCACATCAAAATAAAATGTTTTTCAAATAGAGAAAGAAACCACAGAAACTTTTTTAATATTTTAAGTTGAAAAAGACCGAAGTATTTTGTTACTATTGTTACATATTTCACAATTAGCTTTGGCCAGTGAAACTATTTGTGAGTGGAAATGCTGAGGTTCTCAACTAAAAGAATACAAAATGTTACCTGTACCAAAAACAAACAAACAAACAAAAACCCCAGCATATGCAAATACTAGAACTGAAAAAAAAAAAAACCTAAAAGAATAGCAAATAGTAATCAACCGAGAAACCAGTAAACATGTAAATACTGATATAAAATATTGCTATGATATTCTTAAAGAATAGTCATAGGACTCAATATTTTGTAATAACCTATAAGGGAAGAGAATCTGAAAAAGAATATATATGTGTGTGTGTATGTATATGTATGTATATATGTATATACGTATATATATATGTAACTGAATCGCTGTGCTGTACACCTAAAACTAACACAACATTGTAAATCAACTATACTTCAAGTAAAAAAAAAGAATAATCATAAGTGTTCCATATTTAGCTAAGCCTTGTGTGGCAACAGTACAACATTGATAGAAAACACTGGACATTTTCTAGTTTGGTAGAAAAAATTACTTTCAAATTTGATGCCAGAATGGCCAAGAATATAAGATAGATTAAAAACTAATTTTAAAAAAATCATATAAAAATAGAGAATTCAAAATAGTATTAAAAGTGAGAAAAGAAATTACACATACAATTTTTAACATTAATGATAACTAATTTAACTAGTGTACACTGGGACAAATCATATTGAACAAATAACATTCATCACATTTACTGTCAAACTATCAAAAGATGAAAATCGAGGAAGTCAAAATTAATGAACATTTTACTGGTTTCATGCTAACTGTTAAAATGTTGAACTGCAAAAATAACTTTGAATTTCAGGTATTGATTGAAAGACTAGTGAGGGCAAGCTAACAATAATAGCCATTAGGAAGGAACAAGCATTTTTTGTGATCCATGGACAATGCATCATTTGAATTCCTTATTCAGAGACACGTTCTCAACTGTACTAAGTATGGCATATTTGGAGCAATTCAATGATTACATAAGATATTTTCTATGTTTGCCCAAATATGAAATATCTTGATAAGAAAAACATGTCATATTTACCACTACAACCACTTTCAGACACACAAAGGGAATGCTGATTAAATACCATTAAAGCATTAAAAGTTAATTTACACAAGATGACAAGATGCAATAGAATTGTACAAGAGAGAAAAGATGATCCTTAAGTAAAGAGAATGGTGATCTTTGACAAAAAATTATTTTTGAATCTGCACTACCCACATTTATCTGTGAACTGCTGCTTGCTATAATAATATTAGCCAAAGCTTGCAGAAACTCCAAAAACTCAAACTGATACAAGTTTGGCTGTTTTGCCTTTTTAAGATGAATTCTTTTTAATTTAGAGAAACTATTTTCCCTAAATTGAAATAAACAGTATGTGAAGTATGTAACAAATGTGACATTCTTATAAAATATAAGAAAATCAAAACAAGTAAATAAAAATATTTGCATCACTCTAAAAGAGTATTCACATATAAATAATCTCCAAACTAACTTCTAATGAGACTATTTTTGGGTTACTATGGATCAAGGTACAGTGTCAATTAAATAGAGATTTGAATAAATCGTAGAACATATTACCAATTTTTGGTCTTCCTTACAATATTTCAGACTTGAAATTTTTAAAAAAGGACTTCAATATTTTACGGATTTAGATACTGCTTTTACAGAAGGTGAAAATTGCAATACAAGTGATGATTTATATGATGAACTTAGAATATTTTATAATATTTCTATGATAATAATTAACATAAGACCCCATCACACTACTTGAACTTTATGTGTAAAATTCATTGTTGATTTCTGAATGCAAATGTTACTACAATAATTTTATTGACTATTTCAGTTGCTATTGACTAAACAGCAAATTTTCTCTATAGGAAAATTGATTTTAAAATAAAAATACAATGACTTAAGCAAGGTTGACTAATTTGGCATTACTATCATTGGAACACAAATTATGTAAAAATCCTAATTATAACAACATAATTAGCAATACTGCTAAAGTGAAAATAAGAAAAAAAAATTTTAACATCTTTATTAGAGTGTAATTGCTTTACAATGGTGTGTTAATTTCTGCTGTATAACAAAGTGAATCAGCTATACATATACATATATTCCCATTTCTCCTCCCCCTTGCGTCTCCCTCCCATCCTCCCTAACCCACCCCTCTAGCTGGACACAAAGCACCAAGCTGACCTCCCTGTGCTATGCGGCTGCTTCCCACTAGCTATCTATTTTACATTTGGTAGTGTATATATGTCCATGCCACACTCTCACTTCATCCCAGCTTAACCTTCGCCCTCCCTGTGTCCTCAAGTCCACTCTCTGCGTGTGCATCTTTATTCCTGCCCTGCCCCTAGGTTCTTCAGAACCTTTTTTTTTTCTTTAAGATTCCATATATATGTGTTAGCATACAGTATTTGCTTTTCTCTTTCTGACTTACTTCACTTTATATGACAGTCTCTAGGTCCATCCACCTCACTGCAAATAACTCAATTTCATTTCTTTTTATGGCTGAGTACACATATATCATAATGTATGAACTACATATGCCTTTGTCAGCCAAACAACAAAACTCTCAGATATGTGCAAAAAATTAAAGATCAGTCAAGACAAACTAGAGAACAATTATACCACAGAAGTCCACCCTCTGGAGCGAAGGTTCTGAGCCTCATGTCAGGCTTCCCAACCTGGGGGTCTGGCAATGGGAGAAGGAATTTCCAGAGAATCAGACTTTGAAGGCGTCCACCATTAGCCCCACCAAAGAGCCTGTAGGCTCTAGTGCTGGAGCCTACAGGCCAAACAACCAACAGGGAGGGAACTCAGCCCCACCCATCAGCAGACAAGAGCATTAAAGCTTTACTAAACTCTGCCCACAAGAGCAACACCCAGCTCTACCCACCACCAGTCCCTCCTATCAGAAAGCTTGCATAAGCCTCTTAGATAGCCTCATCCATGAGAGAGCAGAAGGAGAAACAAGAAGAACTACAGTCCTGCAGCCTGTGGAACGAAAACCACATTCACAGAAAGATAGTTAACATGAAAAGGCAGAAGACTAGGTACCAGATGAAGAAACAAGATAAAACCCCAGAAAAACAACTAAATGAAGTGGAGATAAGCAACCTTCCAGAAAAAGAATTCAGAGCAATGATAGTGAAGATGATCCAGGACCTCAGAAAAAGAATGGAGGCAAAGATCTAGAACTGTTTGCAAGAACAAGAAATGTTTAACAAAGGCCTAGAAGAGTTAAAGAACAAACACCTAGAAGAATTACAGAACAAACAAACGGAGATGAACAATACAAAAACTGAAAGGAAAAATACACTAAAAGGAATCAACAGCAGAATAACTGAGGCAGAAGAATGGATAAGTGACCTGGAAGCAGTGGAATTCACTGCTGTGGAACAGAATAAAAAAAAAGAATCAAAAGAAAAGGAGACAGCCTAAGAGACCACTGGGACAACATTAATCGCACCAACATTCACATTACAGGGGTCCCAGAAGGAGAAGAGAGAGAGAAAGTACCTGAGAAAATATTTGAAGATATTATAGTCAAAAACTTCCCTAACATGGGAAAGGAAATAGCTATCCAAGTCCAGGAAGTGCAGAGAGTCTCAGGCAGGATAAAACCAAGGAGAAACATGCTGAGATACATAGTAATCAAATTGACAAAAATTAAAGACAAAGAAAAATTATTAAAAGCAACAAGGGAAAAAAGACAAATAACATATAAGGGAACTCCCATAAGGTTAACAGCTGATTCTCAGCAGAAAGTCTACAAGTCAGAGGGGAGTGGCACAATATATTTAAAGTGATGAAAGGGAAGAACTTACAACCAACATTACTCTACCTGGCAAGGATCTCATCAGATTCGACAGATAAATCAAAAGCTTTACAGACAAGCAACAGCTAAGAGAATTCAGCACCACCAAACCAGCTCTACAACTAAGGCTAAAGGAAATTCTCTAAGCAGGAAACACAAAAGAAGAAAAGGACCTACAAAAACAAACCCAAAACAATTAAGAAAATGGTAATAGGAACGTACATATCAATAATTACCTTAAATGTGAATGGATTAAATGCTCCAACCAAAACACAAAGACTGACTGAATGGATACAAAAACAAGACCCATATATATGCTGTCTACAAGAGACCCACTTCAGACCTACGGACACATACAGACTGAAAGTGAGGGGATGGAGAAAGATATTCCTTGCAAATGGAAATCAAAAGAAAGCTGGAGTAGCAATTCTCATATCAGACAAAATAGACTTTAAAACGAAGACTATTACAAGAGACAAAGAAGGACACTACATAATGATCAAGGGATCAAAATCCAAGAAGAAGATATAACAATTATAAATATATATGCACCCAACATAGGAGCACCTCAATACATAAGGAGAATGCTAACAGCTATAAAAGAGGAAATCGACAGTAACACAGTAATAGTGGGGGACTTTAACACCTCACTTACACCAATGGACAGATCATCCAGACAGAAAATTAATAAGGAAACATGAGCTTTTGACACAATAGACCAGATAGATTTAATTGATATTTATAGAACATTCTATCCGAAAACAGCAGATTACACTTTCTTCGCAAGTGCACACAGAACATTCTCCATGATAGATCACATCCTGGGTCACAAATCAAGCTTCGGGAAATTTAAGAAAATTGAAATCACGTCAAGCATCTTTTCTGACCACAATGCTATGAGATTAGAAATCAATTACAGGGAAAAAAATGTAAAAAACACAAACACATGGAGGCTAAACAATACCTTACTAAATAACCAAGAGATCACTGAAGAAATCAAAGAGGAAATCAAAAAATACCTACAGACAAATAACAACAAAAACACAATGATCCAAAACCTATGGGATGCAGCAAAAGCAGTTCTAAGAGGGAAGTTTATAGCAATACAATCCTACCTCAAGAAACGAGAAAAATCTCAAATAAATAATCTAACCTTACACCTAAAGCAATTAGAGAAAGAAGAACAAACAAAACCCAAAGTTAGCAGAAGGAAAGAAATTATAAAGATCAGAGCAAAAATAAATGAAATAGAAACAAAGAAAACAACAGCAAAGATCAATAAAACTAAAAGCTGGTTCTTTGAGAACTAAACCTTTAGCCAGACTCATCAAGAAAAAGAGGGAGAGGACTCAAATCAATAAAATTACAAATGAAAAAGAAGAAGTTACAACGGACACTGCAGAAATACAAAGCATCATAAGAGACTACTACAAGCAACCCTGTGCCAATAAAATGGACAACCTGGAGGAAATGGACAAATTCTTGGAAAGGTATAACCTTCCAAGACTTAACCAGGAAGAAATGGAAAATATGAACAGACCAATCACAGTAATGAAATTGAAACTGTGATTAAAAATCTTCCAACAAACAAAAGTCCAGGACCAGATGGCTTCACAGGTGAATTCTATCCAACACTTAGAGAAGAGTCAACACCCATCCTTCTCAAACTCTTCCAAAAAATTGCAGAGGAAGGAACATTCCCACACTCATTCTAAAAGGCCACCATCACCCTGATACCAAAACCAGACAAAGATACTACAGAAAAAGAAAATTAAAGACCAATATAACTGATGAATATAGATGCAAAAATCCTCAACAAAATATTAGCAAACAGAATCCAACAGCACATTAAAAGGATCATACACCATGATTAAGTGGGATTTATCCCAGAGATGCAAGGATTCTTCAATATATGCAAATCAATCAATGTGATACACCATATCAACAAATTGAAGAATAAAAACCATATGATCATCTCAATAGATGCAGAAAAAGCTTTTGACAAAATTCAACACTGATTTATGATAAAAACTCTCCAGAAAGTGGGCAAAGAGGGAACCTACCTCAACATAATAAAGGCCATCTATGACAAACCCACAGCAAGCATCACTCTCAATGGTGAAAAACTGAAAGCATTTCCTCTAAGATCAGGAACAAGACAAGGATGTCCACTCTTGCCACTGTTATTCAATACAGTTTTGGAAGTCCTAGCCACAGCAATCAGAGAAGAAAAAGATATAAAAGGAATACAAATAGGAAAAGAAGACGTAAAGCTGTCATTGTTGGCAGATGACATGATATTATACATAGAAAATCCTAAAGATTCCACCAGAAAACTACTTGAGCTAATCAATGAATTTGGTAAAGTTTCAGGATACAAAATTAATGCACAGAAATCTCTTGCATTTCTATACACTAACAATGAAAGATCAGAAAGAGAAATTAAGGAAACAATCCCATTCACCATCGCAACCAAAAGAATAAAATACCTAGGAATAAATCTACCTAAGGAGACAAAAGACCTGTACTCAGAAAACTATAAGACACTGATGAAAGAAATCAAAGATGACACAAACAGATGGAGAGATATACCATGTTCTTGGATTGGAAGAACCAATATTGTGAAAATGACTATACTACCCAAAGCAATCTACAGATCCAGTGCAATCCCTATCAAATTACCAATGGCATTTTTTACATAACTAGAACAAAAAAATCTTAAAATCTGTATGGAGACACAAAAGACCCCAAATAGCCAAAGCAATCTTGAGGGAAAGAAACTGAGCTGGAGGAATCAGACTCCCTGACTTCAGACTATACTACAAAGCTACAGTAATCAAGACAATATGGTACTGGCACAAAAACAGAAATATAAATCAATGGAACAGGATAGAAAGCCCAGAGATAAACCCATGCACCCATGATCAACTAATCTATGACAAAGGAGGCAAGGATATACAACGGGGAAAAGACAGTCTCTTCAATAAGTGGTGTTGGGAAACCTGGACAGCTACATGTAAAAGATTGAAATTAGAACACTCCCTAACACTATACACAAAAATAAACTCAAAATGGATTAAAGACCTAAATGTAAGACCGGATACTATAAAAGTATTAGAGGAAAACATAGGCAGAACACTCATTTTTACATAAATCACAGCAAGATCTTTTTTGACCCACCTCCTCAAGTAATGGAAATAAAAACAAAGATAAAAAAATGGGATGTAATGAAGCTTTTGCTTCATTAGGCTTTTGC
Source organism: Aethalodelphis obliquidens (assembly GCF_003676395.1). Classification (NCBI taxonomy): domain Eukaryota; kingdom Metazoa; phylum Chordata; class Mammalia; order Artiodactyla; family Delphinidae; genus Aethalodelphis; species Aethalodelphis obliquidens. Next base: position 11,805,563 of record NW_020837989.1, read on the forward strand.
ACAACAAAGGAAACTATAAATAAGACAAAAAGACAACCCTCAGAATGGGAGAAAATATTTGCAAATGAATCAATGGACAAGGGATTAATCTCCAAAATATATAAACAGCTCTTGCAGCTCAATATTAAAAACATAAGCCAATCAAAAAATGGGCAGAAGGACTTCCCTGGTGGCGCAGTGGTTAACAATCTGCCTGCCAATGCAGGGGACACGGGTTCAAGCCCTGGTCCGGGAAGATCCCACATGCTGCGGAGCAACTAAGTCTGTGTACCACAACTACTGAGCCCGTGTGCCACAACTACTGAAGCCTGTGCACCTACAGCCCATGCTCCACAACAGGAGAAGCCACCGCAATGAGAAGCCCGTGCACCACAATGAAAAGTAGCCCCTGCTCACCATAACTAGAGGAAGCCCGTGTGCAGCAACAAAGACCCAATGCAGCCTAAATTAATTAATTTAATTAATTTATTTTAAAAAATGGGCAGAAGACCTAAATAGACATTTCTCCAAAGAAGACATACAGATGGCCAAGAGGCACATGAAAAGCTGCTCAACATCACTAATTATTAGAGAAATGCAAATCAAAACTCCAATTAGGTATCACCTCACACCAGTTAGAATGGCCATCATCAGAAAATCTACAAACAACAAATGCTGGAGAGGGTTTGGAGGAAAGGGAACCCTCTTGCACTGTTGGTGGGAATGTAAATTGATACAGGCACTATGGAGAAGAGTATGTAGGTTCCTTAAAAAAGTAAAAATAGAATTACCATATGACCCAGCATCCCATTACTGGGCATATACCCTGAGAAAGCCATAATTCAAAAAGACACATGCACCCCAATATTCATTTCAGCACTATTTACAGTAGCCAGGTCACAGAAGCACTTAAATGCCCATTGACAGATGCATAGATAAAGAAGATGTGGTACATATATACAATGGAATATTACTCAGCCATAAAAGGAACAAAATTGGGTCATTTGTAGAGACGTGGATGAACCTGGAGACTGTCATACAGTGTGAAGTCAGAAAGAGAAAAACAAATATCGTATATTAACACATATATGTGGAACCTAGAAAAATGGTACAGATGAAGCGATTTGCAAAGCAGAAATAGAGACACAGATGTAGAGAACAAACGTATGGACACCAAGGGGGGAAAGCGTGGGGGTGGGGGCTGGGATGAATTGGGCGATTGGGATTGACATGTATATACTAATATGTATAAAATAGAGAACTAATAGGAACCTGCTGTATAGAAAAATAAATAAATTAAATTAAATAAATTTAAAAAAAAAGAGCAGTCAACTTTAAAGCCTGCTGATATTCAGTCATATAAAACTTGTTCTGTAGGGACTTCCCTGGTGGTCCAGTGGTTAAGAATCCACCTTCCAATGCAGGGGACGCAGGTTCGATCCCTGGTTGGGGAACTACGATCCCACATGCCGTGGGGCAACTAAGCCCGTGTGCCGCAACTACTGAGCCCACACGCCACAACTAGAGAGAAGCCTGTGCGCCACAAAAAAGATCCCACATGCCTCAGCTAAGACCCGATGCAGCCAAATAAATAAATAAGCAAACTTGTTCTCTAGGTCTCATGTTATATGTTCTTATCACAAAAAAAAAAAATTTTTTTTAATGTTTAAGGACAAAAAAGACCTATTTTCAATTTTGTTTTAACTGTAGGAGGATAGGACATATTTTACTATTATTTAACAGTTGTTAGCTTGTTTATAACTTTAAATATTTAGACATATGTTTCTCCATTTATATTTTTGCCCAGGTCCACAAATTCAGGGGTGGGTCTAATTCAGCACATGTTCATTTTATAAGTAATGCTGACAAGAACTACCATTAAGTGCTTATCATGTACTGGGCACCAAGCTAGGTACTTTTTATACAGTAGGCTCACAATACCTCTACAAGGCAAATACTCTCATTTCATTTTACAGCTAGGGAAACTGAGGCATTAGAGGGGTTAAAGTCGCTGCTCAAACCATGTCAAAATTGAATCAAATGGATATTTACTGTACCCATCCTGAACTGGGACTAACTGTTAGGGCTGACAGAGTACTAGGGAATGGGCTTTATAAATGCAAGGCCTCTTCTGGGAAATGTCTGTCACTCTATCCCAATTCATGCCGCCTGAAATTCCACCATTATATACAGTGATTCCTTTTAGTTCTAAAGCCTTTCCAGTCTCCAAAAGAAACCAATGGAAATGCAAATCCTCCCAGGGGGTAAAAGATGCTAACATGTGAAGCCAGGAGTATTTCTCATATTTTTTCCACCAAAGTAACCCATCAGACCAAAATTGAATTCTTAACCCACAGGAGTCTGAAGGCTCAGCCCAAAAGATTCTGATCAATTTCTTTTAAGTCTTGTGTTATTTCTTTAAAATCATGCATATATTTGTCTCCATAATATATATATATATATATATTTTTTAATATAAAAATGTTTCCCTCCAGATCTCCAAGTAAAAATGATGCTTCACTCCATGTTCCTCTTAGAGCTCAAGAACTCCTTGGCATAGTGTCCAGCCCTCTGGCTTAGAAAGCAGAGCCTTAAACTGCTATCAGTGGGCACGTGGGTGGGGTTTACTTGACCTCCCCATTGAGATAAAGGTCCATCAGAAAAATGAGAAGCTGGATTAACTACTTCCTGATTTAGCTCAGGACTGGTCATGCTCATCTTTTATTTTACTCATCTTCCTAAGTCACTCAAAGTCTACGTCTATTTTGAAGGAGGTGAACTCCTTGTCATTAGAAGTGTGCAAGGAGATTGAACAACTGCTTGCTTGGAGAGCTATGACAGGTAGGGCATGGAGCACTGAATGGAGGAAACTTTCAAATGTGATGCCATATGATCCTGCAATGTTCTGAGTCCTCTGCAGCAGTAATTTCCAGACAAATGTATTCAATTCCATAACTATTTATTCAGCACTTTTCAAAGTGCCAGATACTATGCTAGGCAGTGGTGAACGGGACAGTCTTCCTGAAACCCAGCTGGCTACAGAGAGCTAGAAACCAGCATGTAACTATAATACAGCCTAGGTGCCCTTGCAGGAGAATCACAGTAGTTATGGAAGCTCAGGGGAGGGACACCAAGCCTGAAACAGTGGAGATGGATCCTGGTAGGCTTCCAAGAAGAGGTGACATTTAAACTGAGGTTTGAGGAATGAGTAGGAGTTTGCCCAGGTCCTTCTGGAGGCCCCTACAGTTGCAATTAATTTCAGCTATTTTCAGACCCCTTCTCTGCCCTGCTACATTTTGTTCACCCATTCTACTTGTCAACTCAAGCTACTTGGGAACAAAAGTGCTGACTTTTTAATTATCCATTGTAACCATGAATGTGTGGAGAGAATAAGTGGTCCATCTCATTATGTAAAACTATATCAGACAGGGGGACCAGATTCCAGGTTTGGGGCATCAAAGTTACTGGGCAGACCCTAAACTCATTTTAGATATTCACAGCTGTTTAACCAAGGGGAAGGGAGGGGGTGAGTCATGCTGCACTTGCCTCCTGGGCTGTGAACAAAAAGGAAAGAAAATATTGTTAAGGGAAGAAGCAGGCTCCTCCTTGCAATAGTATGTTTTTTGGTTGTCACGCAGTAGACAGTAGAGCCAATAATCCAGTCTGTGAAGTTGCCAGCTAAAAAAACCAAACCTTTTGAAGTAGCTAATGAATACACTCTTTTTAACTTATTCCGATCTCATCGCTGAGAGCTGTGCAGTTGCTCCTGGGCAGAAGTTTCACTAATGTAGGGATGTTGACTGGCCACTGCATCAAATATTTATCAAGTCACAGATGGGAATCTACAGAGAGTTTGCAGAGAGGTTTAGTGTCTCCCTTTGGTTCTAGGGGAAGCACGTCAGCACTGCAAAATGCAAGTCCACAAATACATAACTTTAAGCTTAGGCGTATGGTTGCTGACCCATTTAAACAGGTTAAGTGGGGCCCGATTTAAAGAAATCACCTTTTTTTCCCCCTTAAAGTAAAAGTAGTACATTTTCACTGTAGACGTTTTTAGAAAATACCTTTACACTAAAAGAAGAAAAGAGAACTCACCCATAATGTCATCATCCAGGTAAAATGTACCAATCTTTTAAGTCAAAATTAAATCATTCTGTATCCGATGTTCTGTACCTGTTTCACTCTTTTGCTTTTCTCGTTTAACAATATATTCTTAACATCTTTATACAACATTTTGTATTTTTCTACAGCATATTTTTATATATTTCCACTATTCTAGTCTATCGATGTACCATGACTTACCCAACCAATCTCCTGATTTAAGTTGTATTTAGCTTTTCACTATTTACTGTAAGTGATGTTTTTGATGAGTAGCCTTGTAATTAATTACTTGTGCCTAATTATGATATTTTCTCAGGCAAATGAGTGGAAAAGGAATCACTAGGTCAAGGAGTTAGCCTGACACACCAGTTTGCATTTCCATCATCAGAGTATGAGAGGGGGTGGGGCTGCCATTTTTAATGGGCTATCAGCTTGCCCATCTCAAGTGAGATGGTCTTCAAGGCCACTGAGAGCTACATATTGGTCTAGGAGTTTGGGGGTTGGTTTATTTGTATATTTGTTTGTTTTTGTAACAGCCTCCTTGAAACTTGAACTTTTTTCCTCTTTAATTTAACAGCTATCTTATTTCGCTAATCTCCCATCTTTATTTAGTTACACTGGAGAGAAAGAATGATCTCTTCAATGATAAACAGCAGCTCCTGGGTTCAATAAGGATTTATGGCTTGCTTTTTTGCATTGCTATTAACCACAATTATAATGGTGGGTCTATCAATACCTTTTTCCTCTGACTATAGAAGGCAAGCTGTTTCCTGCAATTGAAGTCTCCTAGAACAGAGATTCAGTGATATATAGAAAAAAAATAGAGGAGGAGATTGTTAAGATAAGATTGCCGGCTTTTTGTTTTGCCAAGTAAAGCTATTGAAACAATCACAAGAAACAATGGCAATCTATTATCATCAGGCAACCACTAAAGCATGACCATTTAACACACATGTACTCATACCAAAATAAGAACATAATTCCAGAATAAAGTACATTCTTACCTAAGAAAGAACAACTGGCATTCCTGCCCTGACATACACAGCGTCCTTATTTTGCTTCTCACAAAGGATTTGGAAACAGCATCTTGGATTGTGGACCCTGGCTTGAGAACCACTGTCTTCCAGGCTCATGACCATGTCTTCTATGGGGAGCGGGATCTGACCCAGTCCTCTTCCACCCTGGAAAAGAGAGAAGTGAGAGAGACCCTCTAATTCCTTGCAGGTGTCTCTTCCTACTCGCTTGGTCTATGCAGTGTTTCCAGGTTGCAGTAATTTGGGTATCGTTTTCACAACTTGCCCATCTCCACAAATCATCTATATATTGTTTAATTAGCATTTGTTTTAAATCAACACTTGTCTTAACTTCAAAAATAAATTTATTTCAAAGGGAAACTGAGTACCTCAACCATCAATGGAAAAACCAATATCGCTTGTCATAAATAAAGCGAAACAATGTTATTAGATTCTAGATCGAATTTATCTGCCAAAGGTTCTGAGACAGAGTCCTGCACTTTCTTAGTTTCTAAAGAGAGAGGGAGATTAGCAAGTAAAAGGTGTTAAAGATATATTAGCACAGACAGGAGACTTTGCCCTTGGCAGAACTAAAGGGCAACTAAGATTGAAGGAGAAGTGGAGCGGAAATAAACTTCTCACCAGGTGAGGTCATGTACTTTGATGCTCTTGCCTGTGTGCCACTGGTAGCGGTCCCTAGTTTGGAAAGTACCAGTAAAATGGAAGGAGAGTTGGACTTGGTTTCTAGCCCTGGCCTGGCCACTTGCTGATTATAAATCCTCGGGCCAATCACTTCACCTCTTCTTAAAACCTCAGCTTCCCCAGCTGTAAAATGAGATGATAATAATCTCTGTAATGGGGATGTTGTGAGGAATACATGAGAATAGTTAAAACATTCTGTAATCTCTGAAATGCTGTACATGTCATGAAGGATTAGCCTCGCTTTTATTTATGGGTATCAGATTTCTTTTCCCAGTGGCCCAGGATATACTTCCAGGCCAAACATCTCACTGTAGCCTAAAATAAATAAGTGTATTAAAGCCTTTAAAAATGAATTGTTGGATCCCAGATCACGTAGAAGAGGTCCTAGTAGGACAGAACGAAGCATTCTTAAGAATTCTAACGGATTTTCCCGGTGGTGCAGTGGTTAAGAATCTGCCTGCCAGTGCAGGGGACACGGGTTTGAGCCCTGGTCTGGGAAGATCCCACATGCTGCGGAGCAACTAAGCCCGTGTGCCACAACTACTGAGCCTAAGCTCTAGAGCCCACGAGCCACAACTACTGAGCCCGCGCGCCGAGAGCGCATGCTCCGCAGCAAGAGAAGCCACCGCAACGAGAAGCCCGCGCACCACAACAAAGAGTAGCCCCCGCTCACCGCAACTAGAGAAAGTCTGCGCACAGCAACGAAGACCCGATGCAGCCAAAAATAAATAAATAAATAAATAGATAAATAGATAAATAAAGTCAGCACTAAAAAAAAAAGAATTCTAACTATTTGATCAATGGCTCTAATTATCGGGAGGGCAGAACCACGCCTGGTTTGTTCACTTCTGTGTCCCTTGCACCTAGTTCAGGGTGTGGTACATTAAAGTTGCTCAGTAAATGCTGTGTGAATAACTGAATGAGTGAATGAATGAATGGCTAAATCAATGAGGTGACAGCCCTATGTTAGACTTTGGTTTTCATAGTACATGTCTGTGGCTTTTTATCACCCCATACTGTATTAATCATGTCTTTAACTTTCTATATTTTGTGATGCTTTGACATCTTGAGGCCCTGTGGACCCAGAGAAGAACGGCCCCTCCCAGGGGTAGCTAATTCCTAGAAATAGCAAACAATTTACCAGCGAGTGCATCTTTAATATGCAAACCAATCAATCCTGAGCCCATACCCCATATCTACCTCCTTTTACTAGGCTCCTGCCTTCCCGGACACCATCCCCCTACCCTAAATCACCCAGGGCCAGGTACCAGGTAACTAGGGACCACCCCTGCAGTCCAGAGCCCTCCAAAATTATTCAAATTATTCAAACTCTAAACCTATTCAGCTGTTTACCCTCCCTAGCCCATTGCTTCCTGTGGAAACCACAATAAATGCTTTTTCTCATTCTCTGCCCTTGCTCCGTCTGACTCCTGGTGCTTCCCCTTTGTGGCCCTGCATGGCGTGGCATGCCCCCTCCTCTTGGGAACTCTGAGTAACAAACTATCTTTTCAACAGCAGTCACCTCCTGATGTGTTGACCTGTCCATATCTGTATAAAAACAAAATCCTAGGTACATTTTTTTTAATGAATTTATTTTTGGGCTGTGTTGGGTCTTCATTGCTGTGTGCGGGCTTTCTCTAGTTGCAGTGAGCAGGCTTCTCCTGCTGTGGAGCACAGGCCCTAGAGCGTGTGGGCCTCAGTAGCTGTGGCGTGTGAGCTCAGTAGCTGTGGCTCGCGGGCTCTAGAGCGCAGGCTCAGTAGTTGTGACACACAGGCTTAGTTGATCCATGGCATGTGGGATCTTCCCGGCAGGGCTCAAACCGCTGTCCCCTGCATTGGCAGGCAGATTCTTAACCACTGCACCACCAGGGACGTCCCCTAGGTACATTTTAAAACAAGTATCAACCCTGAGAACCCACCCCAACTTCAATCTCAATTCATGATTAAAGGGGAGCTGTTCTCACCTCCGGCTCAGGGAGGAATATACAGCTCAGGTCTAAGCCAGTCAACCTGTCACATCAAGAGTGTCTCAAAGATGGACGTATGACCACAATAAAGCTGCACACGTCTCCTCCTGGGACAAAAACTGTTGACATTTTTTTTTCCTGCTGGATTAGAGACTGGGGAAGTTTTAGGTCTGGAGCTAAGCAGCCATTTTGCTAGCTAGAGGCAAACAACCTGTCTGAAACAGAGCCAATCGAAGAAAGCAGAGCCAAATGACAGAGGAAGAGAGAAGTCAGTTCCTGGTGGCATCACCTGAGGCAACCCAACTCCTGGACTTCACAGTTACCTGTGTTTAAGCCCATTGAAATTGGGCTTCCTGTACTTACAAATAAAAGAATCCTAACCTACAAGGTTTTCTTTCCCCTTTTCTTGCCACCCAAAGCCACATGTGGAGATATTTAAAACAGCAATTTGAATTAATCCAGTTCCACACTTGGTGTGTGCCAAGCACTGTGCTGGTCCCACATTGATACCACATCTAAGACAACCCTCCAAGAGCTTCAGTTTAGACGGGAAGACAGACATGCAAACAGTCAGCGGAGAGTGGAGTAAGAGCTTCCCCAGAGGCTCCAGCAAAGGCTGCGGAGCAGGGAAGGAGTAGCAAATCTGCCTGGAGGTCTACCCTCTTCAAACCTGTACGAGTTACAGCCTTGACTCGGCTGGATCCTTTGTGAGTGTGTGTGTGGGGGGGTCTTTCCACTTCGAGGAGCATCAACTAATGAGTGCTGACACTGAGTGAGGATTTCCTGTGTCACTGTGTCCATGCTTATTTCATTCTCTGTTCCCTTACAGGGCAGATATTACTATCCCCATTTTAGAGATGAAGATTCCTCTATTCAGAGGCTCAGCTAGGGTAAACAGTCTTACTTCACTCAGTGGTAGAACCCAAATTCAATAGAATGTGTGACCCCAAAGGCCAGGCACTACATTGCTAAGCCACTCCCTCGTATTTGCTGAGAGCTCCTTGTGTGCCAGACTGCACCCCCTAATTGTAGAAGAGAGAGCAGCTCTCCAAAAGCACTCCTTATCTTACAACAGAGTTTGCTTTAGGATTCTTATACTGTATAGTACATGGAAAACAATAGTCAGCTTAGAAAAATCTGTTGAACACGCAAGTGATTTTAAGGGCCACATCTAGTGAGTAAAATGACGTCCACCTGTGTGTGTCCACATCCTAGCTCAGGACCCCAGCCTCTCATTTGAGATGTCTCCACCTGGCAGTCCTCTGAGAGGTGGAGCGGCCAGGTGCAGCACCAAGTAGCAAAGAACCTCCTGGGTCCCAAGATCAGGATTGCCTGTGGTTGGAAGGGGCTAGGCGAGATCTCCAACTGACACACTCAGTGAATTGCGCCTTTACTTCCAGCAGAGCATGTGGGGCTTCTGAGAATTTCTTCATGCCTGATGGACACACCGCAGGCAGCCTGAGCCCCAGGTGTATCAGCCACCGAGGCAGATTTCCTTTTTAAGCTTCCTGTTGCCTTGTCAACCTCATCATCCCAAACGAGTTAAACAAACAATTTATTAGGCTGGCAGCCCCTCTGGATGCTGTACCTTTTCTTTAAGGGACTGTTGGCTTTTCCATTTTCCACTACACTTTCCTGATTTTCTTTCCAGAGGAAAAAGGGTGCATCTCTCAGCTTGGGTAAGAAGTGTATTGTATGAATATTCATAGGCTGTCCGGGACATATCACATCAAATCTGTGTGAGGGAGTAAGTATTTCATTTTAAAATCAAAGCTGAATAGGATGCTTTTAAATCATCATTAGGTTTTTATTATAAATGAATGCATTTATATTAAATTGGATTAGAATTAGATATAATTCACACAGTACATAATTAGATAACTAGCTTGCTTCCCTTAATGGTATTTCTCCAAGATCTTTTTATGATCATTTAATTTTGAGTCTTTTGAAATAGATGTGAATAGACACATTGGGTTTTGTAACACATTACTGCCTCCTTTATTTCAAAATTGCTATTTTAGGCTTCTTGACAACTAAGAATGGCCTTAGTTTTTTCTGGCACTTTGTAAAATAATCGGTCAGGAAAACGTGGATGTCACTGCCCTGTTTTACTTTGCTTATTCACAGGTCTCCTTTGCATTCAGTTTTCACTCCTAGAAAATTCTTCTGTTGTTCATTTGTCCTATGAAATATACAAGGCTTCATAATGACAGTCACTACCTCTTGGCAGTGCTTACCCTGTGCCATCCGCTGTGCTACGTACAGCATAGCTTGTTCAAACCTCATCTGTAACCTAGGAGGCAGACAGTATTTTTTCATGCTTTATAGTTGAGGAAACCAAAGCTCAGAAAATTCAAGAGTTTGCTCAAGAAACCTGGCTCATGAGAAAAGGAACTGAGTGGTCAATGACTCCCAAGTCAGTACACTTATCTTGCCCATTTATTCTTCCATTCCACAGACATCTGTTGAGCCCCTTCTAGGTCCCAGCCACTGTTCTGAACACTGGAGATACTCCGGGGAACAAGACAGACAAAAGCCCCCTGTTCTCAAGGAGCTTGCAACCTTCCCAGCGTCCCGATCGAGCCTGAATCGTAAATCTGGACTCCTGTCCACAGATGTGGTGGAAGATGCACATCTTCAGCATGACTGGATTCCCCGCTGGTTTGAATCCACCACTGAGCATGTCTCATTTTGGGGGGCTGGGACTTGTATCAATGCCTAGTTCAGTGGCTACATCCTTGTAAGTTCTTAGTAAATATTAGTAGTTGTTGTTTGACATTTAGGCTTCCAAAAGGAGTGGGGGGGGGTGGCCAGGTTGCTTCATATGAAAACACTGCATTTAAATATCCCTTTTAAAATGTTCCCGCTTTGATTTTACTCTTGACCTGAATTCACTCCCATTCTCCCTTGGCTGCAAGGGCCTGACATGACCCTGAGGACGATTGGGAAGGGAATGTCATCTTACGCCCCACACGGGCATTGTTATTGCTGATACCCCACAAACCTGAGGACCAGGGCGAGACTCCCCAGACCTGGTCTCTCCCCTTCTGAGGCTGCCACCTTCCTGATAGTTGGGGCCCCGCTGGCTTCCCACGCCTTCCTGTCTCCAAAACACAAGAGGGGAGATGAAAAGAGGTTTGCTACATCTCAGCCCTTGCCATCCAATTTACAGCGCCTGCCTCTTGATCAGCCAAAGAGAGGGGAGATGCAAAAGACCCACCAGCCCCGCCCTCAAACTCCTGTCTGTGTCAGAACTACTTCTTCAGGCTCCAAAGCATGTGGAGCTTTCCCACGGCAGGAAACTAAAACGCTTTTTTCCCCAGACATGATTGCTTAGGTCCTCCCCAAGCAGTGGGACCTGTGTGTCTTCCATTGGAATCTTTCACCTTCGTTTACAATCCCTCCTTTTCGGAGCTTCCTCCGTAACTGATGGTGTTCTGAGTGGCACGTCCGTGGCATCTCAGGGTTGAATTGGGGTGGGAAGGCTGGGGAAGAGGAAGGTGATACTGATGTGGTCTCACAGCAGCCTCAGCGGTGGCCTGTGTCCTCTTCTCTGTACCCCCTCCTCCATCGCCCTCGCCCAGCGCCATGTCCGTGAAAGAAGTTTGTCTTAAATCAGGTTCTCTAGATGCAGGGGCCCAGATGGCGATTCTTGTGCAAGTGATTTATTGAGGGACTACCCTCAGAAGAAGCCTTTATTGGGTCAGGGGAGAGGGGTTAGAAAGAGGGAGAGAAGGAGAACGGGGCAGGAAAAGGAGCTGGGCAAAGATGGGATTTAGGAAAAACCTAGCCTAGATCCAATCTCCCTGGGACCTCTGCAGGATGAATTGCATCTCCACGGATGTCCTGCCCAGGTAAAGGGGCTGGACCGTTATGCTCCCCCCATTAAGAAGCCAAATGCCATGTCATTCCCACCCTTGGGGTGGGAGGTAACCTCCCAGGCATCTCCCACCATGAGGCTCTCTGCAAGCGTGGATAACCCTCTAGAGAAGAGTACAAGAATGTGAGCCGGTAGCAGCCAACATCTGCAGCAGCTGAGGGATGGGTGCGCTGGCCTGGTAAAGGGATCCAGGTTGGGTACCAATTGCATCTGCTATGATGCTTAAGAAACAGTTTTTGACAATGAGAGAATGACTAAGCAGTTCTGTTCACGTTGACAATGTCTGTTAACGAGGCTCCCTCCCTCCCTTCTTTCCTCACTCCCTCCAACAGATACTTTAGTAAACTAGTCCTCAGGGTGCTTAGAGTCTAAGTAAGGAGTCAGGCAATGAACAAGGAAATAAATAAACACACAAAATAATTCCAAATCGTGACCATTGCTCCGAAGGAAGTAGAGTACCGGGATAGACAATAACAGACAAGGGGGGAGAGGCACCTATTTTCGTTGGGGTAGTCACAGAAGGCTTCTCTGAGTGGGTGACTTGTAACCTGAGGCCTGAAGAGAGAGGAGGACGCAGTTGTGAGAACGCAGGGCGAGGCACAGTCCAGGGAGGGAAGCAGCAGGTGCAAGTCCCTGGGAGAGAGGTGCGCATGCTCTCAGAACTGACGCAAGGTCAGACGTGAGTCAGGGGAGTTTGACCTGGCGCAGATGGTGCTGAGCTCTGTAGGCCGTGGGAAGGAGCTTGCATCTAACTTACCTGCAAGTGGAAACTTACTCCACTGCATTCAGATGTGCCAAGAAAATGCAGTCTCTATTTTCTCACGTGGGTCCAATCTTAAAATTTTCCTAACTCCAGCAGGAACTTGACTTTTCAGTATTCATCATATCTTGGTCTCAGAAAATGCCAGGAGGATCTGGCCCTTTTTCTTCTCAAGATGGCCCCTGGGGTATGGGAGCTTACACACAAATCCTTGTGTTGGCGGGGGGAGGGCCTTGGACCTAATGCGGGTCCTTGGGAGGGTCTCGGAGCCTTTCTAGACTCTGCAGCAGGAATGCGCCCTTGCTTTCCTCTCCTTACCTCCCTGCTGCAGAAAGGCTGTAAAGAGTGAGCATGCCTCTTTGATCCATAGTGGTGTTCCCAACCCACAACATCCCAGCCCAGTTGACCCAGTTTTGATCTTGCTGGTGCTACAGACCTGCAGCCTGCCCTCAACTCCCATTCAACCCTGGGCTTGGGGGTCAGCCTTCTAGTCCTCAGTTATTCCACGGTCAGTAAGCTTTCCAAACAGCTCTGCTACACCCCTCCACGGAGCACATGGGAGCTTCTGGATACTTTCCATGCTATAAGGAGCCAAGGTTGGATTTTTTTGCGATTTAACTCTACTGATGCTGTGCCACGGGTTTCACCCTGAAGTGGCTTTTCCACATTTGCCCAGATAGCACCAGCAAGGCAGTCTCCTCCCAGAGTCCAAATCAGAGTCAGGAAGCCAAGTAAAAGTCTCCCCTCACTCCACCTAACAAGGGAGATTGGGCACACGTGTTTCACCATCTTTGTCCCCTAATCTTACCTCCAGCCCCCTGGGGTAGAAGGATTTAGCCTCCCTCTTCTTCTTCCTCTGGTCGGGACTTCCTGCATCACTTTCTCCTTCCTCCAGAAGAGACATCACCATTCACTCTTACCAGAGGCTGCTGTGGCCAATCAGCTGTTTGAGATTCTTCTTCATGGGGAAAAGAATGGTATATTAGTTTAAATTTTCCAAGTTACTATTACTGTTACAAATGATACAAAAATATCTCTGCAGTTGCAGTGTGGAAATTGAAGAGGAAGTTGGAAGCTGGTTTATTGCTCTCCAGAGGAAATATTAGCAGCTTGAACTGGAGTTGCAGTGGAGCTGGAGAGACGTGGACAGATTGGATACATATCTGGGGTGTCGATCGGGCCAAGAGTCTATTTAACAAGAGTTTATTAAGCATATGCTCTGAACAAGGCCCAGAAAAGACACAGAGATGGGGAGGACATGGTCTCTGAATTCAAAATGCTTATAAAACAATAGGTAAGAAAAGACATGTGACAACTGATTTCATGCTAGGTGAGCACTAGAATTATGTATAAGGAAAACCAGAAGTAGGAATTACTAAGGGCAGACTTCATAGGTCCAGTAAATGGTTAATGGGTTTCAATACCATCATCCCCATGATAGTCATGTGACCTTGGGTAAGTTACTTAATGTCTCTAAGCCTCAGTTTTCTCACGCCAAAAAAAACCAAAAAAGGGATGCAATAATAGAGTCCACTTCACAGCGTTGTGTGAGGAGTCAGTGAGATTATATGTAAGGCGCTTCGGATATGCACTGACTCATAACATATATTTTTTAGCCATCAACTTAATTGAGCACCTTTATTAGCCATGTACCCTTACTTCACTTCCCTGAAATGCACTTCCCTGACTATATACTTCTCTACATTGATAGGAGGGCTTCCAGACCATGCAGTCTTCCATGGCAAAGACGATGTCAATTAGCTGCTAACATCCACCCATCACTGCTGCCTAACACTTGTACAGCGGATGAGAGCTGACACATTACGGAGCCTCTGAGCTGATTGGAAAGATAAGGCTTTAAATGTGTGAATAAGGAACAACACAAGGCAGCACCAGACTTAGTGATTTCATTCAACACTAACTACTGAAGGCATATAGAGTGATAACAGGCTTATTCAATCCTCCCAGCTGCCCTCCCAGGAAGGCATTATCAACCCATTTCACAGATGAAGAAACTGAGGATAAGTAATTTACCCAAGATCACACAGCTAGTAAATGGCAGATGTCGACTTGACTCCAAAGCCTACAGTTGAATATGTGTTTTCAGCCAGTCAGTAGCTGCCTTTAAGTTCCCACTATGGACCAAGACACTGCTGAGCTCAGGGTACTCAATTTGGGCAAACTTCCAGACTGTGATATAGATGCGCAGAAGATCAAAGGTTAAATGTGTGCCACCCTAGCTGGGAAGAGCACTGGACAAAGAAGGGGCCCAGAACAGTTTTTATGACTCTAAAGGAGGCTTGTAGCGTGGTTTAGAAGCAAGGCTTTGGAGTCAGACAAACCTGGGGTGAATTCTAGCTCTGCCACTTAACAAGCTGCATGCCTGTGGGCAAGTTTATTTTACCTCTCTATGCCTCAGTTTCCTCATCTAGAAAATGGGAGGAAAAATCTACTTCTTAGGGTAACTGAGAGCGTTAAACGAGATGATGTATGTGAAGTGCTTTGTCAGTGCCTCACCCAAAATCAATGCTTTAAAATGGTAGCTGTTCTTACATGACATTGGATAAAACTGGGTATAAATGATGGTGAACATCACAGGTTTGCAGCACAGCATTGCTTCTTGGTGCTACCCCTGACCTCATGAAAGCTTATATAATCATTTTGTTAAACAAGCACATCTTGTGGGGTGTAATCACAAAGAAATTTAATGTTTGACCCCTCTGTCCATTTAAATCTGCCCTGTGGGGAGAGTTCTTCTGCTACAGGATAAAAATTTAGGCAGGTTCCCATGACTACGCTGTTTACTCTTAGGCAAATTTTATTCACTTTAATTCATAAAACATCATCTCAGTTTGGTAATTAAGATGTCCAGTCCCCATGTACTAATAAATATATCTAATATGACTTAAAGTTGAATGTTCCGCTCTCCTGCCTTAGAGCTGGAGTTGGGGAATGGGATGTGACAGACTTCTGTCTTATTCCTAACTCCCCCTAAGTCCTGCAGGGTCAGGCGGGCTGAGGAAAGAGGTAACAGGATGTTGGGCTGGACCTCACAGGCCTGCAAGCCCTGCCCTTACCCAGCTTTAAGACCAAAGAAAGAGCTCAGAGTCAGTGACAGAGACATCAGTGGTTTAATGGATGGGGGATCTTACATGTCTGAAGCAAGGTCCTGGAGCGACACCCCACTGTGTGCAGCGGACAGTGGGCAGGCCACGGCGGCAGGCTTCGCTCCCGGGGGAGGAAGAGATTGCCAGTTATAGGGGGAACTGACATCAGGTTGGCTCATTAGTTACCAGGGAAACCAGCAGAGCTGCACGCCCCTCACCGCCCCTTTGATAAGAACAGTCACCAGCTGGGCCTGGGGCAAGTATGTAGGAAGGTCAGTCATGTGCATAGGGTGTAGGTGAAGCGGGCACTGGTCGGGCGGGGGGTGTACGGAGAGCAAGAGAACGGCCATCTTGAGTGGCCTGACCATACACAGAAGAAGGAAAGTTCTCCCTGAACAATGCTAATATTAGACTTGGCAGAAGGATAAAGCTCACCCTTTCTCTTGAGGCGCTTTCTTGGGTTCTTTGGAGACCCCCATCAATGCAGATCACTTGCTTCCATTTCCTTGATGTGAACGACTGCGCGCCTATTCTGATCATTGCTCATGCCTCCACCCATCACCCCTGGGCATCTTGGATTCCACTTCCATGTTCTTTCTACCAAGACCCCTTTGCCTCTTGTGGTGGTCTTCTTGGGCAGAATCCACAATGACCCCAAGCTGACTTTCTCATGCACATGGTCCACACCTGATCACAGGAAATACTCACGTATCCTTTGCTCCATTAAACTCTAGGAGAGCAATTATTTCCGAAGTTTCAGGCCTCCATTCAGTGCCAGAGGCCACTCCAGCCAACCTCATCTTCCTTAGATTTCTCGGACACGGCTCACACCCATCCACTGTACACCAGGAACAGCAAAGGACTCATTTTAAGCTCTTTGATGGTTTACTTGAAGTCTTTTTCCCTGAACTTCAGGTGAAGTTCAGCCTCCACCCTCCCCCTGGGGTGAAGAAATCCTCTTCGAAACTCCTCTCATCTCCAACTAATGGCCCTTTTATGCCCTTGAGGTAAGTGAGGGGTTTCTCAGCTGCCCCCTTTGAAAATGTTTGTTTTGTTCAAGCACCTCACTCTAGAATGTGCCTCAGTGAAAATTTCCCTTTTAATGTCCTATTGCACTTATGCTCAGTGACTGAGCTAATGACTCCTTCTCCCTCAAGGTGGGTGGGAAGGCGCCCTTAAACAGCCATTACGAGCCCTCAGTTCTTCTCCTAACCTCGGCCCAGTTTTTCCAGGTGACCTTGGAGCAGCCCTTTCATCGCTCTGGGTCTCAGCTTCTCCTCTCAGTGAAATGGAAATCAAATCTCTCTTCTGGCCCTCTCTCGGGGGAGGTATTGTGAGGAATAATAAGGCAATGCCTATAAAGTGCTTTAAGTACTTCGGGGAAAGACGTTGGCTAAATACCAAATGATAATAATAACACCGTCATCATCATCCACATTATTATTCATGGGTTGAGAGGAGAAAGCGGTTGCTGATGGTATCTTTGCTCTGTGGGAAGGAGGACTTCAGGCCCCAGGATGTTCTATCGATAAGTCAAAGCCAATAAATACAGAGCACTGGAAGTGGAAGTTATCTAGCCATAAAGGCTGAATGTACATGCCCATTTGTGTTTGAATGACAACAACCGACTCCGTTTCTCATTTAGTAGTTTTACAGTTAGTGCCCAGGGCAGCTAGAATTGAGGGGAAATTGCATTCCTTTTCTGGGAGATGGGGGAGCAAAGGGATTACGTTTTTTTTTAATATCTTAGATTTGACTACTCACCCCTCTTCTTAGCATATCTTATTTTCTCTACTCCCCATACTTCCCTCACCTCTACCCTCCATGCCACCCACCAACCAGTCGAAGCTCTAATCAGAGGCAGGGGAGGAGTCCAGTAGGGGATGAGAAGCAGAGACGATCAGAGGTGAGCCATGTGGGGAAGCAGACTCAGAGCTTGGGACAGAGAAGGAAGGGTCTCCCTCCTCTAAAGCTCTGATTCAAATTCATTCATTCTTTTGTTCATCAAGAAAGGAGTATCACATTGTGTCACGCGCATGTTAGGGTCCAGAGCTAAAGCTGGAACAAGAGGCAGCCCCTGCCCAAATTTCAGTCTCTTAAAATCCTGCAAAATCTTCATTAGAGGCCAGGTAGGACAGCACAATTCCCTGATCATCAGATCTGTTTCCAGTAACGCAACTAACTGGGGTTGATAATGTATTACCTTCAGAAGTCTTCACCCCGAGTGCCTGCCAAGTTGACACGTGTGATTCTAGAGGAAAATTTTCTCATCACCACCCCAAATGAGCAGTGTATGGTTCGGAGTTCACGAGATCATTCCCAAATGTGCACACGTCTTAAAATATGTGGTGGTAAACGCTACGGACTTCAGGTCCCAGGCTACTACTTACCTTCTACATTTCTGTAGCCTCAGTTTCTTTATATGCAAATTGCCAGTAAAAATGGCTGCTCTGTATATTTCCCAGAGTTGCTGTGGGATGGAATGAGATGATGAAAGAGTGCCGTGCTCTGAAGCTCTATCCAGATGGACCCTATTATTACTGAACTCTGGTTCACGCTGCCCAGGCACTGTGCTGAGTGAACTTGCCCCCTGAACTCTATACACCTGGAGATTTGAGTGCTAAGCTGCCTGGGCAGTTGAGAACGTGCTGGTTTCTGCTCTAGGAGTCTGTGGGCACTGAGGGGATAGGCATCCAGCTTTGTTATCTTTTTTATTTTCAAATTTTATATAGATAGCATTTTTGTGGTTATAAATGTAATACATTGGGTCTCTGCACAAAAAAAAATTCAGAAAATAGAGAAAGGTATAAGGAAGAAATTCTAAATATTATACAATCTTAGAACTGTGAATTTTAGGGAGTATAGCTTGCCAAAATTTTTGCTATATATTCACATAATATTTTTCCAAGGATGGGGCCTTTTATATGCACTGTTTCTCAACCTGCCCCTTTGATTAAAAATATACCCTGGAAAGCTTTCCACCTTACTTCACTTAAAAGGCTCTCTGACCAGAACTGGAGGACTCTTTTTTTTTTTTTTTTTGGTGGTACACGGGACCGGGGCACGAACCCGTGTCCGCTACATCGGCAGGCGGACTCTCAACCACTGCGCCACCAGGGAAGCCCTGGAGGACTCTTCTTGAGACATAGCAGCCCCTTCGAGTTCTTCCAGCATCCTTTATGGTCCCTTTGATAGCATACAGTCACTTTCAATGGCCACATTGGGCCATTGAACTCCCGCTCACACACCTCCCTGCTCAAAGCAATCCAGACTGAGTACATTTGCAAGCCCTGCTTGCTGGGTTCCGAGACTTTGACATCTTGTCATTTTTCCCCCTCTTTTTCAAATTTCAAGTTGAAGTTTGATGTTGAATTAAAAATGTTGCCAGGGGCTTCCTGCAGGGCCTTCAGGCTAAAACAGTGGCAGCATCTGCCAGGGGAGACCCACAGGTCCTTCTTCGGACCATGGCAACATACAGCTGGCATCTGAGCCCAGCAGAGAAGGGGAGAAGTGTGCCTGTGTAGGGAAATTAAAGGATCACTACTTTAAAAAAAAGAAAAAAAAACAACCTGGCAAGTGCTTATCCATTTTACTTGGGTTTTATGACTAAATACCTGTGGGACATTTGTGTTCAGATTTTTCGAAGAGGATGGAGAGGGAGTAGCCACTTGTGGGAGAAACAGCAGACCTCATTAAATGTCTCAGGACCCTGAATGAGCGCTGTGAAGGGGACACGTGTGGAGACAATCAGCAGATTTCCTTCACACGGTTGGGCTGTTTGCGGAGAGGATCAGAAGAGAAGATGCTCTGGATGTGGATGTGCTCTGGAAACAGGAAACCGTCTCCAGATGAAGCCCTGAATTCACCTACATGCCTGTTTATGCAGAGGTCTGGAAGGACTCACATAGACCTGGAGACAGGAGTCGTCTCTAGAAAAAGAAACTCGGTGACTGGGAGACAGGAGAGGGAGAAAGACTGACTTTTCACTCTAGATCTTTTTTTTTTTTTTTGCGGTACACGGGCCTCTCACTGCTGTGGCCTCTCCCGTTGTGGAGCACAGGCTCCGGACGCACAGGCTCAGTGGCCATGGCCCACGGGCGCAGCCACTCCGCAGCATGTGGGATCTTCCTGGACCGGGGCACGAACCCGTGTCCCCTGCATTGGCAGGCGGACCCCCAACCACTGCGCCACCAGGGAAGCCCTTTTTTTTTTTTTGATTTTTGTACCATGTGCATGATTTGCCTTTCAACATAATACATAAGTAAGTAAGTAAATAAATAAATAAGCTCAACTGAATCCTGGCTCCTAGGACACATCCTTTAGGAAAAATACTCTTTGGTAAAGGCAGCCTTTCCTTATTCCTCAAATCATGTTAAACCCACTGAGTCTTTTCACTGAACAGAACTGTTGGCCTCATTCTTTCCTACAGAGTACTCTTCCTTTGAAAATGAAAAAGAACGCTCAAATCAAAGAACCAGCCTAAAGTCTTAAATTATTATTGTCTTTATGATTTGGTGTGCTATATCTTTTCTGGCTGTGGAAAAGAAACGGCCTCAGATAGCATTTGTAGCTGTCAGTGAGACTGACTTTTGCATGGGTCTTTTGATTGCACTGTATTACTTAATAAAACCTATTTTTTTAATAAGTAGTACTATATATAATATACTTACATTAATATACTTTATCATTCCAGCTCATTCTCAGTTCTAGCTGTGCGCCTTGGACAAATTACTCAACCTTTCTGAGCCTGTTTCTTCATATGTAAAATGGGGGATAATAGTAGGACCTGCCTCACAAAGCTGTTACGATTAAATGACAGCGCACATAAGGGCTCAACAAACATTCTTCTTATTATTAGTTGTTTTTTTTTTTATTACTACTATCTTTGGACAGAACCAGTTGTTGAAATCTCAGACCGATTTATATGTATATTGAGGAGGAAAGATGACTGTAAAAGGGAATGGAAGCAGTACGGAAAAATACTCAATGTTCCGAGATCTATAAATCCTCCTGAACAAATCCACATAATTCTCATAAGCAGTACCTTCCTAGGCAGCTTGCCTCTCAGTGTGTCTCTATCCTGATGCCTAATTTTCTTTTACTATCCTTAACTTTGTACCTTTCTCTCCCACAAGTTGTCTTGCACAAAAACAAGGACAGAGCCAGCCATTGTGTTCAGTGAGATTCACTGCTTTTAGGTAAATTATGAATGCTGGGAGAACCCATGAGGAATACACACACCTCAAATTGCTCATCCTTGTTTCCTTTCTTTCAGCGAATAATGATTGAATGTCGGCCAGTGGCAGGCACTCTTCTAGAAGCTTAGTTCCCAACTGGGGACAATTTTGCTCTCCAGGGGACATTTGGCAATGTCTGGAGATGGTTTCGGTTGTCACATCTAAGGGGCGCTACTGACAACTAGAGGTTAGAGGCCATGGATACTGCTTGACATCCTACAAAGCACAGAACAGCAGCCCATCACAAGCCTGAAGGTCAATGGTGCTGCAGATGAGAAACCCTGTACTAGAGGCTTGGGAAAGTAATATCCCAGAACAGAAAAAGATGAATAAATTCTACAAGGAGTCAGAAAACAGACTGTTAAAGTAATAAGTAAATTAGAAGGTGATAGGTACTGCAACAAGAAAGACAAAGTTGAGCAAGGTAAAGAGAATCAAGAGAAGGGGACATGGGCTTCCCTGGTGGTGCAGTGGTTGAGAGTCTGCCTGCCGATGCAGGGGACACGGGTTCGTGCCCCGGTCCGGGAAGATCCCACGTGCCGCGGAACGGCTGGGCCCGTGAGCCATGGCCGCTGGGCCTGCGCGTCCGGAGCCTGTGCTCCGCAACGGGAGAGGCCACAGCAGTGAGAGGCCCGCGTACCGCAAAAAAAAAAAAAGAGTAGGGGACATGGCAAGTATTACATAGGATGGTCAGAAAGTGAGTGGGTGAGATTTGAACAAACATTTCGGGGAGGTGAGGAGGATGGGCAAATAGATATGTGTGGGAAGAGCATTCCAAGCAGAGGGAACAGTAACAGCAAAGATAGAGTGGCTTGGCATGTTCACGTAACAGCAGGGAGGCCAGAGTGCAGAACGGAGTAAGCCAGGGAGAGGATGAGGACAGAGAGGGAGTGGGAATCTAGATCACACAGAGCTTTGTGGGCCTTTGTAAATATGTTGATATTTACCCCAAGGGGATGATTTGAGCATAGATGTGACATGATCTGACTTATATTAGCTGCTTTGTTGAGAACAGCCCAAAGAGGGGCAAGAGTGGAAGCAGGGAAACCCATTTGTTAGGAGGCTGCCCTAGGAGACGATGACAGCCTGGGTTAGGGTAGTAGCCATGAAGGCAGTTAGAAGTGGGCAGATATATTTCAAAGGAAGAGTTAACAGGACTTGCTGATGAACTGACATGAAGAATGACTCTGAGTTTTTTGACCTGAGCACCTGGAAGAATGGAATTACAATAAACTGAGATGGAGAAGGCTAGGGCTAGAGCAGGTTTACTGAGGAAGATCAGTAGTTCTGTCCTTGGACATATTAAGTTTTAGGTGTCTATTAGACATCTGAATAGAGAAGTCAAATCAGCGGTAGGATATACAAGTCTTAAATTCAGAAAAGAGATGAATGCTGGAAATGTATATGTGTGAGTCAACGGACTTGAGGTGGGATTTGATGAGATGGTCAGTAGAGAGCGTGTAGATAGAGAAGAAGTCCAAGGACTGAGCCTGAGACGCTGCAGCTAAGAGCTGGGAGAAAAGAGAAGGAACCTGCAAAGGAGACGGTGAAGGAGTAACCAACGAGGTAGGAGAAAACCAAGAGAATGTGTCATCCTGAAAGCAAAGTGAAAGGTGCATCAAACAGAAGGAGTGATCAACTGGTCAAATACTGCTGATGGGTTTAGGATGCTGAGGGCTGATTATTAACCAATGAATTTAGCCAAGTAGAGGTCACTGATAAAATTGATAGAGCAGTTTGGGTGGAACTTGAGTGAACTGGATGCAAGAGAGATGCAAAGAAGAAGAATTGAAGACAGGAAGCACAGACAACTCTAGAGAAGTTTTGATGAAAAGGGGAGCAAACAGTAGCTGGTGAGGGGAATGGAGTCAAGAGAAGATTTTTGTAAGATGGGATTAATATGCTGTAGAGAGCAAAAATTGATTATGTGGGGAGTGAGGACAGACTTTTCAGTTACATCTTGAAGTGAGTGAGAGGAGAGAGGATTTAGCACAGAAGCAAAGGTACTGGATTTAGATACGAGTATGGAAAGCTCCTCTACAGTAGCAAGAAGGCAGAGTAGGTGAATGAAGACATTGGGAGGTTTGGGTTTGGTTGCTGTTAGCTTCCGTTTTCTCGGTGAAGCATAAAACTGACTTACCAGTTGAAAATGAGGATTGGGGAGGAGGTATTAGGAAATGGGAAAGGTAATGTGTGAAATAATTGTGTAGGATATAGGAGGATGAATGAACCCAGGACAAGTAATATGATTGCCTGGTAGGGGGCCGCTGGAGTTTCAAAGTCATCTTTTTAAAGTGAATCCAGTCGATGTGGTGGTGGGATTTCCTCCAGCACATTCAGCTCCATGGATACAGGATCAGAGTATGTAGGTGTTAGGATGAACAAAAGCTGTGGTTTTCATCGACTGTGAAGAAGTGGCAGGAGAGCCAAGGGGTTAAGGATATATGACAAGGAATCATTATAATAGTTCCTCTCAGTATTTAAGCTATTTATCTTTTAATAATGTGCATTTTCATAATGAAGGTGCGATTTTGTAGCATAGAAACGGATAGAAAGGCCTTTGCTGAGTCAGCCAGATCCCAGATTTGGCCAGATTTCGTAAATTCATAGGACCAACATGAAGATGTCACCATCGTCTGTCTGCTTTCCTAAGCAGGCAAGACTCTCTTTTGTATTTTGTTTCCTAAGAAGATGCCACCATGCCCCAGAGAAAGCTAAGACTAATGTTGAATAACCCAAGCTTACAGAAATATTTCCCAAATAGCTTAATCAAACTTCCCTTGCTCTTATGTAATTAATTGCTCATCGTGTATTCATGGTAAGTGATAAAAAATGAATTTCCAGCTTCTCTTGTATTCTTTTATGCTACTAATTCATTCATTCATGAAATGTAAAATGAGTACTGACTGTGAACTAGTTGCTGGGTGTAGAATGGTGGGAAACCATGGTCCTTTATCTCCCCAACTATAGAGTCAAGTGGCTAAACATATGGGATTTCAATATGCTGTGATAAGAGATATAATTGGGGTGGAACAGAGTCTTATATGAACACAAAACAGAGGCAGTAATCTAACTGATGGAGAGAAGGAGGGAAGGAGAAGCGCATGGATGGCTTCCAGGAAGAAGAGATGTGGAAGATGAGCAAGACTAGGTGAAAAGCTGGACTTCCGGGCTTCCCTGGTGGCACAGTGGTTGAGAGTCCGCCTGCCGATGCAGGGGACACGGGTTCGTGCCCCGGTCCGGGAAGATCCCACATGCCGCGGAACGGCTGGGCCCGTAGGCCATGGCCGCTGGGCCTGCGCGTCCGGAGCCTGTGCTCCGCAACGGGAGAGGCCACAGCGGTGAGAGGCCCGCGTACTGCAAAAAAAAAAAAAAAAAAGCTGGACTTCCCTGGCGGTCCAGTGGTTAAGACGCCATGCTTCCAATGCAGGGGGTGCAGGTTCAATCCCTGGTTGGGGAACTGAGATCCCACATGCCGCACAACACAGCCAAAAAATTTTAAAAATAAATAAATAAAGTAAAAGGAACTTGGGTTTAAAAAAAAAAGACTAGATGAACAGCAAAAGGGACAATGTGTGAACGGCTGAGGGTGGGAGAGAGCAGAGTGTGAAACATTCAGTGTGCCAGGAACACAGGGAGGCAAGAGAAAGGCAACCAAGATGAGGCGGGTGGGGCTGACAAGAGCGTGTTAGGAAGGGCTACCCATTTATACCAAGAACTTGGACTTTATCCTAAAGGCAGTGGAAGCACTGATGGCTTTTAAACAGAGAAGGGACACCATCAATTTGTGCTTTGAAAGCTTCACTCTGGCTGCCTTGGTGTGGGTAAAGAGTTAGAGGAAAACACCTCTGGGGATAGCAGAACTAGCTAAAAGGCCATGGGGTGAGAGTTGATGGTGGCCTGGAATAGGGACGTGGCAATGGAGCTGGAGAGAAAGCAATGGATTTAAGAGATGTTTTAGTGGGTTGAATTAATAGGTCTTACTGATTTGTTGGCTTTGGAGAGTCAAGAAAAAGGATGAGTCAAAGAGGATGCTCCAGTTTCTGACCTGGAAAACTGGTGGCTGCTGATGCCATTTGCTGAAATATGGCACGTGAGAGAATAAATAAATCAGTTTTGAAAATTTGGGTTTGCATGACATATCCAAAAGAATATTCTTGGGGGCTGTTATACACAGGGCCTGGCACTTAGGGAAGTGAGAAAGAGAGAGACGTACGTTGAAGATTTATCTGCAACTAGATGACAATGGAAGCCATGGGAGTGGATAAAACAACCCATCATCTCTATGGAGTAAAAAGAAAGGAAGACCTAAGTCAAGCCCTAAAGAATACCAGCGTTTGAAGGATGGGCAAGAGAAGGGGCTTCCAAAAGAAGATGAGAAGAATCAGCTGGAGAAGTGGGAGGGAAAAAATCAGGAGAATGTGGAGTCGTGGAAGCCAAAGGAAGAGTGATTTAAGAAGGAAGGAGTGGTCCCATGTCCAATATTGCCAAGAGGCCAAGTAAAGTGATGTCTAGAGAAGGCCCATTAGATCTGACTATGGCGGCTGTGAGGGCAGACACCAGACTGTAGCGAATTAAAGAGTGACATGGACATGAAAAATTGTAGACAACAAATGTAAACAATTCTTTGAAGAAGTTTGACATGTCTCCGTGCAAAACTAAGAAAATAAAATGGAGAATTGGGCGCAAATTTCCACACAAATTATCTCTTAAAAGACACCTTGGTCCTAGATGTTAAAATATTTCAGGGGAAACATTTTCACATGAGTTTCCAATTTTCTCAATTCTTCATCTTGTTTGAGAGCATAGACTCAGACAAAAATGGTTATTCTAAGTCAGCACAAATTTCCTTTCTTGGGACAAAATGAGGTTTCTTTAAGTGGGCCCCACAAATCTATCATCTGCTAATCATTTTTGTGACTGTCCTCAGAATGCTTTCCAAATCCTTCAAGTTTCTCTTCAACCACTGACGCATCATGCAATGAAAGGTTTACATGGTAGGGACTCATCAGCTAGGGGAAAAGACTAACTGGTTAATAACTTGGGCCAAAAAAGGGGGAGGACACTTGTTAAAAAGCTATGGAGGAGCTCACACAAACACAGAAAACTTGAAGAATCAGAAAGGGCAGAAACCAAAGTAGCTTGGGGCATCTGTGTGGCAGGAACTGATAAGAACTCTTTCTTGAGGGTAGTGCTCTCAGGGAACAGTGTGGCCTGCCTGGATCACAAACCTAGTTTGTCCAAGAGGCAAAGATGCCTTGATTGACAGCTTCATGAAGAGGGAAAATGTATGTCCCCCAAGGACAAGTGAGGCGCTAGAACAGGAAATAGAGGTTGGACATTCACCGCAGCCCCTAGGAGATTCAAGTCCTGGAGTACCTAGCTGCATATAAGACCTCATATAGTTGATCTTTGAACAATAATTATTCAAACCAAGATTCCTTACAGTGTGGCTTTCCTTACCAGCAACACTCCTCTGGCTATGATTTCCACCTGCCCCTTCTTTCTCTATCTCCTTCCTGGGCTTAAACATACAGACAAGTCTTCGGACACTACAGCAGAATATGCTGTTGTCCTCTCTCTGGCCAATCTTCCTCCTTCCTCCAAATTAGAGTTTCAAACCCCCAAATTCAGCCTGGGACATTGATGGATAGAGCATCTGAGCTCCGTACTTCTCTTACCTAGTTCATTTGATTAGTGGAGACAGCTGCAATAGAAAATTCAGACCCCAAAGTGTGTGTTGAGCCTGGATGATTCCATTTGGCTGAATCCCCAGACAGGAGGACTGGAGAGCTATCAAATACCCACTTTCCTTTGTGCTGGGCACATGCAGCCGGCTGAGTCCTAATGCCTTTGTAGTAAATAACCTCACACAATTCACTGTTATCCCAGACTACAGTTGTCCTTTGTGCATCCCAGTCATCACTTAATTGTGTGCAAAAGGAAATGTCAAGATCTTTCCCTTTTATACTCAATCATGGAGAAAAAGTTGTGGAGCAAAAGGGTGATAGGTAAATAAGACTCTTAAACAGGAGTCATTTTGCAAAGAGATGTATTTCTGCAAAGACACATGTAAATAATCTGGGAATTGTTTTGTTTGGTGTTGTTAAATTAACTAATACTCATTTTCCCATTGGCTAATGAGTTCAGAATTGCTTCATTGCTGCCTAAGCTTCAGCCTTTCGAAGTACGATAATGTGGCAGTAAAGTGTTCTGGCTTTTGAAGCAGCCAGCTGGAGAGTTTGAATTCAACTCCACTTTTTACTAGGTACATCTCCTTGAGCCCATTACTTACTGTTTTCGAATCCCGTTTTCTATGTGTGTAAAAGAGAGTTTGTCTTGGTCTTAGTGAACAATGCATAACAACACACAGTACTTGGCACAAAGTAAATATCCAGTGAATTTTAGCAGTTATTATTATTTTTAGCTCTTCTTTAAATTTCTGTGCTCTCTAGCTACACTCAACACTACTTGAAAACAATTCTTTTAAAAAAATTTTATTGTAAAATTAGTAAATGTTTATTGTAGAAAATTTGGAAAATATAGAGAAAGAAGAAAAACACAAATAATGATCCTTAATCCACTTCTGAGAGATAATCATTCCTAACACTCTAATGTTATTCATGCATATAGATGCCTTTTTGGTACTCAGTTCTTCCAAGTATTAAAATAACTGTTAATTAAAGGAACCACGCTCATACAGGTGAATCTTTTTTTTTAATTTTTTGTTAAAAAAACTTTTTTTTGCCAAGATATAATTAAAATACCATAAAACTCACCCTTTCATAATATTCAGTGGTTTTTAGTACGTTTGCAAAGTAGTGAGACAATCATCAGTATTTCATCATCCCCCCCAAAACCCCATACCTATTAGTAGTCATTCCCTATTCTTTACTCCCCCAGCTCTTGGCAACCACTGGTCTATCCTCTGTCTATAAGGATTTCTCTATTCTAGACATGTCATATAAATGGAATCATACAATATATGGCCTTTTGTGTCTGGCTTCTTTCACTTACCATAATGTTTTCAAGGTTTATCCATGTTGTAACATGTATCAGTACTTCATTTTTTTTTATGGCTGAAAAATATTCCATTTTATGGCTATAACACAATTTGTCCATTTATTAGTTGATAGGCATTTAGATTGATTTCACTTTTTTAAAATAAATTCATATATATTTGATTAAGAGGCATCACATCTGTGTTGGTTTTTTTGGGTTTTTTTGTTTTTTTTAGATGTTGGGGGTAGGAGTTTATTAATTAATTTATTTATTTTTGCTGCGTGGGGTTTCGTTTCATCGGCAGGCAGACTCTCAACCACTGCGCCACCAGGGAAGCCCAATTTTTCCAGTTTTGGTGTTCAGTGACACAGGCTACTTATGAGTATACAGTAGACATAAAAGGTATCCTTGATCCCAAGGTGTTCCTGGATTCAATGGGAGACTGACTCTTAGAGAAAACTTGCCTCCAGAAGATGTGTAAGAAGAAAATATTTGTCAAAGATATATATTTTTTCTAAGTCTGATGCTTAAGAAATGCTGATCGAATGGGAAAATAATTCTGGGGGCCTGGTGCAGGCTCCTTACTAGAAAACCAAGTGGAAAATCCATAAAAGAGAGAATGGGGGGAGATTCAGACAGAGTGGGGACTATGAGTAAAGCAAGAGAATTGGAATGATCTAATTATTATATATTTTGAAGAGCAATAGAAGAACAGAAAAATCAATTATGGGATTCTGTCCAGCAGAATTCATAAATGAAGCAGAGCTACATGTAGTGACATGGACAAATCTCCAAAATAGGAAGTTGTTTAAAGATACTAATATAGGGCTTCCCTGGTGGCGCAGTGGTTGAGAGTCCGCCTGCCGATGCAGGGGACACGGGTTCGTGCCCCGGTCCGGGAGGATCCCACATGCCGCGGAGCGGCTGGGCCCGTGAGCCATGGCCGCTGAGCCTGCGCGTCCGGAGCCTGTGCTCCGCAACGGGAGAGGCCACAACAGTGAGAGGCCCACGTACCGCAAAAAAAAAAAAAAAGATACTAATATAGCAAAAAAATAAAAAAAGTTTTTTAATGGGCGTGGGTAATATAAGCCTAACTTTAGCAGACCAGTTACTTCTGGGAGAATGTGAATAGCAGAAAAAATAAGACTGAATTTGGAAGCCCCTGGAAAGTGTTAAGCTAACAAGCCCTTACTCTGTTAAGTCAATTTTTATACATTATCACCAAATCATCCCAATAGTCTCAAGAGGTAGATAATTTTATCATCTCCGTTTTAAAAGTGAAGAAACTGAGGCACAGAGAGAGTCAGTAGGTTTCCACGGTTTCACTCCAGAGTCTGTGCTCTTCAAATCTGCACTCTAGAGCCTTTTACAAATGTTACAAATACTAAATTGCTGGGGATATTATCATTACAAAAGAACAGAGCAGTTTCAGTTCTTCTGCTAGAAACTCCTCTAAAAGAGCAGGCAGCTTCTCTAGGAGGATCAGTTGCCCACTCGAACCTCAAATATTACACTTGGCTTAGAGGACAGCTAAGCTCTTCCATAAAGCTGGGAGAGGAGGGGTAAATGGCAGCATTTAGCTTTTGTGACTGAACTGTGCAGGCGTTGGAACCCTTCCACCCACTTGAAAAACGGTCGCCCATCTGACATTAATAGAAAAAGACCATTAAAAAGCTTTATGCTATTCTGTTCTCCTGGTTCTAGTCCCTCTTTGCCTTTGTTGCTGCTGGCATTTTATAAATTATGGATGCGCCTAGGTGCTGCTGTTCCCCCTGCTTCCTCTGTAGAGCCGCTTGCTCCCCGCGCCTGCATCGCATCCTTCCTCTGAGCAAAGGACCGAGCGGCCCAGACCCCACACCCGTGTAATTAGCGCGCCTCACACAGCTCGGGTGTCAGGACTGCTTCCACTCACTGCCAGCCTTCCGCCAGCCCCTGTCACTCACGCGGAAGTCAGCTAGGCGGCGGCAAGGCCCTCCGCGCAGGCCCTGGCGGCGGGGAGGGGATGCTCAAGGTGGAAACTTGGCGTTCCCTGCCGCTAGCTGGCGTCTGGGGACAGCTCTGGAGTTTGGCAGCTGCCTCCGACAATGTGGAAAGGAGGGACGTTAATATCTGCCCCTTGACTGGCCCCAGAGGAAGCTGAGGAGGGAGTAGATGGAAAGTGGGTGGAAAACTCCTAAGAAGCCCACAGCTGGGATGCATTTGGGGGAACAACCAGACCCGTGTTTCCAGAAATATGCTGCTGGCGAAATATGCAGTGTCGATGGTAAGGAGAGTATTGGGGTGATAACACTTGTATTTTCATGGATCTGTATTTATTTTAAAGTTGATAGAGTTAGGGACAGAAATAGAGACAGAGACAGAGAAGAAATAGAGACAGAGATACAGATACAGATAGAAACGGAGATGTAGCTCACTCATCAAACCCATGCTCACAATTTCATTAATATTGTTGTTAAAGCAGATATACTCCAGCGTTCAACTTTAAAGAAATATTAAATTACACACAGTTGATATGCAAAGAGGGCAAAGATGATAAAGGACACACAAATGACAGAGAACTGCAAGAGAACCAGCGATTCTTAATAGTTCGGAGGGTCATGCGTCCCTATAAGAATTTGATGAAAAAAAATTTTTAAGAATTTGATTAAAGCAAAGGACGTGCTTGCACCTCCACAACACAAATACAAATACTCACAAATTTAGGGTGCAAAGGCAAGGTTCTTGCAGGTGCCCTGAAGGCCCTTTCTTGACCACAAGGGATATACGTGGACCCCAGACTGAGACCCTCTGAGCTATACTGTGAGGTCCTCCAAGGCAGGAATTGGGCGTTTTTCCTTACTGTATCCCAGGTGCATCGGAAATGCTCAGAAATACTTGCTCAAGAAATCCATGAGCTGTAGTTCAAATCCTCTCTTTTTTTCCCCCAGAAGAGCCCAGAAAGATCACTGGATTTGTCCATAATCACAAAACTAAGGCAAAAACCTATGTCTCCTGATTCCCAGCTACTCCACTAAATGTTCCCATCTCCCACTCACCTCTATCCCCTAACTCTTTAACCACCCCTACTACTTCTGCCTGCATCACCTCCCAAGAATCCGTTATTTTAGGACTCCAGAGATGGACAAAATATAGAAGGAGAGAAGGAAAGTCAGGATAGGTGCAAAGAGGATGTCAGGTTTGGCCCTGGGCCCTCCCTCCTGACACTTCTACCCCACCTTCCTCCCAAGCACCTGTGGTCAATAAAGGAGATACAGAGAGGGCGGTGAGCCCAGGACCACCCTCTGTGCCGTTTGTTAGTGATGGCATGGAAGAAAGAGACAGGTATATAGATTTAATTTCCTTGGAATGTTCTACCTAAGTCCTTTCCCGGTTGGTTATGAGTTGTACAAAGTTTACATAAGAGACCCATTAATGATCCATCTCTGGGGTTAATGTTTAATTACACAGGTTTTTTTAAATGAATACTATTATGGGGGAGAGTGCTTCAGTGCTTGTCTCTTTCCTCTGGGATGCAGTGTTCAGATACAGAATTCTAAGCCCCTCATGGTCCCCATGGAAACGCTTGCCACTGGTGACTCCATGCCAGTCACAGGGGGCAGCAAAAGCCTAGAGAAAACCCTAGATGTAGGAGACTTAAAAAGCTGTCTAATCTCCTTCAAGGGTTCAGCCAGAGACGATCCAGTGTCAGGGACACCACTATTCCAAAGGGAGCCTATCCAATGTTTGGACCATTCTGATGGTGCCAGAGACCTTCTGTAGATTAACATCAAATTACTAACTTCTAGTGGTCTTAATTCACCAATATGTGGCCAAAGAAACCAAGTCTAACTCCTCTTTTAAGTGGGTTTCTAACTATCATCATTATTTGAGCACACCTGTAGGTAGGTACTATGCTAAGCAATTTACATACACATCTCATTTAATCCACTCACAACCATGTGACATGGGTATCATTAGTGTTCTCATCTTTCAGATGACCTGAACAAGGCCATCAGTAAACACTGGAATGGGATTCCAACAAATCCAGGTGTGTCTGACTCAATACCCCATGCTTTTTACCATCGTGCCACACAGCCTCTCACTGCTTCCCGCTCAAGAACCCCTGAGATACTTGAAGTAAGCTCTCGTGTTCCCCATCCCCTCCTGACTCTCTGAGGCTTCTCTTTCTAGGTGAAAATCCTCAGTCTCTTCAGCCCAAAGTGAATGGTTTCTGACTGGCCCTCACTGGGGGGCCAACGCTGATGATTCTCCTGTACCCACTCTCCACTTGGTCTACGCCCCACTTCAAGGTGGGTGTCCACAACCCAGCCCAGCACTCCTGCTGGCTAGTTCATTCAGAATACCATGGGCCTTATACTCCCCACAGGCAGTGCAGACATTGCAGAGTGAGATGAAATTTCTGTTGGTTCATATTTCATGTTAAGGCTTGACTCAAACCCACATGTGTTTTGTTGCATAAAATTTTCTTTTGTTAAACCATGTTTTCCAGTCCTTTGCCTCTGCAATTGTTTGGAACTATGTATACATTTTTAATGTGCACTTCTCACTATTTCAATTACATTCTTACATCTGGTCCATCGGTCCAACCTCTTGAGATATTTCAGAACTTGATATTCATTGAATATTTTCTCATTTCCCAACTCTGTGCTATTTCGAAACATGATAAGCCTGCCTTTCAGGTTTCTAAGTTTTTCATAAACATTAAACAGCAGCGAGGAGAGACCCTTGAAGTTGAACATGTGTGGATACTGCAGGGGCTTTGCGTGCCCTGCCCACGCCTTCCGTGCACCTGATTTCAGTGCAGCGGTGGATAGCTCAGCACACATGGTCAGCATCTAGTTCTCCCTCTGGTGTCTCTCTGCTACTCTACTTCCAGGCTTTCTCCAAGGCCAAGGGTGGCCGCTTAGCCCTGGCACAGCGGAGCCTGGAAGTTGGGAGGGAGTTGAAGTTTCCAAGAGCAATCCTCAGTCAATGGTGCATAGATGTCAGTGGATAAATGCCCAGCTTCCCATCTTTCAGAGGGACCGTTCAGCTGAAGCACAGATCACGTGGTTCCTCAGAGGACTGCGAGGGAGGCTGAGCTCCAGTTGCTCCAGTGATAACCAGCTCACAAGTGCACGCTGTGTGTATTAACTTTTCTTCATTGTGTCTCACTTTCCTCATTCTTTCAGTCAGTTTTCCCGGGATCACCTCCCATAGAAAATATCTGCTCCTAAGTTTGTGTCTTGGCTTTCAGGAAACGTATAAACTGAGGCAAGTATGAAGCTGGGGCAAGTAAAGAGATAGAAGGTGGATCATTTTTGTTTGATTCAGGACTTTCAAAAATATTTTATGCTTAAATTCATTAAGAAAAAATACATTTAAAAAATAGAGAAACTTTCGAACTAGAGAACTGAAGGGGAAACTCTAGCCATAATACCACCACCTTAATAAAATTACTAGCCAGAATTTTTATATGCTATATTTTTTAATTAATTAATCTTTTAAATACATTCATTTTATTAGTTAGAACTTCTTGCATTGATAGTAGGGTAAGATTTCTCTAATTTGCAAATTACAGGAATCTTAATCCATCTATTTTCTTTTCTTTTTTTTTTTCTGGTCCCATGCACTTTTTTTTTTCTTCAGTTTTTTGAAAAATAATTGACATATATAGCACTGTATAAGTTTAAGGTGTCCAGCAAAATGATTTGATATACTGTATTTCTTTTCAGTCTTTTTCTAGGCAAATTTTAATATCAAGAGAATTATACTCTATACGTCACTGCATATCTTACCTTTTTTTTTTTAGTTAAGAAGAGGATTTATTTAGAGAGATACACATTCTATAGACAGAATGCAGTCTGTCTCAAAAGGCGAGAGCGGCCCCAGGGCATGGGGTCATCTCAGAAATTAAGAGAAGCCGAGGCAGAAACACACTCCACAGAGTGTGGGCCATCTCAGAAGGCGAGACGCCCATATCTTACATTTTTAAGTTAATGTTTCCTTATTCTTTCAATGTTATCAAATAGTCCAAAAACAATTACTTTGGATCACACTATTTAATAATTATTTCTTTATCCATCTCCCCAGGGGTCCTTGACCTCTTGGGGGCTGTGCCTGTGTCTTATTTATCTTTTTCTTCCTAGCACTAGCTCAGTGCCTGGCACACGTTTAAATGTCCATTAAAGCTCATTAAATTGAGTGAACACACCATAGCTTATTTTGGCATTTGCGTATGGCTACACGTGAATTGGTTCCAAATTTTCAAGATCTTCATTCATGCTGTTGTGAACATATGGTAGTTAGAACACCTTGGATTTTCCATCACCCTTTCTCTCCCTGCATCTATATTAGCCTCATTCATATAATGAACTTTGATAATCCATTTCATGTGAAAAGTGGTGGAGCAAACAACTCAGAACATGTTACCTATTTCATTGGTTCTGCAGCTCACAAGCAGGAGCAGTTCAACTTGGATAAACAAACCAAGCAGGTAACCCTAAACTTGCCATCCTTATTGGAAATTTCCATGAGGGTTACTCCATGTTAAGTAGTACTCCACCGGTTCCCAGAGAGGACACATTTCTATTTCTTCCATTGATCACAGAACTGAGAATGTCCAATTATTTTTTATATCAAATAAGTTTTTTTTTTACATCTTTATTGGAGTATAATTGCTTTACAATGTTGTGTTAATTTCTGCTGTATAAGAAAGTGAATCAGCTCTATGTATATATATATATCCCCATATCCCCTCCCTCTTGCATCTCCCTCCCACCCACCCTCCCTATCCCACCCCTCTAGGTGGTCACAAAGCCCCGAGCTGAGCTCCCTGTGCTATGCGGCTGCTTCCCACTAGCTATCTATTTTACATTTGGTAGTGTATATATGTCAGTGTTACTCTCTCACTTTGTCCCAGCTTACCCTTCCCCCTCCACGTGTCCTCAAGTCCATTCTCTATGTCTTCATCTTTATTCCTGTCCTGCCCCTAGGTTCATGAGAACCATTTTTTTTTAGATTCCATGTATACATGTTAGCATACAGTTATTTGTTTTTCTCTTTCTGACTTACTTCACTCTGTATGACAGACTCTAGGTCCATCCACCTCACTACAAATAACTCAATTTCGTTTCTTTTTATGGCTGAGTAATGTTCCATTGTATATATGTGTCACATCTTCTTTATCCAGAAAATGTCCAATTTACCTGCTGACATCACCTAGTTTTATAAACATTATGCCTAGTTTTATAAACACTAATAATTCAATAATAGTAATAGTAGATCAAATTTATTTTTCATCCCTAATATGCCAGATATTTTATATATGTTGTCAATCACATATAACTATCACAGTACAACTCTCTTCCTATTATTATCCCTATTGAATAAATGAAGAAATCAGGGGTCAGAGATTACACAAAATGGTAATTGCCTGGGGTTACACAGAAGAATAGAGAATTAAAAGTATAATTTCATTTTATAGAATAAAAAATTTTTTATCAAGAGTTAAATGTTAACTGTCAGAACTAGTTTTGTGAATAGGTGTAAAAGTCACCTGCTTCAACGGTATAACCTGAGGGATATTAAAATATTGTCCTGACCCCAGAGCTTCACCTAGCACTTTCTCCTGCCAGTGGGCCTGGAGATGCCATCATGAACTTACTTTTTGACTACGGCATTGCCTGAAGACAGTCCTTGTGAAAGAGAACCAGAACTGCCCTAGTTGGGCCAGTATATTAAGACATTTGCACCCGTTGTCATGTCAACCCCAGTTAGATTGTCAGGTTAGCTAGCCCTGTGGTTCTCAACTCTGGCTGCACATTATAATTATTATCTTTGGAGAGCTTTAAAATATACTGCTGCCCAGACCTCAGCTGTCCCCCTTGAGATTCAGATTCACCTGAGCTACAGTGAGGCACAAGCAGTCTTGAGAATCCCTGAGCCAACTGGCCACTTTATAAAACCCTGAAAAAAATGAGATGTAGAACAAGTAACGCTGGTTGAGAATATCTATTATGATACCAAGTAAAAAGGCAACTCTCAAGTTCAATATGTAAGTGGAAAATACCGAACAACAAAACAGGGTTTGGAAGACATTAAAGATAAATTTTCTCTGTGTTTGCCATAGACCAACCTATTTTGTTAGAGCTTTGTCTTGGAATTCTCAGTACTTTCTTCCATCTTTTACCTAATTATGTATAGTTTCCTTGATGACTAGTGGGGTCTTAGGCTCCACGCTTAGTACAGGCTTCAAAGGCTTGGGCTAGGTATGAAATAGGAACAGTACTGACCGGGGATGAAACAAAGATGAAGCAAATAATTCATTCTACTCAGGTCTCACCATGACAGGGGCAAGCAGAGAATTAGGAATTTGGCCTGAAGCAACAGGATGGGAACTTAGAGTCCAGAAGGGGGAGTGGGGGTGTGAAGGGGCTGAATGGAAAACTGGAGGAATGGCCTGGAAAGTTTCCCTGAAACACTGACATATAGACAAGGAGGGCTATTATAGGCACCTGTGCTCTGACCTCAGGTAGCGAGGGAACCATTGGTTACCCTGAGGACACTAAGCTCGTAGAGAATTCTCCTATCCTTGCAGGAAGTTCAGCCCGACATCTGAAGAAAGAATCATTCCCTTTGGTTATCTTTAGAAGATGAAGCATTGTATCCCACTGAAGGAGTAGTGCTAGAAATAATTAATTTATTGATTGTCTACTTTTTTTTTTTGCGGTACACGGGCCTCTCGCTGTTGTGGCCTCTCCCATTGCGGAGCACAGGCTCCGGACGCGCAGGCTCAGCGGCCATGGCTCATGGGCCCAGCCACTCCGCAGCATGTGGGATCTTCCCGGACCGGGGCACGAACCCGTGTCCCCTGCATCGGCAGGCGGACTCTCAACCACTGCGCCACCAGGGAAGCCCCCATGATCGTCTACTTTTTGCTAGTGTTCAAACTATTTCATTATCTTATTTAATCCTCACAATAACTCTGTGACATAGTTACTATTATTATTTTCTGGTCTGGATATGGTTCAGTTGTTACTTGGCATCAATTTCCATCTTCTTCTTCTTTTTTCTTTTGGCCACACCATGCGGCATGTGGGATCCTAGTTCCCCAACCAGGGGCCAGACCCTCGCCCCCTGTATTGGAAGTGTGGAGTCTTAACCACTGGACCACCAGGGAAGTCTCAATCTCCATCTTCTTTAAGGTAGCTTCCTGTTTTGGAGAGGCTAGAAAGCTAATAATTCATTTCCAGGCTCCCTTGTAGGACTCTAGATGTGAGATAGATTTCATGAAGTAGATATGCTCAGGCAAGATTTAGAAGGCAGAAATAAAGTGAAGGGCAATTTCCTGCTATTATGCTGTTTTCAGCTGGCAAGAAAAAGTATGGAGACACTAAGGTCTCATCTCCAGCTTCCGTAGGCAGTTGTAGTGGTAGTGGCAGCTGGTTTCAGTGATCTAGTGTCCACATTGGACATTGCATTGGCACTGGAGGCTTTCCTGATTCCTGGAGAGCAGCAAGATGATATGTTCTGGACCTCAGTTGTTCCAGTGAGCTGCCAATTACTCACTGTCAAGATTGTGACAAAGGTCATAGCTCCCATAATATTCTAAGAGTCATCCCTACATGTCCAACCTACAGCCCACGCCTTCTGCCCTTCCAACAATTTTGTAAGTACTGCATTCCCAGTAATAAATCTCTGTGTTTCAAAATTCTTAGGGTGATTTCTGATTCCTACACTGAACCTTTTTTATGGATAATGAAATTGAGTCTTAAGAGAGTATAAATATAATAGATATAAATAGATCTCCAAGATTGCACAGCTTAGGAAAAAATAGAGCCAGAATTCTACACTTCATTCGACAAAAAGTATTCCAGAATTTAGAAGAACAAGAGTGAAGTATTCACGGGCTGTATTTCTAGTAGATTTGACAAAGCCAAGTTCTGCAAAGCCAAGTTCACGTATCCTCTCTACCCACTTTTAAACCTATGAGTTGCACTTGTGACTGCGGTAAGTGCTTAACTTAATTGGTTTGTATCCACGCCGGGACCTCTGGGATGCCACTTACATAACTCATCCATAGGAGTCTGTCTTGCCAATAAGCACTTGCAGAGGCTCTCACTCAATAGCCACATAAATCACAGAGCTCTGTTCTCTATAACTAGCTACTTGCCTACCCTAATTCTTGGGGTTCAGAGGAACTAATGGCAAAGGAATAATAGTAGCTGACACACAGTAAGCACTTACCACGTGCCAAGCATTGTTCTGCTACTTTACATTATTTTCTGGTATAATCCTCACAACAACCCTGGGAGGTAAGCACAACGATTGACCTACATCTTAAAGATCAGGACACCGAGGGCTTCCCTGGTGGCACAGTGGTTGAGAGTCCGCCTGCCGATGCAGGGGACACGGGTTCATGCCCCGGTCTGGGAAGATCCCACATGCCGCGGAGCGGCTAGGCCCGTGAGCCTGCGCGTCCGGAGCCTGCGCGTCCGGAGCCTGCGCGTCCAGAGCCTGTGCTCCACAACCGGAGAGGCCACAACAGTGAGAGGCCCTCGTACCACACACACAAAAAAAGATCAGGACACTGAGACCCACAGAGCTGAAGTCACTCTCCCATGGTCATGTGGCCAGGGAGTAGCAGAGCCTAGATACCAACCCAAGCACTCTCTTATTTATCATGCTATTCTGCCTCCCAGTCATACTAAGCATGCTTTGTTTTAATTTTGTGCACCATGGTAAACGGCATGAAATCCTCCCTGTAGTAAGGTCAGAAACAAACAAACAAATCATGAGTGATGGCATCCTTTGGAATCAGCCCTCCTCCTCCTTGCCTCATCCCACCTCAGTCCTGTCAGGGTGCAGCCTCTCCCACGTGCTGCTGGGCTGGAGTCTCCAACTATTCTGAACAAGACAAACCAGACACGATCAACCTTACTGCAACAGCTCATGGGGCTACATTTGTCTTCTCCATTCTTCTTTCTGTCAATATGTTATGATCACCTCAGACACAATGGTCTCCCTTTCCATGGGCATACAGGGCACAGATCTGTATAGTTAGAGCACGTGTGTGGGCACAGAGAAAGAAACATATTACTAGAAAATGGTTAGACCCTCGGCAGGCTCATGAAAGTTTAACATCCGAGTAAACATGAGGTTCTCTAATTAGACAGCCCTCTTTCTCCTGCCCAGCATTTCTACCCAACTCCCGTTTCTCCTAGAAATAGATCTTCACGAAGGCAAGCATCTTTTTAAAATTCTGTGCTACAGACAGCCAGACTAAGACGGTTCTGTCGAAATTACAAAACACTATACTTTCAAATAGATGCTGAATTATTTAGTGACTTTACACTGTCCAAATGCTGGGCTCTTTGGGTAGACAATGTCTTGGTTTCCCTCCTGTCTCTTTTGTTATGACATTCAGTAAATAGAGAGATATTGCTCTTCTTCATAATTTGTAAAATAATAATCCACATTAAGGATCAAGCTCCTCTGCTAGGTTTGGGGTTTCAAATCGGGTAGCCAAGAGAATGAGAAGCTCAGAATTCTCTTCCAGTTCAGTGAAGTGATTGGGGCTGGCAGGGCTCAAGCTTCACTTCTCAGGATTGGCTTCTGTCTCATGTCAATGTTTTCTCCTTCCTATAACTTTTCCTTTACCTTACTGTGGTTTCTTGAAGTATAAACTGTATTTGCTATCACTCCTTCCTGAGAGCTCTCGGATTTGGTCTTACAGTGAAATACATATACTAGAAGCAGAAAAGCAGCACAATGTATTTTTGGCATGCACCTGACATTTCAAAGGTTCCTACATACTTGGGCAAAGCCATTTCCCCCTTACCTGTTTCAGAAAGAGCGAGAGTGAGAGAGAAAGAAGGGAAGGAAAGAAATAAGGAAGGAAGGAAGGGAGGGAGGGAGGGAGGGAGGAAGAAGGGAAGGAAGAAAAGAAAGAGAGAAGGAGGGAGGGAGGGAAGGAGGGTGGAAGGAAAAAGAAAAGAAAACCTATTTAAGATGAGGATGGGCTTGCTTAAGTGCATATTCCTTTAACTCTAGGGCACATATACATTCCCTAACCTCTGTGTAGAGTTCACTGCAAGGTTCACATGAATTCTGTGACAGCTATAAAAATGATTAAAATGAACAGCTATCCACTTATCTAAGATCAAAGAGTTCTAATAAGCTCTGCAAGTTCCTCAAGAGCAGGGATCCTGCCTTTTTTCTCGCTGTATCCCCAGTACAGTTTAGTGTAGTACCTTGCATGTCCCTCCAGTAAATATTAACTCAGCGCTTACAGTTCTTACTGAGGTTACACAGATGAGTAAGACCTGGAGAATAAGTACATCAACAAACATGGCATGTCATGTGGGAGAACAGAGAAAGTAGCTACTGGCTGACTCAGCCCAGGGAAGACAGGGAAGCATCCCACAGGAGGTGGCCTTGGAGTAAGGACTTGAAGGATGGATGGAATTTTGCCAGGGAGAGGGAACAGCATGTGAGAGTTATGGCAGCAGGAAAGCGTATGACACAATGGGGAAACAGGGATATTTCGGAATGTTTGGAGCGGAGAATCCATGCAGAGCCTGAGCACATGGAGTGGAGGCTGAAAGATGGGTAAAGGGACTTGTGTGGCATGGTGAAGACATCCTGGGAATGCCAGCCAGAGTGGGAGACAGAGGCACTTTCTCACGTTGCTGTTGGGTACGTTCAAGGCATATGCTTTACGGAGAACAAATTGGCAATATCTATCAAAAGTACAAATGCATATCCCCTTTGACCCAAGAATGACACATCTAGTAATCTATCCTAGAGATAAGTGGTGAAGTCGCATAGGTACAAGGTTACCTATCACAGCATTGCTTGTGAAAGCAAAAGACTGGAAAAAAACTTCAACTCCATGAACAGGGATTGGTTGAATAAATTATGATACATCCCTAGAATGGAGTAAAATGGGAAGCTGTGAAAGAAAAAGAGAGAGAGAGAGAGAGAATAAACTTATATATTGACAGGGAATAAGCTCCAAGATATATTAAGTATAATAAGAAAAGCAGAGAACAGTACGCATAGTTTGTTACCACCTTGAGAAAAAAGAATACATGAAAACACATATACATAAATATGTATTGATACACACATACATAAATAAGAAAATACATATGCTTATAATTAGTAAAATTTCTCTGGAAGGACACACAAGAGATTGATAATAGTGCTGGGTGGATGGGAAGAGAAGTAGAAGGGATTTTAACTGTATAGCATTTGGCACCTTTTCAATTTGGGACCATGTGAATGGAACACCTAGTCAAACAAATTGAGTATGATTAAAACTAAAAAAAAAAAAGTTATGATATGATCAGACGTATTTTTCAGGAGGATGAAGATTGTGAGAAGCCACAACCCAAGAGGAAAGAGGACAGGGGCTTCCCTGGTGGCGCAGTAGTTGAGAGTCCGTCTGCCAATGCAGGGGACACGGGTTCGTGCCCCGGTCCGGGAAGATCCCACATGCCGCGGAGCAGCTGGGCCCGTGAGCCATGGCTGCTGAGCCTGCGCGTCTGGAGCCTGTGCTCCGCAACGGGAGAGGCCACAACAGTGAGAGGCCCGTGTACAGCAAAAAAAAAAAAAGAAAGAGGCCAGAGGCAGGGAGACTAATTACGAGGCTACTGACCCATGCAATTGTGAGGCAGTGAAGCCCTGGAGTCAGTGGAGGTGAGCATGGAGGAAGGGCACAGATTCGGGGGATCAGGCGAGGGTGATTGTACCTGCCCTATTTTGAGCGTTTACTATATGCCAGGCACTTTATAGACATCGAGTCATTTAATCCTACCAGCATAAAAGATTTTACTAGCCCCATTTTACAGATGAAGAACCGAAAGTTCAGAGAGGTTACATGACTTACCAAGAGTCAGTCACACAGGTAGAAGAAATGGTAGAACCAGGATTCAAACCCCTAACCCCACACCACTCACGGGGCTTCCGTAGCACCAGAGCAGGTAACCAGATCTGGAGGCAACTTGCTGTGAATAGAAAAAGGGGAAAAGCTCAGAGACAGCATGGAAGCCTTTCGGCATCTCTGAAAGATGGAGCTCCTGAGGCTGTGGACAGCTCAGGAAAAGAACCAGGGCAGGTACCCTGGTCTGTGGGCGGCAAATCTACCCTTGAGGGGTAGATAGTTCCTTTGTCCTGAGATCGACTCTGACACATTGAGAGAAGCTCAGACAAACTCTCCCAGCTCACTGTCCCCTGAGGCCTGCTAGGGCAACATGTGCCTCTCCCTCCCCAGCTGGAAGGGGTTCCCTGGGGTGTTGTTTAGCCGGAGCGGGCTCCATATTTTCCTCTCCCGTCTCCCTGCGGTATCAAGTGTGTGACTATTGATTTCCTCCCTGCATTTGTTTTTGTTATCCATTATTTATGGGATCATTTTTCCATCCTTCGTTCATGAAGGCAAATTTTGTGTAAAAATCAATTGAGTGAGTGCCGCCGATGGCTCGTCGCGTTTTCTTGGCTTTCATCTCCGAGGCTCCAGTTCTCAGGAGATGCAAAGCCGGATATTAAGGAGCATGCCAGAATGGGAAAAGGAGGTGGGGGACAGGGCAGGGTTCCGAAACCCGCCTTAAGGGACCTAGTCCTTGGGGCAATGGCTTCTCGTTCCTGCAACAATATACTCTGTTGAGCTCACCTGGAAGTCTAGGTAAGGATTAATGTCTTCCTGCCCTGAACGGATCCCTACTTCCCTTGCCCATTTGCTGGGCTGTGGTCTAGAAAGGGGTGGGGTCCCAGCTGCAGAACCTCATTTAGATTTATTTCATTGTAGAAATCCTCCAGGATCAAGGCCTGGGGGCCTGCTCTCTAGTCGCTTAACCTCAAGACCCCAGGAAAGACATCCCAAAAGATTAGACGTGGAGGAGTGGGATTAAGGGCAGGGCTGTTATTGAATAAGCAGCTTGAGCACTTCACATATATTCTTATTCGCGCTTCAGCACACCTTGTAACATAAGTAGAACGAAAAAAGGAGTAGGGGACTTGGTGTCAGAAAGTCCTAGTTAAAGTCCCTACTTGGCCCTTTCCTAGGCTGTGTGCCCTTGGGTAAGATACTTAACCTCTCTGTGCCAGAGTTTTCTCAGTTATAAAGTGAGGATAACACTGGTGCTTACCTCCAATGAGGTCCTTCATTTAAAGGTAGGTGACCAGTTCATGGTAAGGACGCAATAAATAAAATCAACCTCAGCTTAAATGTCACTTATACAGGAAGCCCATCCCTTTTTACCTCAGCTAAAGGGGGTACTTGCAGCCCTGCAGTTACTTTCCATCATGTGTGTATCACAATTTGCAAGTCTCTACGTTATCTGTGTACTGCCTATCTCTTCCTATGCTCTAATTAAAATGTAGGCTCATTGAGAGCAGGCATCTCACCTGTCTGCCCAGAGTCCAGTTGAGTGACTGCACGGCACATAGTGGAGACTCAATGAATGTTAGTTACTATTACCATCATTCTCGGTTTCCAGATAAGAACAGAAAGGCTAAGCCATGGGACCTGCCCACGGTCACATAACTAGTAAGTGGCATGGCTGGCATTCACACCCACGTCTTTCAGACTGCAAAGCCCACGCTCTTTCCACTCTCTCCACTCTCAAGTTGCCATGAGGTCAAATTCAGGTTAATGGTTGGTTAAACTAGAAACTGGCAAGGT
Organism: Aethalodelphis obliquidens; assembly: GCF_003676395.1. Taxonomy (NCBI): domain Eukaryota; kingdom Metazoa; phylum Chordata; class Mammalia; order Artiodactyla; family Delphinidae; genus Aethalodelphis; species Aethalodelphis obliquidens. Next base: position 11,848,975 of record NW_020837989.1, read on the forward strand.
GTCTCCTGAGGTACTGTTCTCTCTACTGCACCCTCTTCCCTTTTCCAGCTACCGTACAGTTTGGCAGTGGCCAAGATCTGGGGCCACCTTTCTTAACAGGTGCTTCTGACTGAGTCATCAACCTCCCAAAGAATGTCTTCCTCCACTTTCCGGGGCCCTGAAGATGGAAAAACCAGCTGCCCCAGAGCGAGCCACCCGGCCTCCACACTGGGCTCAGGACAGGTTTCTGTAGGGTACAGAGGCACAGAAGTTTCAGTGGCTCTGCTCCAAGCTGGGTCTCTCAGGGGTTAGGAATGGTCTTTTGTAAAACTTGGCATGATCCTTCAATTCTACAAAAAGACTGGTTGCCTGGGCTATGCCACCTACAAATTGGCGCTTGCCATCTACCTCTGTAAGGATCAAAGTATGAGCCACTGCAGCTGCTGACCATCAACACCCCCTGAAAGGAGTTCAGGGTGGAGATCAGGAATGAGGCACTCTGTGCTCTGGAAAAAAAACTGGCAGAATGGGTCTTCAGACAGTTAGATATTTTCAGGAGAAGATTTTATGAGCCCAATTCTTGCATCTTCTTGTACCTAGAAAACACTACAATCCTGCATGGTGACGTCCGCTCCTCGTGGCTAGCAGAAACCTTCACAAGACTAGCAGAAACCGCTACAAAAAATACATGCTTGATTGCATGTACTCCCCCTTCACCAAAATCACATGTATACTGACCTGCTCCCCCCTACCTTTTTGGAGCAGTTTCTCAGAGCAATCTGAAATGCTGCCCCCCAGGCTTTGGTCCTCATTTTGCCCCAAATAAAACTTAACTCACAACTCTCATGTTGTGCTTTTTCTTTTTTTCTTTTTTTTCAGTCGACAGCTACATAGAATTTCTCATTCAACCCAAAGTTTTGTTTGATAAGATTCTGTCCCAATTCTCTTTTAGGAGAACAAGCTATTTTCTGTTTGAAGGGGCTTTTTAAAACCAGAGGCACAGGGTTTGCTGGGGGGATGCTCTGTGGCCACAGAGTTCTTTAAAAACGAAAACATCTCAGCATTTTCCAAGACCAAGATATCTCTCAAAGATCACCCAAGGATGTATATATGACTCAAAGGGTAGCAGGCAAAAGCATTCAGGAAGCCTCTAGAAGATCTAAGATCTAAGAATCACCTTAATATCGGGAAAGATCTGTATTAGAAAAGACCCAGAAAAGATCCAGGAGACCCTGGAAGAAATCTTAGACCAAGGGTCAGCAAACAATGGCCTGCAGGCCAAATCCAGCCCACTGCCTATTTTTATAAATACAGTGTTACAGAAACACAGCCATCTGTTTATGCTTTATCTGGGCTGTGTCTGCATTACAATGGCAGAGTTAAGTAGTCGCAACAAAGACTGTATGGCCATAAAGGCTAAAGTATATACTATGTTGCTACATTGTTTCCCAGACTGGGTTCTAAGGAAAACTAGCCTCCCTCAAAACAATGATGACCATTAAGAAAAAAAAAAGGGGGGGAGAGGGGTCATTCCTTGGTCAAATATGTTTGAGAAATGCTCTATTCTAGCTTCCTGTCCTAGAGATTCACATTCATCTCAACTTATAAAAGACTCCAAAGAGTTCTGCAGTTAAAACAAACAGAAACAACAACAAACCTGTTTGAAAATTTCCCAAACTTATTTTACTTTCTGACGCGATACTTTTTATAGTGAAACAATACTTTATGAATTATCAGTGGTATGTAAGACCACAGCTTGATAAAAATCCATATAGTTCATTGTTTCCCGAATTTCAGTCATTTGTATGACCTTTATGATATTTGCCTTATGTATATACCACCCATATACCATTTATTAAATACACTTACTAAAAATGTTTACTAACATTTTTCTTTAACTTACTCCTTTTTTAAACTTGGTCTCAGCCAGGCAACAGTATCCATGAAATCATGGTTTGGTGTGTGTGTGTGTGTGTGTGTGTCTGTCTGTCTGTCTGTCTGTCTGTCTAGAGGGTGGGTGTAGCTACAAATACAGACATGTTTTTCTGTCTTAATTAACCACATGTCACTTGCAAAGGAAGACATAACACACTTCAGGATATATTGGTCTGTTCTGCAATGCCCAGTTCAGTAGCCACAGGTAGCTTCTAAATTTAAATTAAATTAAATTTTAAAATTCAGTCCTTCAGTTGAATTAGCCACATTTCAAGTACTCAATAACCACATGTGGCTAGTGGCTACCATATTGGACAGCGCAGATACAGAACACTTCCATAATTGCAGAAAGTTTCATTGGACAGCATTGAACCTTTCTAGAATCTTTTAAAACTACTCAGTCATTGTTGCCTTGTTCACAATTCCCACCCACCCCCAACTTTGTATAACTCTTCCAGCAAACTCTGAGAAGTATAACTATAATGGTCAAAACCAACACTCTCTCTTCATCTTATCTCCTCACCAGAGTCCTCCCCTCTTTCCCCCAACACTCTACGTCTCTTTCACACACACTCTCCAGCGCCACCAATTTCCACCCTTTGGTCTATATTGAAGGACCCAGGGCTCCCCTCAGGGATCCAAGGACCAGTCTAGAACCTTCTCTTGGATAACACTGACAAGGGAGCTTCCTCATTCTGGGCAACAGGATCCCAATATGCAAAAGAAGATTGGAGTAGATCAGATTTCACAAACTGGTGGTCTGTGAGCTAAATCTGGCCTGCACATGTGTTCAGTTTGACCTACCTGATTTTTTTTTTTTTTTTTTACCTTTACTTTAAGGAAGGAGAGATAAGTAGATACCACATTTTAGAAGCATTACAGCCTCTCTTGGCCAATCCGATTCGTTCACCTCACATTGGGCTCATTTCCCCACAGGGCAGTCACCGGCTGGTGCTGAGTAACTTCTACCCCCTTTAGGTCAGGCCCCTGCCCTTCAGTTCACCACAGTCTGCACCACTCTCTGCCACCTTGTGTGTGGCTCATTGTTCTTATCTCCATGACATTCTGGCATTTGAATCTGTTCATCTGAAAGGATCATTTCAAAGGTTTCATCAGTTACTTTCCACCTATGATTTCAACATGTAGGTGCTCTGTCCCCAGGGATAGTGCAGTGGTTCTTTGGACCTAGGACTATATGGTGTGACGAATAGGAATGAATTAGTTTTCAAGGAATGCCCAGTCCCTGTTGGAAACTTCATCTATTAGCAGCATTGAAAAGTTTTGGGCTGGTCTGATATTCTCCCGAATTTGAGTATCTTCAAACCTACGCCATCTTCTTCCCAATGTAACATAGTCTTGAGAAATGATACTTAGATTTTGAGGTCACAGATCACTTTGAGAATTTGATAAAAGCTATAGACTTAGTGAGGGTGGAAATATACGCATAATTTTCATACAGTTTCAGGTGGTACAAATAAAACCCATCTTTGACTCTTCCAGGAGTCCTGAGACCTTAGTTCAGAATCTCAGTTCTGGAGATTTCCAGTTAAAGTAGGAGATTGGACACAGGCATCAGCTCCATTCTCTCCTAAAACCTAACCTAAAATGATGAGTAAAGGACATTTAAAGCATACACCACTTACAATGATGAAGAGAATGAGAAAGGAGACAATTGCAAAAAAATAAATAAATAAAAGGACACTGGAAAGCAAATAGATAAGAGGTAATTGATTTGAGAGACTCAGAAAAGCTGAATCCTAAGTCAGCCCTGGGGAGAGCTGATAAGCAAACTGAAATGCGGAGCAGATTCCCTAAAAGACTTTGGAAGGGATAGTAGCACACATCTCTGGAGTTAAGACGAAGCTGCAATGGGTGGCTCGGTTGAGAGTTTGTTTAAGAAGCAATCAGACCCTCAGATTACCTCACCCACTTGGCACAAGCAGGCAACTGCCTCACCCAAACCTGGCAGAATACTGGTAACTCATTCACAAGAAAAAAATGTTTTTTAAAAGTCATTGTATTTGAGACACCAACCACAGTTAAGGGTGGGAAACCATATTGAAAACAGAGGAATTACGTGAAATTTTACATTCTAAATGTTGAAAAGCCCATTCCTTTCCCTCACTCAGCACCTTGGACATCAGCTACCAGACATATACCCTCCAAACAGGAAATTGAGAGAATCAGCCAGTCCAAAAGAGAAAACAAAAACAAAAAAACCCCTGCGGTGAGACAACTCCAAGATCCCAAGGAAACAGCCCAGCCAGGTCACTCTAGACAGAAAACCAAAGTAAACAAGGCCAGCTGAGATGTGCAGAGCTTCCAATCAACGTTTTACTCAATTAAATAAACAATACCTAATACAAGGCACAGAGACAGAACAGTGCTTTAAGTTTTTTGAAAATAAAAGCACTTTGGAGGAAACAGACTCTGAGGGAAGAAGAAATTAAAGAGAAACTATTATCAATATTAGAGACATAACTGAATAGCACTCAGAGCTATAACTAAAAAGATAGCATCCATGAAACAAGAAAAAGATTTTTTCCTCAATTTAAAGAACAAAAGATCTATTAGATTTATTTATTTATTTATTTTTATTATTATTATTTTTTTGCAGTACGCGGGCCTCTCACTGTTGTGGCCTCTCCTGTTGCGGAGCACAGGCTCTGGACGCGCAGGCTCAGCAGCCATGGCTCACGGGCCCAGCCGCTCCGCAGCGTGTGGGATCTTCCCGGACCGGGGCACGAACCCGTGTCCCCTGCATCGGCAGGAGGACTCTCAACTGCTGCGCCACCAGGGAAGCCCTAGATTTATTTTTTAATGATAGGAGAAATTTAAAACTCAGTAGAAGGTTTGAAATATAAAATGTAAGAAAACATCACACAAAAGAACAAAAAGACAAAGAGAAAAACAGTAGAGAAATGATAAATAAATCAAGAAATCAATACAGGTGGCCCAATATAAAAACAACAGGCATTCAGAAATACGAAAATATAAAGAAAAAAACCCAGAAAACTTCAAAGAATTAATGCAAGAAAACTTCCTGTAATAAAAATTGTGAATGTCAAGATTGAAAATTGCTCAGCAGGGACTTCCCTGGTGGCACAGGGGTTAAGAATCTGCCTGCCAATGTAGGGGACAGGGGTTTGAGTCCTGGTCCGGGAAGATCCCACATGCCGCAGAGGAACTAAGCCCGTGCGCCACAATTACTAAGCCTGCGCGCCACAACTACTGAGCCCGCAAGCCACAACTACTGAAGCCTGTGCGCCTAGAGCCCATGCTCCGCAACAAGAGAAGCCACCGCAATGAGAAGCCTGTGCACCACAACGAAGAGTAGCCTCCGCTCAACCAGCTAAAGAAAACCCGCGTACAGCAATGAAGACCCAATGCAGCCATAAATAAATAAATAAATAAATTTATAAAAATAAAATAAAATAAAGATAGTGATGTAAATAGCAAAAGAACCAGCTGGAAGCATTGAAAGCTGTAAGACAGCTCTTTATCAAACCAAGTCTTGCTGAACTATTTGAATCTTGGAACTATGGACACATATAACTTTTATTTTAAAAAGAAATTAAAAAGAAAAGAAATCTTGCTCTGACTCTTGGGAAAAACATAAGCATCACCTAGTTCCTAACTAATCTCAATCCTAGAACACAACCTTTGACCCTATTGGCATCAAACCTCTCATCCTTCAGAAAAGAAGCAGCTCTTCTTACACTCTCCTCACCTTAGGAAACCGTTTAAACTGGGTTTAAACTCTGAAGAATCCAGCTGCATACAGGTCAGCAGTTAGTTTGTTCTGGAGAAGAGGCATCCATCTCAACACGGCGTGTACAAAGAGGAGGGCTATGTAAAAGCTGGATTCATGCAACTGGTGGCCCACGGGAGACACAGGGAGGGGCGCCATCAGTGTCATGATCTGGTGTGGTTGCCAGGAACACACACGTTCCTCTCCACTTGACTATTACTTCCACTTGTCATTTTTTTCAAAAAAATCATAGTCAGGTTCCACAACTTGTTACCAACTGCTGCGATGCAAAATCACCAGGCTTTGGAGGTTATTTTCTGTCTCTTCTTTTCAGCTCCATGACTTTTCTCCCTGAAGAGGAGGGCAGGGGTGGGGGGAGAGGAGAACAGTATTAACAGGTTACATAGTATGCTAACAGAGACATTCAGAAACTTTAGGACTGGTTCTCAAACACTGTAGACAGGTAAAGGTCAGGTTAACTTGGTCAATACCTAACAAAGATATTGGCCCTGAATCCCAGGAATGAGATATCCTAGACCCCAATTTGAGTGTAAGCTCCACGGGGGAGAGGTCTGAGTCCCGAGTTTTTGGCTGAATCCCCAGCATCTTGAGCAAGGCCTGTCACAGATTAATAACATAAATATTTGTTGAACTAACTCATTATATTTCTAGACCTCAGCTGTTTATTTTTTTTATTGAAGTATAGTTGATTTACAATGTTGTGTTAAATACTGTTGTATAGCAAAGTGATTCAGTTATACATATATATATACATTCTCTTTTTTTATATTCTTTTCCATTATGGTTTATCATAGGATATTGAATATAGTTCTCTGTGCTCTACAGTAGGGCCTTGTTGTTTATCCATCCTACATATAATAGCTTACAGCGGCTAACCCCAAACTCCCACTCCATCCCTCCCCCAGCCCCCCTCCCCCTTGGCAACCACCAGTCTGTTCTGTATTAGACCTCAGCTATTTCTGATGAAACCAAACATCTCCACGGAAACCAGAAGAGACCCCATTTTTCTTCAATTCTTTGGTCAACTTGAGCTAGACATAGCACAGTGTTCATAATCATTTTTATAATTGTATTTATTTTATGTTGGGTCAAATGAAGATCTCTAGAAGCTTGAAACCCTGAATGCTTTATGTTACCCATTCTACTGTATGAAATTTAAAACACTATCTCATAAAACACATGGGAGGAAGTCCAGCACTCTTTTGAACTTGACAACAAGGATGATTTTCTACTTTTTTAAATTTTAATTATTTATTTATTTATTTTTGGCCACGTGGCTTGTGGGATCTTAGTTCCCTGACCAGAGGTTGAACCCGCACCCCTCCCCCACTGCCAGCAGTGGAAGCTTGGAGTCCTAACCATTGGACTGCTGGGGAATTCCCAGGATGCTTTTTAAAATACCAAATACTGAAGTCTTCCAAAACATCCTTTGTTATTTTGGGGTGTGTTTCCTTTGCAAGTACCCAAAGTGCATGTTTAGACTGCCTTTTGATAACTGAGCCCTGGCTCAGAGCGTTCTACGTAGTCTGTTGCCTCTGGAGCCTTCAAGGGTCCAGATGAAAAAGTTAAACAGTAACCAGTCCTTGCAAGCACGTTGACACTGTGATCAGGGAAAGGGAGACAGGGAGAGAAAGAACTAAAGGAACAAAAGAAAAGAAGCTTTTTTTTTTTAAGGGGGAAAAGATGGGAGAGGACACAAAGCCATGCCGGTAGGCAAAAGGCAGGCAGGGCCCCCAGTCTGGTCCGTACTCTACAAAACCATTTTAAAATAACAGCTCCTCAGTGACACTCCCATTCTCCCCTTAAGTCTCTAGTGACTTCCTCTGCCCACACTCAGGCAGCCAAATGTTGTTAGGTTCTTCTAATACACCAAGTCGATAAAGGACCAGAGCCTAACGTTTTTATTTTTGTTAGTTTGAAGTATATATCGTGGCATTCCAAAAGGCAAATGCAAAGAACAAATATTTTTAAGTAATGTTTACTTCCCATGCTCCTTTAAGGGAGTTGTACGTTCTTTTATGAGATAGTTCCTTTATATTTTTCACTGGAGGTGACATGGACGACCATGTAGAGCAGCACTGGCTCTCAGGTTGGAATGAGATGTCACCTCGTTCAACCACACGTCTGATACTGAAATCCACCCCCAGTGTCACTCACTAAAATCTCTGTTCGGATCCTCCAACCCAAGGACTCACAGTAGAGCCCACTCCTTGGACCACGGTGACTACCAAAGTCTTCTTTTTGCTATGAAACTGAAATTTTTCCTCTCTGTGACTTTCATTTTCTATTTAGTGTACCCCTTGTGGCCCTGTAGAACAAGAGTAAGACTTCTTTCACATAAGAGTCCTACAGATTTTACCTTAAAAACTTAAGTCCATCATCTTCTACAAGAGCAAGCATGGAACAGTGCCAAGAGGTCAGTTCTAGAGGCAGACAATCTGGGCTTAACTCCTAAATTCTATCACTTATTAGTTGTATGGCCTTGGAAATTTATAAAATATGGATTAAACTAGGCGTGTAAAACATTTTAGAAGGGGCAGAACCTTGAGTATAGGAATATTCCATATCTTAAAATTTCATCCTTGCCTTCCTTCACCTTTGCGGGGAAGGGGTGTGGTCAGGAGGAAAATAAGTAATAATCGCTCATTCATAGACTTAATGTCAAATATTTGTTAAATACCTATTATTCTGAAGTGATCAGTAGAGAGGTTGCTTTTTATTATTTAACATCTTTATTGTATTGGAGTATAATTGCTTTACAACGGTGTGTTAGTTTCTGCTGCATAACGAAGTGAAGCAGCTATATGCATACGTATATCACCAAATCCCCTCCTTCTTGCATCTCCCTCCCACCCTCCTTATCCCACCCCTCTAGGTGCTGGCAAAGCACCGAGCTGATCTCCTTGTGCTCTGCAGCTGCTTCCCACTAGCTGTCTATTTTACATATATCCATGCCACCCTCTCACTTCGTCCCAGCTTACACTTCCCCCTCCCTGTGTGCTCAAGTCCATTCTCTATGTCTGCATCTTTATTCCTGTCTTGCCCCTAGGTTCTTCAGAACCATTTTTTTTTTTTAGAGATGTTGCTTTTTTTACTGTTATATACTAAATATATTTTATACCATATATTTACTAAATTTCTTTTAGGTCTCATTTTTTGCCCTACAATAAAAAGGCTGCATTAGAATTTACTTTCAAACTAGGCTACGTATCAGTGTGCAGAGTATGGCTGTAGCCAAAAGTTCTGGGTGTTGCAACAATTTACTCCATGGTAAGTAAGTTACCATAGCAATGGTGGGCAGGGCAAAACAGTCACAGACATGTTGTGGATGGAATGCGAAGTTTACACTACATTTAATGAAATCAGAATTGAAAGAAATTTTGTGTTTCAGGCTATATACCCAAACTCCAGTGCGAGGGCGCTTCGGTGAGGAAAAAAAAAAAAAGTATAAGAAACATCTTCCTAAATCTGGGCAAATAAGCGGAGACATGCGGAGACATGGTGAAAAATATAGATTCCTGGGTCCCTAGAATGACAACATCATATTCTCCAGCCAGTGAATCTCTTAAGAATTCATCTTGGCTCACATTCTAGGATTCCATGCTTCTGACAGTGACAATATAAAGCACTTGAGTAAATATTATCAAAACTCTTTTTTGTGATGGAAAAACCCCTACTGTGACAGTCAAGAAATACAAACCTTCCCCTCGATGACCTAATAGCATTAGTAGAAGCATAGAGTCATACTACACACAACCAAAAGCAACAGTAAAGAGCTGTGAGTGAAAAACTCAAGACGTCAAAGCTACAGAACAGAGGAATTAGGGGAAGGTGGTCAAAAGATTCAAACTTGCAGTTATAAGATAAATAAGTCCTGGGATGTAATGCACAACAGGATGACTGTAGTTAACAATACTGTACTGTATATTTGAAAGTTGCCAAGACAGTAGATGTTAAAAGCTCTTACCACAAGGAAAAAATATTGGAACTGTGTAATGTAATAGCTGTTAAGTAATCTTACTATGGTAATCATTTTGCAATATATACAAATATCAAATCATTATGTTGTACACCTTAAACTTATACAATGTTATAGGCCAATTATATCGCAGTAAAATGGGGGAGGGGGGGAAACTATAAAATAGACAGGAGAAATTCTGGTAAGTTGGAAATGGAAGAGTTGAAGTTGACATGACATTCTTATCATTTCACTTGAGCAATGTGACCAGTAACACAGACCCTCAAGGGCTGAGTGAGCTCACAGCTGCAAACACTAACCCAAGTCAGAAGGTAGAAAAACTGAAGATCTGAGAGCAGACTCAGCATTCTCTTATCTGTGGATTCCAGCCAGAGCTGGGACAGGCTTGGGTGCCCTGCCCAGCCCACAACTGCCCTCTGCTCCCCACTGGGCTGAGTCTCCCCAGGCCTGCTGATGAACTGGCTTGGCTGGGCCAGAACTATTTAGTCTAACAAAATGTTTTAATTTCATCCTGCCTCCTACTCCCACCCTGCCTTTAAATTTTAAACTTACAAGCTGTTGTTGTTTTTATTTTTCCATTAGGTGTTGTGTTTCTGCCACGTGGTTTTAGAAGCCTCGGCGCTTAGGAACCCAGGAACTAGGAACTAACCTTTCTTCCAGCACCACTTTGTACAACTATCCTTTTGAAAACAAAATAGAAAAATAAAATAAACCAAAACAAATACCAAATGTAAGACATGCCAATGTCTTTACGTATAAGCTCACATGAAGTTACAGCTGACAGCTTCAGTAGTCATGTGGTCCAGCCCTCTCATTTTACTGATAAGAAAAGAGGGAGCCAGAGCAGGGAAGCCCCCAGCTCAAAAATCTCAATTCTAGGTGTTGGAAGACTGGTAAAAATACACCTAGATTTTGACCCCTAATGTAGTGGTTTTTTCACTCCACCGCATTACCTCTTGGGAGACTGACTATTGATCTGAAAAATAATTTTGCCAAAGCCATTTGGAGTCTTTATCAACAATTGGCTTATAGTCTAATTAACACTTTATTTTTGCCTTCAGTAAAGTTCTTCCCAGTTTCCTAAACTGGTTTCAGTGTTTACAGGTATTTGACTGTAAATTCAGATAGTGACATAAAGAAAGGACTTTAGATCACCTAGTCCAAGGGGTATTAACCTTGGACCAAAAACTCCTGGGTTGAACCCAGGGAATCCATGACTGAACTCCGACAAGTTAGCAAAACTTGTGAGTGCACAGATGTGCATTTTTCTGGGTTAGAAAAAACAGTTTTCCTCAGATTCTCAAGGGAGTCCAAAAACCCTCACCAAAACTGAACTACTACCTAGGTCAATTTCCTCAAGTTAGAGTTGGGGAAACTGAGAAATGAATAGAGTTACCAAGGTCACGAAGAACAGAGTAAGGCCTGGAATTCAGAACTTTTTGTGTACCTTCCAAGAACCATGTGGCCTGTGCTCTGTAGGCTGACCAGAGATGATTCCAATTCTCCCAGTTAACTCTCTTCCAGTACAAGCTTTTTACTAACAAGAGGAATTCACTGAGAGAATATGCAGGGCTCAATACAAATCCATCCTGCCCTGGGAACAATGGTTCCCTGTACCTCTCCAAGCAGCCAGTCAGGATCACCACTTTGAACCTCTGTCAGAGGTAGAATTTATTTCCCAAAGCACTTGGCTTCCTCACGTGTGGGAGCTCAGCTGGAGTTTCTGGAGTCCGATGCTCAATCCCTAACCTTAGGTGGATTATTAAATCATTTCATCCATGTCTTCCCCAGATAGGCTGCTTTAAATTCTATTTGGAAGGCTAGAACTCAGATCAACCTATAAACACTCTTTATCTCTGTGAGTAGGCAGTTTTTATATATTTGTGGTGTCCACATCTCCAAATTAATTTTTGGTCACACACACACACAAAAGAATCAGAATTTTCAACTGCCCATGCAGTTCATACTTTTTAATTATTGAGTTTATACAAAAGTTCTTAGCATACTTGGTGTGGGGAGATTATTCAAGATTATTATATCTCTAGTTCCTGATATCATAGCAAGAAGTTAATGCGCAATGACTAAGAAAGACAAATCAAGAAATGGCAGCCAATAAACCATCTCTGAAGTAGACACAAGAAATTGATGTTACTTGCCTTCAACAAAGGGAACTGGGTGAGTTGGGTCAAGGGTGAGAGAAAGACTTTTCACTGTAAATCTTCTAATTCTTTTGAATTTGAATCATGTATTATTTAATCAAAATCTTAACATTTCTTAAAATTCCTAATAATATTCAAATAAATCTTGAATTTTTAAAATATCTTTACTGGAGTATAATTGCTTTACAATGGTGTGTTAGTTTCTGCGGTATAACAAAGTGAATCAGCTATACATGTACATATATCCCCATATCTCCTCCCTCTTGCGTCTCCCTCCCACCCCTCCTATCCCACCCCTCTAGGTGGTCACAAAGCACCGAGATGATCTCCCTGTGCTATGTGGCTGCTTCCCACTAGCTATCTGTTTTACATTTGGTAGTGCATATATGTCCATGCCACTCTCTCACTTCATCCCAGCTTACCCTTACCCTTCCCTGTGTCCTCAAGTCCATTCTCTACGTCTGCATCTTTGTTCCTGTCCTGCCCCTAGGTTCTTCTGAAACTTTTTTTGTTTTAGATTCCATATATACGTGTTAGCATACATAAACCTTGAATTTTAAATAGTGCTAAATATATATTATTTAGATATAATTAACTTCCAAAAGAAACAGCTAAAAGTGGCTAAGGAGAGCGTTGGTCATTTTGCCCTTCTGTATTCAATTTTTTAACCATGTGCATAAATTACTTTGACAAAATGTAAAACTAATTAGAAAAGAAAGAAAATCACCTCAACCAACTCGTTTTATATGTAAAGAAACTCAGGCCACTGGGGTGGGAGAGACTAGTTTCCCAAGGTGGCAGAGCTGGGATACCACTCAGGTGGCTGTGTCCCAGGCCAGACCTTTCCTTAACATGGTGTGGCTGGTGTCCAAATGCCTTCTTCTTATTGTTATTATTAATATTATTAGATTAAGACATTTTAAGAATATTTGAATAAAATTGACCTCTCCTCATTCTGATCCTCTGTGCTAATAACTGTACCCTTTTTTATTCATTCAATTACAAGCAAATTGACAGGAGACATTTATATGAGGCAGCTTAAACCCCAGCTAATGGAGTGCCTAATGACTAATTGATCAGATCCCAACCCAGAGAGCAACTCTGAGTGGCCTAAAGGAATTTATGCAATTAGTTTAGGTTTTGTAGAAATTGAGTGCATATGAAAGTAAGCTTTTTATGGTCTTGATTTATGACGGCTGGACATTAACTATATCTGTCAAGAGGTGAGCTGCTTAGCAAAGCCCCAGGCATTGGGGGGCACTGTCACGGCGGGGATGTTGGGTCTTGGAGCTGGGCTGGTGGGGGGCAGGGGGTTTGTCAATAGAGGAAAGAGATATTGGCCTTAGGAGTGGGATTCGGGCAGAGAGCTCTTGAAATTATGGTGGTTCCTCCTCCCTATGTAATTCCAAGTAAAATCAATATTAAATCCTAACTATGTATAAAGAACTCCAATGAAATTCGGATTTTCCCAGGATGAACACCAGGATTTTTGTGGGTGTGAAATTCTAAAACTGAAAAACTCAAAAGAGAGAGAATGCAATTTCGGTACCAGTTTGCCTCCCGTGCCGGACTGGGCCGGACTGGGTTGAGGGACGGAGCAGAGAACTGACGTTTTACGGAGACAGGTACTCCGCGCGCTGAGGACCGGAGGCAAGGCCGGGGGTGGGGGGATGGGGGGAGGAGAGGAGGACTCCCGCGAACAGCCTGGGACCGGCGCCCACTCCTCTCTCCGAAACGCGCCGCCCAAAGTCCAGGGTGCCCCAGGCCCGGAACGCGGCAGAAGTCTCCTCTGGAGGCGCGGGGCGGAGCCAGGCGAACCCTGACCCCTTGGGGGAGCCCAGGGAGCCAGGCCGGTGCGGAAGCGCCGTCGCGGGGCGGAGGGAAACCTGACCTGATCAGAAAAGAGCGATCAAAGGAGAGACTAATTTGTCCGCCGGGGTCCTCGCTGGCTCCGTCTTGCCCGCCGGGCGGGTTACCGCGGGGGATCCCGCCGCTCAGCGGAAGAGAAGAAAGAAGGGAAAAGGGCTCTGTGCTCGCCCCGGGGACGCGGCCTGCCTCGCTCCTGCACTTTGGGGCCAGACTTTCGCGCCTTAGAAGTCCGAGGGAAGCTGAGAGCGGGTGTGTGGGAGATAAGTAAACAGACACAGAAAGGAACAGAGACGTGAGAGGCGCAGAACCGCGAGGAGGAGACCTGCAGAGATGGAGCCCCCCAGAACCCGGCGAGGAGAGCGGGCCTCGTCGGCTTCCGCCACCTCCTCTGCGCCCCTGGCGTCTCCAGCCAAATCCGACACGCCTGCTTCGCCCCCACCCTTGGCGGCCCCCCTCCCCTGCCCCTCGCCAGGATGGAGTCTCACTTGGGGACGGGTGAGGCGAATCAGCAGGTTTCTGCCAGGTCTCTCCACCAAACAGCTAAACAGTTGAACTAAACAAGTTCACGACTTGCCCTGGGCAAGTTACATAAACACTCTGTGCCTTAAAGTTCTCATCTGTAAACTGGGCTTAAAAATGGTACCTACTCGGGCTTCCCTGATGGCGCAGTGGTTGGGAGTCCGCCTGCCGATGCAGGGGACGCGGGTTCGTGCCCCAGTCCGGGGGGATCCCATACGCCGCGGAGCGGCTGGGCCCGTGAGCCATGGCCGCTGAGCCTGCGCGTCCGGAGCCTGTGCTCCGCAACGCGAGAGGTTGCAACAGTGAAAGGCCCGCGTACCGCAAAAAAAAAAAAAAAAAAAAAGGTACATACTCAACGGTGTTAAGGATTAATAAGCCAATGCATATAAAGTGCTTGGAACAAAACCTGACATACAGGAAGCCCTCAATAAGTGTCTGATATCATTATTACTCATTTATCCAACAAATATTTGTGGAGCGCTCACTCTGTGTGCTGTCCTACACTCGATTCAGGGAGACCGGGGAACTGGGCCGACATGGTTCTCGCTCGCCCCAAGCGCTTTTACTGCTCAATAAACAAACAGGGTGCTATCAAGGAGTAATAAGGACTAAGAAAGAAATTCAACGGCGTAGTTTGATAGCGTGACAGGGTAAAAGAACAATTTAAGGTAGAAAGAGCGTGCCCGCCCTTCTCTGGGCCTCAGTCTCTCCTTCAGTGAAAAGAGACGCTCTTCGCTCTGCGTCTTGGCTGACGCATCCTAACCCCGGGGGCCAATGGTGGGTGCAGGGCGGGGAGAACGAGCCAGGGGCCTCATCCTCAGCGCCTCCTCCGCCCTCTGGAGCCCCGCCCTTCCGGGGGAAGCGCCGCGCTGAGTCTCGAACTGTCACTGACAGTGGATGTTTGCCAGGCTTCTACAGAGGAGGAAGGCTTGAGTCCAGAGAACTGCGAGAGGGTCAAGTCTCTTAGTAGGAACTACATAATCGCTCCATGGGCTCCTGGGAAGCGAATTCCTCGTTCCTTCCATCACTGGGATGAACAGAATGCAAAGAAGTTTCTTTTATGCTTTCTAGCTTGCCTCTGACAGAGGCATCTCTCACTACTCTCATTTTGTACATGAACAGATGATGGTTTACAGAGGGAAAATGTTGATCCCACCTGACTCCAAATCCTGAAATTTGCCACTGCAACATAATCTCTCATTTTTCTGAGTATAAGTAATATTTTAAAGAGAGTATCCATTAATGCCTACTGTGTGTCAGGCCCTGGGCTTCTGTGATTTCATTTACTCATCAAAGCAATCCTGAAAGACAGTCATTTTTTTTTCCAGTTTCACAGATGAAGGCACCGAGGCTCAGAGTGGTAAAGTCACTTAGTCAACTAAGAGATGGAGTAGGTATTCCACCCTAGGCCTGTCCACTCCAGAGCTGGAGCAGTTTACATCTCAGCAGGAAAGTAAAACAACCCAGGCTCATAGTAGGGCCAAGAGAGGGTCAGGCACACTCAGCAGGCCACATCCTGATCCTTGAGATTCCTCTTCAAGTTTCTAAGGGCCCATGTCAAAGAGTACCCCATCTCTACACATGATCACCACAGAGTGAGGCAAGGCCTCTTCTAATTTAAATAGGAAGGAAACTTGCTGTCTTTAAATGGAAGCTTGATATGCAGACCCTTGGCCCTGGCCCTGCTCCTGACTTGTTTATTCTTGACGGCCTCTGTCTTTCCCTATAGTCCCCAAAATCCAGAGAGGATTGGGCTAGAGGGGTCCTTCCATTTTACAAAACAAAACCTCATTAATTCATTCAACAGATACGTATTGTCTGCCACTCTGAGCCAGACCCTGAGCTGGCATTAAGCATGAAACAGACAAAACTCACACTACCAGAGACACACAGACAGAGGAAGCTCCCGGCCAGAGATCACACAGCCTGGACCCAGGAGCCCAGGGTTCCTTCCTCCACATTCTGCCTCTCAAGGCTTCAGCCGTGCTGGCTTGTGTATGCCTGCCTCATTCCAGGTCAGGCCCTGGTTCCAGCCAGGCAGGGGCCTAGAAGCCTTTCTCTGGTCCACAGATGACTCTCAAAGTCCCATCATGAGAGGCCAAGTGCAGCTTTCCATAAAAGCAGCCCTGAACATTGGCCTCACGTTCCCTTGGCACAGTCTAAAGAAACCCCCAGCTGGGCCTTAGGCAGTGAATGCCGAAAGCTGATGAGACTTGGTAAAAGAAAATCTGCTCCAGAGTGCTTTTCAATTACTCTTCAGGGTAATTTTTGTGCGCTTGTACAGCCATCAGCAGAGGCTTAGAGAGGTAATGTGACTTGCCCAAGGTCACACGATTAGGAAATGACCCGCCAGGATGCAAATCAGGCCTGCGTGAATCCCAGACCGTCTGGTACCCAGATCCCGACCCCCGCCACACAAACACACATACACACACCCCTTGAGAAGTTTGTGCCTCCACCGGACGAGTGGCAGAGGCGACTGAACAGTTTCAGAGAAACCACAGCTCCCGACGCTTCCTGAGAGAGCCCAAGGAGAGAGGCAGCGGCGCCTGCCCGGCGCGCTCAGGGGGCGGGAGAGGATGGGGCGCTTCGTGGACCCGGCCACAGCTCCCGCCGGCAGGTAGAAACTGGTCAAAGTACTCGTGCGCGCGGACGGTCCCGGGCGTCTGAAGCGGATGACGCCGAAACGCGCGGCTCCAACTCACAACCCTGCCGGGCCACTACTGACGCAGACCTTGCATTCAGGCGACTCATCTCGCCCTCTCCAAAAAAAGTCTCCCAAACTTTTGAGGTTATTAATAAAACAAACAAATGAATAAGCAAATATATAACAGCGGGGAACTTTCCGAAAAGGAGATGGAGGCGGATATCGGGTTCTTCCCCGGGCCAAAAAAAGCCGAAGGCCCTTACCTGCAGGAAACCTCCCAGCCCGCAAAGGCGTGTCTGTCTGGAGCACTTCGCTTCGGCGCGCGGGACGCTCACGGCCACCTCATCTGCAGCCCGGCTGGGCTCTGGCCCTGTGTTTTATACCACTATAGGCAATTAATATTGCATCAGCCGTATTTTAAATTTTCAAAACCCACAATATAATGTAATGGCATAAGGGCATTTATTATTAAAGGACACCCGATGGAGAGGGAGGTGGAGGAATCGCTGGGGCTGGTGCGCAAGGCGGGGGCGACAGGGTGAAACCCAGGGGCTGGGGATGATCCCCAGGTTTGCTTTTGCAATAGGGGGGCGTATCGCGCGGAGGGGAGACCCGCTCTGCTTCGAATTTCAGTCCAGAGGTGATGACGCAGAGTTCTTTGCAGACACAGTGGGGAAATGTACAGACGACTCCAGGACTTGGAACATTAATTTTTAAATCATGAAGGTGTTTCTGCGTCTCACAGATAAGATTTCCTCCCCCTTTTAGAGTATGTGGAAGAGAGAAGGAAACCGGCATCTGTTGAGCACCTACTGTGTATAGGCACCAGGCCAGGATCTTTGCCGCAATTATCTCATTATCCACCCCCCACCCACACCCACACACAGACAGAAGCCTCGATAGACCGTGGAATAATCTCCTGGGTGACAATTCCAAATGAATTTCTGAATTGACCTCGAGGAAGCCCAAACGACTCTGTCCCAGCAAAGAACACTTTCCTCCCTTTTTTGCATCTCTCCTCACCTCCCATCTAGCTGTTTGAAACTTTTAAAATAATCATGTTTCCCGAGAAGAGCCAAGCACTACCAGACACCTTAAATAAATAATCTTACTTAGTCCTGACAATAGCCTTGTAAGTATTCGCATCTTCATGCTGCAGACAACCGATGGAGACTCAGAGAAGTTACACTCACTTCAGGATCGTTCAGCCAATGAGTGGAGGCATTGGAGGCCCCTACTCCCATCAGTCAGGCCTAAAAGTTTTCTGTCTGAGTCAAGTTGAGCAAATAGAAGCTGAAAGATTAGCACGTGGGAAGCGTGGAGGAAGGGCCTGGAAACCCTGAGGTCCGGGGAGGATCTGGGTGAGAAGATGAGGCAGCCCCGAAAGAGGAGCAAGGAGGGAAGATTGCAGGAGACTGGCCTCCTGGAAATGACAGTCCGGCCCTTTTGGGTTCTCACTTTTAAATCCTTTCCAAGACTAGTACTCCTTAATCTCCGAGAAAGAAAAAAACACTGCAATTCGGGTTGAAAAATAAAGCATTTATTTTAGAAGTTAATTCAAGGGGTAAAGAGAGAAGGAAACAATATTTTATTTGTGTCTATTCGGACAACGAAACCAAAGGTCACACAGCAACACGCAAATTACATGAAGCAACGAAAGAAAACATGTGACGGGGCCAGAGGGACTTGGGGTGAGAAAGATCCAGGCCGGGGTTTCGCCCCTCTTTCCGTTCAAAGCTATGAGTGAACCTCCACCGAGAGGTTGGGGGATGGAAAGAAGTAGAGTTAAATAAATAACAGTAAATAACGGTGCTAACAATAATAATAAAAGCACAATGAGGTGAGACATGTTAGAAGGACTTGCATATGATTCGGAAAAGTTACAGTTACTTTCGTTCGAGCAGCTGCCTCTATGCAGCTGCTCTGGGAGTCTGGCTGGAACAGCGAGCTGGGGTCAGAGAGTCCTCAGTCCGACTGCTACCAATACCCTGCTTTCCTGCGGGCGGGCATTACCCCTCAAACTGCTGTCATTACCCAGCAGATCATGGCGGACGAGCCACAGCAGGGGCCGGCTGCTGCTTGCAAACCAGCTACAGGATCCCCCCCATCCCACCCCAGCATTTTCAGTCGCTGAATTGGGCCCACCTTTTCTGGAGCCCACCTTATGGTGGAGAACAACTCAGAGCCCGCTCCTCCCCGAACATTTTCCCTGAACCTAATCTATGCTACCTTAGACAACTTACAACAAACCAAAGGATGAAATGGATAAAATTTAGGTGACGAACGGAGTATAAGGCTATCCTTTGGAAACATACATGTATTTTATACTCTAAATAAATCTCCAGTACATGTTTGTGCCCCACTTAGACTCTGTGTTATTCCTTATCGCTTCCTTCCCATCCCTTCACCCCTTGTCTAGTCGCGCTTAGTAAAGTGGTGTCTTCACCCCAGAGTCGTGCGTTCGGGTCCATTGACCATCCCCTGCATTTGGGCTCCCGCCGTGAGGTCGCGCGGTCTTGTGCGCGAGGGCGATTTTCAGCACCACGGACAGCACAAGCCCCTCCAGGCCTGCCTTTCAGGAATTTTTTTCTTAGCGCCCAAACTTTTCTGGTGGGAATAGAAAGAAAAGAATGGAAAGAGAAGGCCGGGAGGCAACGAGGTGGGATAAAGGGGAAAGTCTGTGACTTCGGGGGAGAGAGCCTGACCTACCAGGAAACGTCTCGGAGCCCCCATAACCGTGCCCCCCAACTCCAGGGGGACATACACTCAGCTCTCCCGGCCCCGGACGCTCCGCCCCGCAGCAGTCAGTGGACAGCCGAGTACTTCATTCGTTTCTGTTTCTGTCTTTGGTTACAGAACCAGACCCTCACCACGTTCTTTTTAAGGTCCAGTTTCTCGGCGATGGCCGCGATCTTTTCGGATGAGGGCCGCGGCTGGATAGCGAAGTAGGCCTCCAGCGAGCGCTTCTCCGGTGCCGCGATAGACGTGCGTTTGCGCTTCCTCTCACTGCCGTTGAAGAGCTCCGGCTTGCTGTTTTTCTCTCGGTAGGCGGCCTCGGCTTCCTCCAGCCAGGCCTGGAGCACCGGCTTGAGGGCGATCATGTTGTTGTGCGAAAGAGTGAGAGACTCAAACCTGCAGATGGTGCTCTGGCTGAGCGAGCCGACGCCGGGGATCTTGAGGTTGGCTAGAGCCGCACCCACGTCCGCCTGGGTCACCCCCAGCTTGATGCGCCGCTGCTTGAAGCGCTCCGCGAAGGCCTCGAGCTCTCGCGGGTCCGACTCCACGTCGCTGAGGCATGCGGGCATGGTGCTATGAGGCGCCACGGCATGTGGGTGGCTCATGCCCATGGCCTGATGCAGGTGGCCCATGGCACCCAGGTGATGCGGGTGGATCTGTGCCGGCATCACCGAGTGCTCGGGGGCTCCCAAGCCGCTGACGCTCAGCGTGGGCGAGATGTGCTCTAGCAGGTCGCCCTCGAGGCCCTGGTGCACTGCGTGGTGCGGATGCGAGGTGAGGGTGGCCGGGTGGGAGATGGGCACGGTGGACGAAGTGGACGTGCAGGGCACGCTGCTCATGGTATGGTAGGTGGCGTCTGGCTTGAACGGATGGTTCTTGCCATGGGAGACGATATCCACCGCCGCCAGAGCTTCGGCGCGTGCCAGCAGGCTCTCATCAAAGCTTCCAAATATATTACCCTGCAGCTGCAAGCGAGAAGGCGCACAGCACGGTCAGTGGGGAATACTGTCAACTCAGGATTAAAACACATTTTCAAGCAACCGAGATGCCTCTCCTCAAAGCCCAGGTCATAAAAATTAATACGGAGACAGAGGCTCTGCTGAAACAGACGTGTGGATCAGAGACATGAATGAGAGAGAGAGCGCGCCGGGAGAGAGCACGGGGGAGACAAGGAGAGGGGTTCAGACAGCGGCGATTGTTCTGGGCGACATGAAAAAAACATGAACCAAGTGCCTGTCAAAAAATGTGCCTTAGAGCGGTAATTATGCTCCACTACGTACCTGCGGGGCTGGGAGACAGACTCGGCGCATGGCCTCAGAGCCGGAGTGGAGGCTGGAGAATTTGGGTTCTTGAAGCACCGGGTGCATGCCGAAAGGCTGCTTGGCGTTCATGGCCATCATCTTCGCACGCCGGGCAGGGAGGCAGCGAGGGACATGGATCAGGCTCTTCTCGCTCTCTCGCTCGCCGCACTCCAAGTGAGCGCCGCTCAGCGCCCGCGCTCCCCTCGCCCTCTCGCTCGCTGCCTCCCCTCTCCCCCACCTGCTCCTTCACTCATCTTACAAGCAGCCTGCCAGGAAGGGCCCGGGCGCGCGCGCAGGCGTGCTCACGTGCCCGAGACTCGCGGGGGCGGCCCGGGAGGCGAGGCCAGGCAGCAGCTCTCCGCGCGGGCCCCCGCCGCCCCAGACACAGCATTTATACCCTGGCCGGGCCGGGCCTCTCCCCGTCCGCCCCGCCCTGCCCGGCTCCAGCCCGCAGACCTTCCGGATTCTTTCTTCTTCTTCTCGGACCTTCTTTCCCCCAAAGTCCCAAACCTCTCCATCCTGTCCCAACTCTCATAACCCAGATATAAGGGCAGCCGTGGCCTGGGAAGCTGACCCTCCCTCTCCCCCCACCCATACACACACTTTGCCCAGCTGCCGCCAAACTGCCCATTTCCAGGGCGCTCCTGGTCCCACGCCGGTGCGGTCCACCAGAGTCCGGCCCAGACGCGCAGCGAAGGGGCGCCTCCAAGCGCCCAGACGGGCTCCGGGGAGGATGAGAAACTACCAGAATGAGCCCCAGGTGACCTCCACCTCCCGGGGTGGAGGTGGGGAAAGTAATTGCCTGCCCAGTCTAGGAGGTCTGAAGTTTCCTCCCTGCCCTTGTCTTTCTTGCCTTCGCTTGAGAAAGACAATTTGCCCCCCTGCCTCCCCCATTCCCCAAGCCGCCAGTCTAAGGAATCTTGCAGGTTAGTTTTTAGGACTGCCCACCGGCCTTGGGAGTCGATCAGAGGACTTCTGCTGGGCCGCTGATGCTTACAAGCGCCATTACCCACAACAGCAGCGTTCATTTTAGAGCTCCTACTGTGCGTTAGGCAATTTAGAGTTAGCTCAGTGTGCCCTCAATACCCTGTGGAATAGTTACTGTTATGCCGTTTTATAGACGAAGAAAACGAGGGTCAGATGGGTTAAGCCCAAGACAACATAACTGGTTGGGAGCAAAGCCATTCACTCACTCGTTCCGTTGTCGTTATCCGTTACACACGTATTTACTGGTGGCCTACTGTGTGCCAGGCGCCACGTCTGACTTCCCAGGCTCTTAACCACTTAGCTACTTTGTCTTTCCTCCCGAAGTTTCGGACTTGCGTGCCCTGAGGTTAGTACTGCCCCGCCCTCGCCTCCCCTCTGCTCCCCTCTCCTTCCCTCTTCTCTCCTCTCCTTTCCCCGCGCTAGTAAACATCGTGAATAATGCATGGGGAATCCTGGGACCGCGGCCGCGCCGCCCTCGGGCTTGGGAGAAAAGCCCTGCGCGCCCAGCTGAGCCCACCTCGTCGCCTCCACCGCGGAACGGCCTTCGGGTTTCAGTGATCCTGGCAGCCTGTAAGCTAGGACCCCACGCCTGGGGCTGTGAGTCAGGATTCCACGAAGGTTAATGGGGGTGGGGCGGGGTGAAAGGGGCCACCCCCTGGCCTAAGAGGAAGCCCAACCGGGTCTGGCCTCCCCACCCTCAGGTCTTCTCCGCATCGGAGTCAACCCCCTTGCCTGGGTCCCGTCCTCCAACCAGCGGAGAGGATTAACCCCGGTGCGGGAAGCCACGTGTGGCCCTTTCACTAACCCTTTCTGAGCCTCAGTTTCCTGAGCTCTAAAATGGGAATTGCATGGCTATGCCTTCTTGGGTTCTGGTGAAGATGTTGACAGCTGGAGTAGAAAGGAGAGCACTGAGTCAACTTCCTCACAACCTGATGCTTGGGGCCTCAGGCTCTGCCCTGGGATCTTGCTTGCTAGAGGCCAGGAGCCAACTCAGTGTCTGTGTACTGCAGTTTCCTCATCTGTTAAATGGACATTGTAGTTTCACCTCCACTGATTGTTGTGAGGAATGCACTGAGATAAGCACTTGACACAGTGCCTGGCACACTGAAATCATGGAATAATGTTTGTTCCTCTCTTCTTCCTCCCTCCTTTGGGAACAGGAGTGACCTGGGTCCTCTCTCTAGAGAACGGTTTGTCTGCAGGTACAAACTGGCTCCTTGCTCTCCTCTGTTCACCTGCTTTGCACCAGAGTCCGTGGTGAAGGTTGAGACACAGATGTGAATCAGACACCATCCCTACCCTCACGGAATCACCAGTCTAAAATCCACTGCGGGAAATTGACAGTGAACTTGCACTGCAGCGGAGGGGATGTAGATTCATGCACAAGACACAGAGCAAGGCTGGTGGGATTCTTGAAATACAGAATACACAGCCAGGACTGTGAGCCTCAGGAGGCCTGGGCTTGGGACAGCATTCAAACACTGTGTCAGTGTGATGCTGGCTGAGCCTCAGTTTACCCATAAGAGAGGGCTGGACGAGATGATCGCTAAATGCTTCCAGCTGTAGCAAAAGACTACCATTCTGGTTAATTTAAATGAAATACATTTTGAGCAGGTCAGGAGCTTCTCTCCAGGAATCCTCAACTCTCCAGAAGCTAACTGCACCATTATTGTATCACTCACCAGCATTTAGGACCACTCATTCTTGTTTTCTGCCCAATACTAGAAGCCAAAAGAGAAAATGGGGACAAAGGCTGGGTATGCTGGAACCTCTAGGGAGAAGAATCTGTAACTCTCCTGGCTTCGCGGTGCCCTGAGACCCTAGTTGTCTGTGAAGCTGAACCCCCAGAAATGAAGGGAAAGGCCCGTCTACATCCGTTCTTCCCCGCTTTGTCCCTTCAGGGGCCTGGGAGATACTAGCCAGGGTCGAGGTCAGACAGGGGTCAGAGACAGAGCACAACCAACTAGCCCCCTTAGGCCTCCAGTGCAGACCTTTGGCTCACCAGCCCTCACTCCAGCATCCTGAGGCATTCGGATCACAAATCAAAAACCATGCTTGCATCAGACAACCTGTGTTCCCTGGGTTTTTCCCACCCTTCCCTTCAAGAGGGTCTACTAGCAGCTCTAAGCAGCCAGCAGGAAGATGACTGCCGTCCTTAGGGACCACTCTTACTGAGAAGGCCCTGGAGATAACAGACTGGAGAAGAATGAAGGAAAAGGCCATTCAGAAAGTAACTGGAAGGAGAGCCCCAGAATGCAGTTGCTAACATCCTCTATACTGTACGGGATTTGCAAACTTAAATGCTGTCAGGGGCAAGTCTGGTAAAATTAATTAGCTGGGTGTATACAAGGGAGGATTGGGACTGTGGTAAACTGGAGAGCACATGTCCCCACCCCATGCGTTAAATTAGTTAACACACACACACACACACACACACACACATCACATATGGGCCAAACAAAATCTGTCTGAGCGTCCAGGGAAGGACCACATGGGCATTTACGCAAGTGACCCTAAATGGGGCATTTTCTTCATGCTACAACCATTTCCGAATACCTACTGACAGCTGGGCCTTGTATAGGTTCTGCAGGTATAGAGCACACTGCTTCAGGGGCTCATAGTCTAGTGGGGACAATAGAATGGCTACACGTAAGCCTAAGTCAGGACACAAAGCACCATGTTCTCCAGAAGGACTGTAGCCCTATAGGAATGCTAGGAAGAGCGGGGTGGGGAGAGGCATCTTCCCTGAGGAGTGGCTTTCAGCTTTACTGTGAGTAGGAATCATCTGCAACCTCTTAAAATACAGCATCCTAGGGCCACACACAGAGATTTGGCCACAAGGCCTAAGGCGCTTTTTAAATAGACACCCTGATTTGTGTGCAGATGACCTGGGACCATCAATTCAAAAAACTTGCTCTGCACACTTGTTATATGATGATGATGATGATGATGATGTTAAAGCCCTGATTTAATTATGTAAGTTTCACCAGGACTCAAAGAGTTTTCCTTCTTTGACTCTTTCGCATCTTCCTCTATTATGTCTTGGGAAGAACATGATGTTTCGTGGTCTCTGTTTCTCGAAGGACCCCGGGACTTCTTTGAGGATGAGTCTTATCTGTTGCCCTGTCTACAGATATAGATATATTAAGTTCCTGTATATATAGGTATACGTGCAGGAACTTAATAATTTGTGTTGAATGAATGAATGCATGAATAATATCCTCCCCAGGACTCTGGCCTGTGATGATAGTGACAACAAGAGGAGCCATTGGTGGGATGGTTCCTTGTGTGCTTTAGAAGTATTGTGCGCTGAATCCCCACATCAAGCCTGTGAGGTTGATATCATTATCTCTGGTTCACAGATAAGAAAACTGAGGCACAGAGACACTGAGCTGCCTGAAGGCAGTAAGTGTGGTAGAGTGGGGACCGGAACCCAGGTCTCTGACTCCCAAGCCCATGCAGAAAGTTGACTAACATCCTGGACTGGCACCAACCAGTTTCCCCACCACCCAAGCCCAGGGCCTGAGGCAGCGGGATGAGCCAGCTTTTACTCCTTTCTCAGAAGGCCATGCTTCCAGAGGCTCAGAGTCTGGCCCTGCTCCAGGCGTGCTTCCGGCTGAGGCCACAGGGAGAAGCCAGCAGCTACCCCTCCTCCCACCTCCATCCCTGGCCAACCTCCACCTTCCAGTGTTGGGGAGAGAGAAAAGGGGTGGAATGGGAGACGACCCCGATAGGACAGCCCGAACTCAAGATGCCATCGCGGGGAGGCAGCTGGCGGGGCTGCTGCCTGGCCAGGTGTTCGCAGCCGCCCGCCTCGCCTTCCTCTCCCTTTCTCTCGTCTCCTTTCACAAACTTCTCACATGTACCCGCCGCCTGCGCAGCTGCTGCAGACTCGCCTGTCGGCCGCTTGCCTCGTATTGTCTGCGCGGCCTTGGACGATCCGAGACGCCCAGTGGGACTCAGGAGCCCGGGGCCGAGCATCCGTGAGGGCCCGGCACGCGCCAGGAGTCCTCCCCTTCCCTTGGGGTCCCCGCCGCGGACCAGGCGCTGGCTCTCAGGCAGTAGGGCTCCATGCAGGTCCCAGATTCCTCACGGCCTGTTTCCTTATCTGAAACATGAGAGGACCGAGCCCAGGGATCGCCAAGAGCCCTTCTCCACCACGCATTCTTTCACTGAAGACATTTACTGAGTGCCTACTATGTGGCAGCCACTATGTTAAGAGGTAGGAATTCAGCTGCAAGTGAAACAGTCCCCGACTTTCACCTGCCACCCCTACCCTCCTGGAGCTGCTGCTTCAGCAGAAGATGAACAATAAAAAAGAAAGCCTCCAGTAGTGATAACTGCTACAGAGAAAATAAACCAGGGTGATGGAACAGAAAATGCATGGACAGAAAGGGGAGGAGTAACCTTTGAGCCAAGACCGGAAGGAAAAAACGGAAGATAAAGGGGAACAGCACAGTGTGAAGGTCCTGAGGTGGGATCAGCTTGGGGTGTTCAGGGACGAGCAGGAAGGCTAGAGTGGGGGGAGTGTGGTGGGAAAACTGCGAATGTGGGGAACGGCAGAGTCAAAAGGTAGGAGCTGGATTTTGCAGAGAGGTTGGGTTTTGCTCCAAGGAAAGTGGGGAGCCACCAGAGCATTTAAACAGGACAGTGATAGGATTCGAGGTCTACTTCCAGTGGTTGTGCAGGAACTGGGTGCGGTGGTCCAGAGTGGAGGCGAGAGACCCCAAGTTTTCTGGGTTTAGTCCTGGACTTCGTGGGGAATCGTTTGAGTTTGAGGTGTCATGGCCCAGGAGACTCTTCCTAATAACTTCCCACAGCTTTTGCATATTCCTCCCTCCACACCCTATGTAGGTCCCCAGTGTCTTCATCTTCGAGCTCTAGACTTTATCATACGTGTTGTGAGCAGTGTGGCCAGCTCTGTGCTTGCCCTCAAGAAGCTGGACTCCATAAACACGTGGTTCTGGCACGTGAGGACTGGTTTTGCCTCCCTCTTCTCCAGTTCATAGGTGTCTCAGAGTTCAAAGTCATAAAGCCAATCCCCCTGTGGCCTAGCTTGTTGTTATCTCTTCCATGGCCAAAGGATTAGGCCATTTCTCTTACCCAGCCAGCTTGGCTGTGAAGAGGCAGCAAGGGGTGGTGGACAGAGCACAGGAAGTGTGGATTCTAATGTGGATGTATGACTAACCTGCTATGTGATCCTGAACAAGTTACTCGTGGTGTCCGGGCCTCAGTTTCCTTATCACTATAACAGGATTAGGGAGACGGGCTCCACAGGCCCCTTCAGGACCTGTGTGGATACCTCAAGGTTTTAAGTGTAGATCTTGGGGAAAAGGTAGAGGCCAAATCCATCGCCATACACGGAAACCACATTCTGATGGTTCTGCAGTAAAGCAGGGACTTCTGTTGCTTTGTGTATCCATCAAATGCTTGCTGAGCACCTAGTCTGTGCCCGGCACATGCTAGGTCTGGGGATAAAATGATAAACAAGGGCTACATGGTCCCTGCTTCAAGAAGCTTAGAGTCTGCTGTTGTCTTATTCAGTCCTCCTAATACTCCCAGAAGTGAGCATTATCCCTCCACCTTTTCTTTCTAGATAAGGAAACCGGTTCAGAGAGGTGAAGTAACTTGTCTATCAGTGCACAGCTCATTGTTTCTTGAGCTAACGCTGCCAGCCTGGCTCTGTGCTTTATGTCACTTAATCCTCACAGCCACCCTCTCTATGATGTAGGTACTATTATTACATCTGTTTCACAGAGGGGAGCCCTGAGGCTCAGTCAGAGAAGTTAAGTGTGTTCCTTGAGGTCACACAGGAATAAGTGGCAGGGATAGGATTTGAACTCAGGTGTGCTGCCCAGAGGCCACAAGCTTTCCTGCACACACTAGACAGCCTCCAGGAAAGTGGGTGAAACTTCTGCCACTTGTTCACTTTCCTTTAAGCCCTGGATGCAGCAAAGAGAAGCAGAGTCATTAACAAGCCTCTGTAAATTAAAAAAAAAAAGAAGAAGAAGAAGAAGAAGAAAGGCAGAAAAGAAAAAGAAAGAGGGAAGACAGGTGAAGGCTTTGCTCCCATCAGGGGGGAAATCGGCGTCTTGTCGCCTAGCTCCATGCCCTGATTTATGATAAAAAATTTAGAGGAAATCATTTATATTTTAAAGGATCTAAATAGCTGCATGAAAGTTTTATCTAAAGTGCCACTGTATTTATAGGCAGTTCTTCCATGCTGGAGGTAATTAATAGACGTATAAATCGCAGGGCTCTCAGTTCTCCTGCCCGCCCCGCTGGAGGGCGGCGTGGGCCTCCTCGGCACTTGGGGACCACGAGGGAAGGGGCGGGGCGGCAGCAGCAAAGAGACCTGCACCAAAGCTACCGCCCCCCGCCGCGCCCCGCGTTTTGTGAAGCCTTCGCTGGGACCCAGGAGCTATTTCACATTAGACTAGCGGATGCAGCCCGAAGTCGAAGCCTGGCCACAGTTCCCGGCTGCCCAGTGTCTACTCCCTTCCAAGTGTTGTCCAAAGAAAGCACAAAGGCAGCCCCCCTTCTCTCTTTCCCGCCCTGCCGCCAGCGCCAGAGAATATACTGCACCTCTCTGGCGGCCTTATAACTCCCGAAGGTCCCGGTAACTGAAATCTTGTGCTCCCTCACTCCCCCAGCCCAACTTTAGTCAGACTCCCATTTCCCTGTGTGTGCCCCCGCTCAAGACGCCAGGCACTTGTTTTGGAAAAGGAAGCCAGTTGTGAGAGGCCCGAGGCTCTCGGCTTACTTTAATTAAGGCCGTGAAATATTGATGGTTTTGGCTCTCTCTGTGGCTGCCACACCTTACAAGCCGGGAGAGAAGCCCAGGGATGAACAAGCTAAGGAAGGCCAGATGGTTTCCCTTCAGAAAGGCCATACAAACCTACAGAGGTGTCACCACCTGAGATCATCCTGGGGCCCTAAATAATTGATGGGTCCCCTGAATTTGAAAAGAAAAAAAATCCACCAAACTGGAAATAACAGTGATGACTCACTCAGGGTTGAACCTTTGGAAACGGGGAGAGGGTGAGCTTACCCAGCGGGCTGAGGGTGGACAGGCTGGGGAATAAAGAACAGCCCCCGTGGCCCTCTTCTTCATTTGGGTTCCTTCCAGTAGAGCCATGTTGAGCAGCTTTCTGTCTGGAGGTGGGGCAGACAGAACCTTCCCCAACAAAACACCCTCCTTTCTTCTCCTTGAGAGACCAAGGATGGGCATTCCTTACTGAGGAGAAACTGTCCAGCTCCCTTTTGAAAGCTCTTTAATTTCCCACGCTCTGATAATGTACCCCCCTCCCCAGAGTGGGTTTAAAAGAAACTCACACACAGTCACCTGTTTACTCCACCATTAAATTTCAGCTGGAGGATAGATATGTGTCTATGTTTTTTTGCTTGTCCTGTGACCCTAAGCACAGCACTACTGAAAGAGTTGCCATCCTGGGCATTGAGATTATTTTCACCTAGTGGATTCACTTATGGGACTTAGAAGGGGAGTGATGGTGGTGCTAATGGTGGTAGTGGTGGTGGTGATGGTGGTGGAGACCTCATCTTCCAAGACCCATGTCTTCTGTCTGGTCTAACCCATTTGGGTGAACTGAGATCAAAGATTATTTCAGCTTTTGACATAATTTGACCTTACCATTGACATATTTTAATACATTCGTCCAGAAGGGTTTTACAGATAGCTGCTTTCTCTTTGCTAAAATTAATCACTTTGCAGACAATACAAAACACTAGAAGCAAATACTACCCCCTTCCCCTTCTTCCCATGTATATCTATCCATAACTTATTACATTTCTCAAACAATTTTTTTAACACAACAAATAAGACAATGACATTCTGGCCTTATGAGTGGGTTCAACAGCCAAGTTCTAGTAGGTTAGAAATACAGGGAACCTGGAAGCTCTTTTCTAGTGTTTTTTCAGACCTTTTTTTTTTCCTGTGAAAAGGGCAGTTCATCCATTTCTTCTGCTCTTACATCCTACTTCCTGAGCAGGGTAGAGACTTTTGCATGCATTTGCAGTGGAGCCTTTTAAAATTCAAAATCAGGTCTGGTGGTAAGTAGAAGGATCTGGAAGTGAATGTCATATTCTGAAGGGCTGTAAGCCTCACGATATGGTAGATGGGTACTCTGTTACATTTCATCTCACATTTATAACTTCCTTATTCTCCAAAGAGCGTATTATACATAATGGGCCAGATTCCGTGCAGTAGGAAATGACTACTTCCTTTGTGAATAAGTGGTAGGTCTTCCGGATAGTTGAGCCCCTGATAAAGGCTGTGAGTGGGAAGTGGCCATGTGACAGGGAATGGGCAGAGGATTTGGGGAGTCGGGGAAGCCTTTTCTGAGTTGCTAAGACCTTAATGAGAAGAAGGAAGCAACCACAGGACAAGCTCTGGGGAGAGTTTCTAGGCAGAGAGAGCAGTGAGCTGGGAACGAGTCTGCGTGTTCGGAGACCAGGCAGAAGGCTGCTGTGGCTGGAGCCAATGAAATGAGGGAGAGGAGTTTGGAGAGGTGAAGGGGTTAAATAGGACCTTGTAAGCGTGGTAAGAAACGTATGCTTTATTCCAAGTGCAGTGGGAGGTTTGAAGCAGGAGAGTGATATATATTGTGATAAAAGTCTTATAAAAGGGGACATGACCCAGTCTAGAGGCAGGCTGCTGGCAGAGAGGTTTTCCGGAAAAAAAGGGGGGTACTTTTACTGCTCCCTCTGCCTGGAATTCTCCTCCCTGGACGGTCACAGGGCTCACTTTCACACTCCCTTCACGTGGCAGCTCAACTGTCCTCTTCTCAGCGAAGCCTTCCCTGACTGCTCTTTTTAACATTTCAACTCTCTCGCCCTCCTCCCTCATTTCCTCTGCCCCTCCCTGCTTTATTCATCTCCATAACACTCATTATCTTATATACTTCATATAAGATATGTGTATCTTCCTGTTTTATGATTTTTATTGCCTATTTTTCAGATAGAATATGTTTGATGAGGGCAGGAGTGTGGCTTTAGTCCCTTCTACATACCTAGTGTCACAGACACTGCCTAAAGCTCAGTAAGTATGGGTGGAATAAACGAATTAACCTGAGCCGAGTTTTGTCGGCACCTGCTCACTATAGACGAAGAATGGCACTGCCTGCACTGTTGATGAGGCATGTACTTGGAAAGAGTTAGCTCCATCCACATCCCTCATTCAGGCCCTCATGTCTAAGGGGAGGCCATACAGTTTTTGTGCTCTTGAAGGGTATCAAAGGAGGGGTGGGCATCAACCTCACCTCATACTGTGCCCCACATCATTCTGTTCTAGTCCCATGGCCCTCTTTACGTCCCTCAAACATGCTCAACCCATCCCCATCTCTAAACCTCTGCCTTCATGTTCCTCTAACTAGAAGTTTCCTCCCCCATTTCTTTACTTGGCTAGTTCCTCCTTGTCATTCAGTTCTTAACTCAAATGTCACCACCTCAGAGAGGACATCCCTGACCTTCGCTGGCCACCCAATCAAAATGATTTCCATCTATCCCATCCCCCAACTGGTCACTTTCTATTCCATTATTCCATTGGTCTTTTTCAACCTAGCGCTTCCGCTATCTGAAAATAACTTGTTCCATTACTTGTTTACATGCTTATCACTCACGTGCTTTCAATAGAATGTAAGCTCCATGAAAGCAGACGAAGTCACCCTTGTTTTTTATGGACTCCCCGGTGCCTGGCACATAGGAGGTGCTCAAAGCGTGTGCTGAATGAATGCATAAATGAATAAATAAGTCAGACAAGCTAAGGTTGGCCTAGAGGTGCAGAGTAAGTGATTGGCATTGCCCAGGAAATCCAATTCCCAGTTCCCTCCTCCCCTTTAGAGCACACTGCCTTCCCGATGTATGTGGGAAAAGATACCCGAAAAGATAAACAAGAAGAGCTGAAACTTTTCTAAGCCCAAACTCCAGGGGAAATGCTGAGCTCTCGTACAGGGAAGAGGAAGCATGTCCCAGCCCTGGGAGGGTCACTGCTTCCATTGTTCACCTGAGCCTTTGGGTCAAGAAAGCAGATTATTGACATCATAAAACTGATCAGGACAAAAAAACAATAAAAACTCAACACTGGCTATGACATGACTGTTCCATTGTACAATCTGATGGAGGAAATGTATCTAGGATTACCCAGACAGTCAATTATTCATGAGCTAAACGTCTAGGCATCAATTACCTGGCTTGATGCTCTTATTCATTAAGGAGATTGAACAGCCCGACTTAACAAAGCAGGAGAAAGTTGCTAAGTAACAGAAGTTACCTGACCAGCCCACAACACTGCACCCTCCCCAATATGAGTCTTTTCATGGCAAGAGAGGGCCCAGGGATCACCAGCACAAGAGATCAAGTGGTAAACCCCACTGGGGCTAGTTTCAGCTTGGGCAACGGGAAGGGGGTTGAGGGCCGATGGGCTGGGTTTAGAGACATCAGAAGGAATGTACAAGACAGAAGCTAAATAAGTTCATTTGTATCATTTTTTTAGATTCCACCTATAAGCTGTATGATATGATATTTGGCTTTCCCTGTCTGGCTAACTTCACTTAGGATGATAATCTCTAGGGCCATCCATGTTGCTGCAAATGGCATGATTTCATTCTTTTTTATGACTGAGAAAATACAAATAGACTCACAGCCATAAAAAACAAACTTGTAGTTACCAAAGGGGAAAGGCGGGGGAGGGATAAACTAGGAGTTTGAGATTAAAGTATACACACTACTATATATAAAATAGATAACCATCAAGGACCTACTGTATAGCACAGGGAACTATTACTCAATATCTTGTAATAACCTATAATGGAAGAGAATATTAAAAGAAGAATATATATATGTATAACTGAATCATTTTGCTGTACAACTGAAACTAATACAACACTGTAAGTCAACTATATTTCAATAAAAATTTTTTTAAAAAAGATATAAGCTAAATCACCTTTTCCAAATGAGAGCAATATTTACCAGGAAGAGTAAGAATATTTTACAACACATACTGTTAATATTTTAGTTAAAAGTCAAAGATGCTTATCTAGCATATAATTGAGCAAAAGCACACTGCAAGCATAACAAAAAATCCCCTGGGTGCTACGAATTCTTGGATTTTTCTCTTCAGGAATCCATCTGAGACTGAGTCTAAAAATCATTGTAAGGACAGGAAAATTTATAAACAGGATACAAAAGTTTGTATAGAGGACACAAAGATTTATACATGCAACATAATTAACTTTCTCCTTATAAAAATATGTTCCACTGTAGATAAAACTATAATCCCCTTGACTGCTACTTCCAGCATTTGTCTGTATAACTTTTATAATCAAAAAAAAAAAAAAAAAGACTCATGGGGCAATACCCTGGCATCCCAGTGGTTAGGACTCCAAGCTCTCACTGCCGAGGGCCTGGATTCAGTCCCTAGTCAGGGAAGCTGCATGACGCAGCCAGAAAAAAAAAAAAAAAAAAATCAGATTTGAACATACAGATCGTGAGGAAAGGAGCTTGTGATTCCAGCTTCAGCTCATACAGGGGTTGACGCAAGGTTATCACAAAATCAGGATGCTCACTATATCCAATGTTCCAGGACCTCATGTGGTATAGGCAGGACCAGTTACATAATTTGCCGGGCCCATTGCTAAATAAAAATGTAAATCCTCTTGTTCAAAAATTATGAAGAATTTCAAGATGGCAACAGGGACAATTAAACCAAGCACGGGGCCCTTCCAAGCATAAGGCCTGTACAGCTGTGCAGGTTACACGCCCTTGCAGTGGGCCCTGGTTGCAGGACTAAGAGCTCAGGCTTCCGAGTGAGACCAACTCTGGTGAGACCAGGCTTCACCTTTACCAGATATAAGGCCTCAGTGAGCCTCCATTTTCTCAGAGATAATAATGGGAACAAAATGAGGATTGAGTGAGACCATGCATGGCTCGTGCTAACCACTCCACAGGGAATAATTATCTGTATTTATTTATTTTTTTTACATCTTTATTGGAGTATAATTGCTTTACAATGGTGTGTTAGTTTCTGCTTTATAACAAAGTGAATCAGCTATACATATACATATATCCCCATATCTCCTCCCTCTTGCGTCTCCCTCCCACCCTCCCTATCCCACCCCTCTAGGTGGTCACAAAGCACCAAGCTGATCTCCCTGTGCTATGCGGCTGCTTCCCACTAGCTAGCTATTTTACGTTTGGTAGTGTATATATGTCCATGCCACTCTCTCACTTTGATGCTGTGGAAGTATTAATGACAAGCAGTGACAACGGAGCAGGCTTCTCACGGGGAAACTCTACTCGTGCATACAGACTCCACAAGCCAAGCCACTTTCCCTCTACACTTGAGTATCACCTGGTCGCAGGGTTCAATGGAATTCCTCTCTTCCCACAGCTGTTAGCACCTGAGAAGGGCCTGATTTGGGTTGATGTGAATATTTCATGCGAGGTGAAGCTGTTGTGAGTTTGATAACTGAGGTTCATCCTGAACCAGCATAATTTGGCCCTTTCATTCCATCATTCATTCATTCATGAAATACTTTTTTTTTCTTTTTGGTTGTGCTGTCCCCCACCATCCCATATGGCTTGGGGATCTTAGTTCCCCGACCAGGGATGGAACTGGGCCCTTGGAAGTGAGAGTGCAGAGTCCCAACCACTGGACTGCCAGGGAATTCCCCATGAAATACTTTTCACGGTCATTTGCTGGCATTGGGGAAGCAGATAAATTATAAGCAATTCCTGTCCTCAGGGTTGGGGAGTGGGCATGAGGACACGCATTCTGGAAAATACTGCCACAGCCCTACACGGGACTGACTTGTTCGCATCTTCTTAGGTCTCAGCTCAAATGTCAGCTCCTCAGCCAGGCCTTCCTCCATTACCCTCCCTAAAGAAGACTGCCAAGGACCATGTCCCATGACCCCATTTAAGGCCTTCATAGATCCTGTTGACTTATTTGTAAATGACAGGGACCATATCTTGTTCATCTCTGCATCTCTAGAACACAGAGAGAGGCCTGGCTCATAGGAGCACAGTAAATATTTTTCAATAAATTAATGAATAAAGTATGAGGGAATTTTGATGATGCTGTGAGAGCACAGAGAAGGAGTACTGCATTATGCTGGAAATTGTTGCAGTTGGCTGCCTGGAGGTGGTGTCATTTCAGGTGAGTCTTGAAGGAGGAGAGGGAGTTTGACAGGCAAACAAAGGTGGGTAGATGTTCCAGTCTGAAGGGACAGCGTGTGCAAAACCAAGAGTCCCAAGGGAGTTCAGGAACTGCAAACTTTTTTAATTTATTTATTTTATTTATATTTTTGGCTGTATTGGGTCTTCATTGGGGTACACAGGCTTCTCATTGCGGTGACTTCTCTTGTTGCAGAGCACGAGCTCTAGGCTCACAGGCTCAATAGTTGTGGCACACGGGCTTCAGTAGTTGTGGTTTGCAGGCTCAGTAGTTGTGGCTCTCAGGCTCTAAAGCACAGACTCAGTAGTTGCGGCGCATGGGCTTAGCTGCTCCACGGCAAGGACCGGGGCTCGAATCCAAGTCCCCTGCACTGTCAGGCGGACTCCCAACCACTGCACCACCAGGGAAGTCCCAGGAACTGCAAACTTTTTAGTGGGACAAAGGAGTAGGGCCCAGGTCACAGGAGGGCAGGAATTAGGCTCAGAAACAGAAGTGGGAACCAGATCACTAAATACACCATATGTAATTCTAAGGAAGCTGAGTTTTATACTGGAGGTAGGAAAGCCCACTCCATTCATCCACCTGTTCTGTGCCAGGCACTGAACTAAGTGTGATGAATACAGCCGTAAGCAAGAGATATATGGTCCCTGACCTCAGGGAGCTTACCTTCCAGCAGGGAAAACAGACATGACATCAATCCATAATGACTTATATTTAATCATTAAACAAAACTAATTAAAAGCAGTGTAATTAAACATTACAGAGAAAAGCAGAGTGTGATGAAATCCCGTAACAGGGAGAGCTAACCTGGTCTAGGGATTAGAGAAGTCTCCCCTCTTGGACTCTCAAATCGGTCCTGGAAAAATCCATTGCTTGATGTCAAAAATTAACTTTAACTCCATGTACCAATGGGGAAAAAAACCTCATATATATGTTGATGAGTTCAGTAAATCCATTCCCAGAAAGAAACATTTGGCTTGTTGCCATTTATATAATACTTTAAAGCATGCAAAATATTATTGTCTACTGATACAAACATATAGCATAAAGGCATGCATGGGAATGAAAAACGCCAGAATCAGTGTAGTGACTCCCTTGGGAGTAGGGGTGAAGGTTGGAGTAAAGAATATCACTGGGGAGACTGAATTGTATTTATAATATTTTATTTCTAAGCTGGGGAGAGTTACATAGGTTAATTTTATTCTCTATGCCTTTTCATATTTTTGAACTAGTTCACTTAAAAAAATAAAGTTAACTGAAGTCTACACTAAGTATTTTTTATTAGTCATCATTACCACAAAAGAGATTGTAACATCTGTTCTCCAAAAGAGTACTGGAAATGGAAATACATATGTGATACCAATTCTAGCACATATTGCAGGGTAAATAAACTCCAAGCTCATAAAAATTGTCATTAGGTCAAAAACTTGGCCCAGTCCTGTAAGTTCTTCCCAGAGATTCTGTATATAAAACACAAAGTAAGTAAAGGAAAGAAATGCTATTTTTAAAAAACCTGTCCTTGTAAAGGCAACTGTTCTTATAAACTAAGACTCTTTGGTGACTGTCTGGACCTCTTGCAAATTCCTTTTATCTTTATTTGAGAAAGAGGCAACTAAAATGGAAAGCAATCCAGGGAAGGCAGAAATAACTGGAACCTCAAATTCTCACCAGCAATGCTGAAGTCGAGGCGCCGGTGGGACAGCACCCTGATCGATGTCTAAGTGCACGGGAATGGCTGACCCTCAGCCCCATCATAAATGGCTTTCAGTGGTACCCCTCAGAAGGGTCTCCTGGACTTGTGTGCCTCCCTGGGCTCTGTGACTGAGGTCAAAGCTTGTATACAGGAGAAGCAATGGACTTCCTTGATCACAATATTTCCTCATGAGTCCAGGGTGGATCTCTGTAGCAGTCCTTAAAATAGCCAGTGAGGAGTAATTGGACTGGCAGCCAGTTATTGATCATTCAGCAGAGTGCTAGCAGCTGTCATCAGGCCAGAGTAATAGAGACACCATGGACCTGCCCTCCGCTGGCAGAACACATTTCCCCCAAATCCTTATCACAGACCCAGAACTAAAAGCCCTGACTAATTTGCTACCTCAGCAGCACAATGTCTAATAATATCCTCTGATAAATGGAGAAAATAGTGTTTGGAAGGTGGACAGTGCTTTCTAGATTGACAGCCCAATCCTAGGGAGACACAAAGGCGTCAAGCCATCATCCGAAGTGAAAGTCTATAAAACCATCAGCAGTAGAGGCTCTTTCCCAGCCCTGGACCTGTTTCTATGGGCTATTCAATTGCTAAACCCATCCATCCAACCATCAAAGCATGGTTCAACATCCATCTGTGTCAGGTTCCGTTCCAGGTTATGGGAAATGAAAACGCCCAGGATTCTGGCCTGGAGGAGCTCACAATACATGTTGACCACATACCCACTGGAAACAGGACCTGGCATAAGATTTCTAAGGAAAGATCCTCCCTCCAGCTTTGATACACCAAGTGAATTAGCTGATGAGATCAGTGATGAAGGCTAGGTACTCTTGTCCAGGAATGGCAAATATGTTTGTTATATTCCTGTGTCACTTACACTCACCTGGTGATGGCTGTCTGGAACACTGATGAGAATGGCTCTGAGCAGACGTTCAGATGGTGGGAGAGAATCTGGTGGTTGATTAGTGATGTCTGTTACAAGTGAAGTGTGAGAAAGTGGCTGCACATGTTCGCGTTCTCTGGTGCAATGAAAAGACAATGGGCCTATAGGTAGAGATTCTGATTTTACTTCTATCATTAACTGTGTATCTTAAGCAAGTTAGTTGCTTTCCCTCTCTCAGTTTCCATAATCTATAGAACAGGGATGATAATGTATACTCTGCTCTATCTTCCTCTCAAGTCTGCCAGTAAGAATTGAATGAAATAAAATATGAGAAAGTATTTATCACTATGTACTTACAACTATGTTGTAGGTTAATATTGTACTTGAAGAATTAGGCTTTAATTGGGGAGGGTGGGAGGGAAGTGGGCAGAAGCAATCAGCTTGTTTCCCTTTTTGATAGATTTAATTTTGGTTTTCTGTTCTGCCCGTACCACAGAAAGCACTTGCACGAGGTAGGTCTTTTTGGTTTTTTTTTTTTGCGGTACGCGGGCCTCTCACTGCTGTGGTCTCTCCCGTTGCGGAGCACAGGCTCCGGATGCGCAGGCCCAGCGGCCATGGCTCACGGGCCTAGCCGCTCCGCAGCATGTGGGATCTTCCCAGACCGGGGCATGAACCCATGTCCCCTGCATCGGCAGGCGGACTCTCAACCACTGCGCCACCAGGGAAGCACCGAGGTAGGTCTTTTTTGATGTCAAGTAACATTCAAAATAGGAGAAGAGTACCATAAGAATTCCTTTACAACGAGGGAAGAGTTCTCACAAGGACCAGGCTCATGGAGACTGGTCCCTATTTCAAGATAAAGGGGTGGTTTATGGTCAAACATAGCCCTAGGGCCTTATCACTCTCTTCAACGGCAGGAGTCTGAAGCCCCACATCATGACAGCCCTCTCATGGTTACTCCTCCCTGCGATGCTGGTGACGATAATGATGAGGATAAAGATAGCTACTGATGCTTTGTCAGGACTTTAATCACCAGCTTTACTGAGATTTCTTCATTTAATCCTTCCAACTGTCCCATGAGGTATTCTCATTTTAGAAATGAATTGAACAAAATCTTAGGCTAAGCAACACCCAAGGTCACAGAGCTAGTGAAGACCATTTGAAAGCAAAGTCTGTTGAGGTCTTGCCCACTACACTCTACTGCCACCCACTGTGGAAGTCTCCAAGCCAGATGACATAACCCCCCAACGAAGAGGAATTCATGGCCCAGGCTAGGAGATGGATGGACAGCCCTGAGTGCCTCAATAGCTAGGAGTTCTGTGATTCTAACCCCATGAACACCCGTGTAAAGGACCACTGTTTTAAGTAGAAGGGTTATTTCTCAGAAACAGGCAACTCGAGGGAGCCAAAGTGAGCACAATTAAACCAGGAATGTTGTAGTTCTATTATTCATGATTTTTTTTAAATAAAGTACTTTGGATTAAGTTCTAGCAAAGCAGCAAAAATAAGAATTTTCTCCCATTTCACTCACATCACCTGTTTCTGTTCCCAGAACTCGTAAAATTTCCATTTTCTAATATCATGTTTTACAGAGCCCTTGTCCATAATGTAGACCACATCCTTTTAGCATTTACATCCTAGCAGGTAAATAACATTAATTTTAAGAAGTTCCCATCATATGCTTCTTAAGAACTAGCTAAAATCTATATATAGTGCAAGTGCTTGGGCCGTCTAGACCACCAAGAGGAACTACTCTGCCATGCAACACTGGGTGAAGTTTGTTGAACTGACAGTTCCCTTATATTCACTGATTTCGAAATACCTTGTTGAAATTTCACATCTTAAATTGTGTCTATTTTGCCCACCAAGTGGTTACAGGGACTTACTGGTGGACAGTACAGTCAGATGGCACTCAGTTGTTCAGTCCTGAATTCAGCTCAAGCTTAGGAGCCAGAAAGTCCTACCCTTTGGTAGGAAAGTTACAGAGAGTAACTCATCTGCATTCAGAATATAGTATTTGGTATCTATTCATAGGGTTGTTTTAAGGGGAAAAATAGATCAATATGCGCGACGTGCTCAGGGTCTGAAACATGTAGGTCTTCATTAACATTAATAGCTGTTACCATTGTTGTGGTGGTGGCAGTGGTTATCATGTTCATCTTTCCACATCAGTACATAAAGCTCTGTCTTAGCTTTTTCCTGACTGTGTAGTATTCCGTTGTAAGGATATTTCGTGATTTATTTATTCATCTGTATTCTCTGAATTTCTTAGAATGATTATAATGTATCACATATGTAGTAAGAAAAATAGTTTTAAATATTTTGTAAATATTTCGTTACTTGCAATCACTTGTCCCTGTTGTGTATCAGATACTGAAAGTCCTTATTAAACACACACATTTGTAGATATAAGTGAAGTACTATTTTAGAGTTGCTGAAGAAAGTCTCGCCCAGCTGATCTTTAAATGACAGACAAACCGATTTCCCAATGTTATCACTAATTAAGCATCCCAGAGAGACTAGCACATGATGACACCCCTCTAAAGCAAGAAAATTAGATCTTTCTTTATTCTTTGCAATGTTTAACAGCATCCAGACTACAAACATCAATGTTATGTTCAGCGAGTTAAATGTTATTAAGAACCCCAGTATGAATTTCAGTCCCAGCCCTTATATAATCATGGTGTCCTGGACAGTGTCCCTTTCTATTATACTGCAACGGGCAAGTGGACTGTCTAAGAATCCACATGTTCACATGCAAATAATCATAATTATGTGCCACCTTCATTTGGGAAGTTTTGGGGGCAGCGAAGGGAAGTTCCTATGTATTTTATTATTTAAAAAAATTTATTTTATTGAAGTATAGTTGATTTACAGTGTTGTGTTAATTTCTGCTGTACAGCAAAGTGATTCAGTTACACATGTATACATTCTTTTTCCTATTCCTTTCCATTATGGTTTATCACAGGATACTGAATATAGTTTCCTGTGCTATACAGTATCTTATATATTTTAAATGTGTAAACATGCACATTTAAAATATCACATACACTTTTTAAAGACATATAACAAGTTTAAACCTATTATAATGATCTCTTCTCCCAATATACATTTTTTAAGGCAAATGGAATGTATTACATGGTTGGTTCTGAAATGAAGCAAAAGCTTTTATTTCTCATCGGAGGTTTGAAGGCTTTCTCCAAAATCACTGTAATTGGAACAAGGAGGTCTGTGTTTCTCTTCTAATTATGTGAATAAGTTACAGCTTTGCTCTACATTTTATTGTGTCCTCCCATGACTTCTGGTGTGATGTTTGCCTTGTTCTAATTGCATGGTTCCCCCCAAGGCTTCTGGAAGGCAGGGATGTGCGTGGGAGAAGGTTTATCAGGCCACTTGAGCAACACTTTGCAAAGGGCCATTTCAGTCACTGAACGGGCCCTGAGGCTGGGGAAGGGTTTGTGCACAGTCCACAGTCACACATCACAGCCCCTTCCCGATGGATCAGTTCTACTCTTTGTGGATTAAAGCATCATTGTTATACACTTTACCCAGGGCATTTCAGACTTGTGTCTGTGAACCTGTGAGCATGACTTAGCTCTCTCTGTGTCATTAAGTGGTAACCACG
This sequence comes from Aethalodelphis obliquidens, assembly GCF_003676395.1. Taxonomy (NCBI): domain Eukaryota; kingdom Metazoa; phylum Chordata; class Mammalia; order Artiodactyla; family Delphinidae; genus Aethalodelphis; species Aethalodelphis obliquidens. The sequence continues at coordinate 11,890,266 of NW_020837989.1, forward strand.
CGTGGTAGCAATAGAACTAGTGCCTGGAGTCTGTTCCATAAAACAGAAATGGATGAGAGAGAATTGATGTAATCAATTCCCATTAAGAACTTGCGGTGGGACTTCCCTGGTGGTGCAGTGGTTAAGAATCCGCCTGCCAAGGCAGGGGACACGGGTTCGAGCCCTGGTCCGGGAGGATCCCACATGCCGCAGAGCAACTAAGCCCGTGCGCCACAACTACTGAGCCTGTGCTCTAGAGGACATGAGCCACAACTACTGAAGCCCGCGCACCTAGAGCCTGTGCTCCGCAACAAGAGAAGCCACCACAATGAGAAGCCCGTGCACTGCAACGAAGAGTAGCCCCCGCTCGCCGCAACTAGAGGAAGCCTGTGCGCAGCAATGAAGACCCAACGTGGCTAAAAATAAATAAATAAATAAATTTATTTTAAAAAAAGATTTGTGGTATGATAATAAGCTCCAAAAAGTCTTTAAATTCACAGACTTGGAAGACAAAATGTTTGGATGAAACACCCCTGGCAGTAACAGAGTCTGTCCCCAGGGACCTGCCCCTGCTTAGTCCACGGTAGTGGCTGGTGTTGGAAAGGTGAGGTGCAGTTAAGACAGTGAGTCAGGCTCTGGCAACGATCTTGTGCGGTTGGGAAGGGCTCCATCAGCATGTGTTTGCTACCATCAGAATGGCAGATGGGTAACAAGGAACGCACTCTCCTAAATGGGGACCCAGAGGATACATGCAACAGACACAGCATGTATCAGCTCCTCTGGAAGACGGTGTGCAATCATGGCTTAAGAGCACCAGCCCTACAGGCAGAGGGACAGGAGCTGGAAGCCCTACTTTGCCTCTTCCCAGCTGTGTGACCTGGGCTAAGTTTCAGTTTCCTCATTTGTGAACTAGGGGTCCTATTAGTACCTACCTCCCAGGGTTAGTTGTGAGTACTCATTACAACCAGTACTAAAACATAAGCTGGTCCCCATACGACGAGGCTATTCTATCCCTAGTCCCTCCCCAAACTAACAGCAACAACAGTAACAGTAGCCAGGATTTACCAGCATTTACAAAGGGCAGGCATCGTACTCAGCATTTAGGGCACTATTGAATTTGATCCCCACGGCAAGCCTAGGCAGCTTGTACTATTTGTCTCCCCATTTGCCAGTGTGAAAACAGGCACAGTTTGTTAAATAACTATGGTGATGGAGAGAAGAAATGTCAAAACCTGGACTTGAACCCAGGGTTGAGTGACTTCAGAGGCTCCCCTCCTGAGGATACTGCCTCCAGTGATGCAGAAAGCAATTAGAACAGGCAGAAGTAACTTCATACACAACTGGCGGGCTCAAGCATGTGCTAGGCTCATGCAGTTAAAAATTAATTTTTACCCTGAAAAATATTATTTCTTTAAATTATATTTTCTCCCTTCAATTTCTTCCTTCTCATGTCATAGTGATCACTGACCTGGGGGTATTTCAAAGGGAGTGGGTACTGCTGAATGAGGAAGGAAAGTACAAATTTTAAAACATTAGAGGATTGGTGAGGGCTATCAGAGAACTTTGCTGGACTCCCACAATCCCCAAATTATAACTGGAAAAATACAACTTACCTCTAAAAACTATTTTTTCTTATTGTGTGCTTATTATAGCAGTGAATAAATAACATCCTGCTCTTTTTTATCTTCTGGACACTTGTTTTCGTTCATACAACAGTTCATTTCTACCACCCCCTCCAAGCTCTCTCCTCCCTCGATGTTGCCTATCCCACAAATAGTACCACCATTTGCCTAGTTGCTCAGGACAATTTCTAGGAATGTTGTTTGATTCCTCTCTTGCACACCCCACATCCAATCCATTGACCAATCCCTACCTCTCCCACTTTCCAAACTACTTCCAAGGTCATCACACGTGTCTAGACCAGCGACCCCTGTTGCCTTCTAACTGACCTCCTGACTTCTGTCCTTATTTCCCTGTCTCTCTGATTCTCCAAACAATAACCAGTGATCCTTTTAAAAAGAGTTTTATCATATCATACCTTTGCTCAAAACCTTCCAATAGCTTCCCATCACACTCAGGATAAAATCCCAAGACTTATCCAGGGCTACAAAATCCTATATGATCTTCCCCCCTCCCCCACTGCCTCTACAATCTTCATCTCCACCACTTCCCACTCTCTACCCTGCTTCCCACATCCCAACCTCAGGAACTTCAGGACCCCACTCTGAACTCACTCATCCCTCTGTCTGGAGCCCTCTGCTCCCATATTGTACACATGACTTGTTTTCATGCAGATCTCTGCTTTATTTTCTCATGATCTGTCTCTCCCATCAGAATGAAACTCTACGAGAGCAGGGGACTTTGTTTACCTTGTTCATTGCTGAGGTTCCATGTTCTAGTACAGTGTCTGTACATAAGAGACAGGCGCCATAGGTGAGATTAAAAATTACACTAGCAAATGTAAAACTACACCTGCAATAAGTGCATGTACTAGTCAGGATAAGCCGGGTTATGCTGCAATAAAAAACAACCCCCACATCTCAGTCATCTCAAATAAAGAATTGTTTCTCTCTCACATTATGTGTCCATCATACTCCAGTGGAAACGGGAGATGGTCTCTGCCCAGGTCACCCTCACTCAGCAATAAAGGCTGACTAAGTTTTTACAATTGGACAATTCCAAGTCCATGGCAGGGAAGAGAGATTAGAGCAAACTGGACTGTTTCTTAAAGGCTTTTACAGGGAACTGATACATGTTTCTTCTCCCATTTCATGGGCCAAAGCAAGTCATATGGCCACACTTAACTCCATGGAGGCAAGGGATGCCTGGTCCAATTTTGTCCCTAGATGGCGGGGAAGCAGAAGTACAAAGTGTCTGCAAAGTCTGAAAACATAGGAGAATCATAATGAACAGTTTATTAATATTACAATTTGTGAGAGAATTATATTTTCTTGTTTCCAGACTTCTGAATACCTTGCATTTGATCAGCAGCAGTAATGACCCTCACCATGCTATGCAAAAAATGTCCTTTTCATCTATAGTGACTCTGAAAATGTAGAATAGGGATCTGACCCCTATCTTTGGGAAGTGATGTTTAAGCCAATATCTGAAGGATGTGTAGCTAGAGGGAGAAGGAAGACTTCTTGGGCACTGGGCCTGGGGTAGCCGGAGGATAGTAGGAGAGGCAGCAAGACAGACAGGCAGGACCACAGCTCTGTGCGATGTGCATTTGTGTGTGTCTGGGGGAGAGTGTATGCCTGTATCATTTTTACAAAACAAGTATCAAACTCAAATTGTTTCATAGCCTGTTTCTTTAAACTTAACCAATATATCACAAACAACTTTCCTTGTCATTATAAACACTAATACAACTTATTTTTAACGACAGCATAGAATACCATTATACAGCCAAATCATAATTCATTTAACCCATCTCCTATTGTTCAGTTTTGAAATGGCTTCAATTGTTTTCATCCCGTAAATGACACTACAGAAAAGACTCTTGTAATTCATTCTTTGCAGTCTTCCGCTCTTATTCACTCTGAATACGTTACTCAAAGCACAATTACCAGGTAAATGGGTACACACAATTTTTAAGCATTTTTTTTAATGAATTGACAAATCATCTTCTGAAAAGCTTCTGTCACTCTGCACTCACACAACCAATATGGCTTTACTTTAAACGTTAAGATGTTTGAACCTTATTGTATTTCACTATTTTCTAGCACAACACATTATACTAGAATCAAGGGAAAGAGTTGGGAGGAGAGAGATCTCCAAGTGCACAGGAATATTTCATTGAGACAAAACAGCAAAACTCATCTATCAGACAATAGTTTCCAGTAAGTACTCATCATCGCATCCACAGTATAGATCTCTCTGGCAGCAAACATTTAGGGGCCATATAATTCAGGAGTCATTGTCAAAACAGATCAATGGGTCCAGTACATGATAACAAGCTTCCACCCGCAATTGACAGCTGGGGCGTCTGTGCCTCTCTCGACCAACCGAGAGACCTGGACGGTGAATGGCAAATCACCACTCAGCCCTCAGTGGGAGGCGGCGCTTTCTTCCAGCCCAGCCCTGAAGCAGCGGAAAGGGAAGCAGTGTGGCTTTGTGGTTAGATTAGAGGACTGGGCCATTAGAACTTCATGTCCTTTTTGGGCTCTGCCAATGACTTCTCCCAGGGCCTCAAAACTGTCGCTCTCCTTTTTTTTAGTGGTAAAATAGAGACAGCAATGCTAGCCTCTTCCTCAGAAAGAAGACATCTGAGTGTTTACTTTTTTTTTTTTTTTTTTTTCCCTGAGTGTTTACTTTTAACATGTCTGGGCATCCAGAAAGGAAACTTTGTTGCCAGGGCAATTAATTATTTTAAAAAACCACTATTGTGTCAGAGATTCTGTTATGTCACTTTAGAAAAATCTAGGTTTCATGGTCATGTAAAGAGAGCAAATCAAAATGAAGGCACCGATGAAAAATAAGGGATGTGGCAAATTGTCTTTTCTTTGTGCCACAGTGAACCAGTCAGCAAAGTGATATTAAAATAGGAAGCCTGTTAGAAGTATGAAAACAATGTAAAAGAAATACTTTTTATAATTATGGAAAGATAGCAACTTATTGTTGAATGAAAAAGGTAATGAAAGCAACACGATCAACATGATTCCACGTTTAAAATCTTTGCGCACCTATATACGTAAATACATTAAACACAGAGAAAAACTCTAGAGGCACACAGTTATTAAGTGGTTGTATGTGGAGTATCACGTTCTTCCTTTTGGCCAATCTCTATTTTCTGATTTTTGTACAACGCACATACATTACTTGAGCGCTAAAAATTACTTTAAAGTAAATGATGACTATTTTAGAGGGCAATGATCTTTGTGAACCTAAACAGCGAATAAACCGGGAAGCTTTCATATTATGTATATGAACATGATCCAAAACTGAGTAATATGAAATATTTGTTTTCATTGGAAAGATGTAAGTAAATCAAAGGGAGAAGGCATTTCCTGACTTGGAAGTAGACATATTCGGGGCCCTGATGAGGAATAGTTATTGACTTTTGTATCACCACTTAGAAAACTCTGTCTCCAGATATTCTTATAGATCAGTCTCCTTCTCTGCAGAAGATATAGAATTTAGTCTCAGTCACAGAGCCGATTATCTCTTCATGTTATACTAGCAGTCACCAACCCAGCCCCCAGCACCACACTCATGTAAGTCTGGAGGCTCTCATGGCCCATGAATACCAAGTACAAGCCTATAGTGCCAAGTGACATAAAGCTAAGTGTGGTGGATCCACGACTATGATGGTAACAAGCCCATATATGGCAGCTCCTCTCGTACACTGCTTGCGAAGCGTGCCAATGAAATGTGGAAAGAATAGAATGAACAACTATTTTTAACGTGACCATCTTCCATTCCCCCTTCTGCTGTTCTACACTTCAACTTTGCTTTGGGCAGCTAGCCCTTCCCGAGTGGAGGCAATCTTGGTGGGACTGTCAGTCAAGAGCCTTGCCCTCTTCTGGGCGATGGTTTGGTATAGAACTCAAGGTCAGCCGGGCCCCTGTTTTCTCCATGAACACTGTCCTGAGTGGACTGAGAAGGGCTGTAGGAGCTCACTCACCACAATTGCAACACCCGAAAGTTGGGTCCCTTCCTTCCTGTTGCTTCAGAACTGCCTGGTTTCTGCCATTCCTCGAGATTTTCAGGCTTTTCTTCAATTCTGTATGCTACTCTATATTTCTAGTAGTTCCATTTTTCTTTCCGTTAACCAGATTTAGTTTCTATTGCTCACAACCAAGGAACCCAAAGAGATACAAAACCCCCTTTCCATGGACCACTTTCACACCCAGCCCTTTGAGTCTTTGCAAAGTCACAAGATGATACTGGGTAATGGCACATATGTGCCTGGAGTCTGGTGGGAAAAGGTCAGAAAATATCTATTATTCCCGGGAAATAAAATGAATACATACTGTATATATATACATATACGTATATACACATAATACATATATAGTGCTCTGAAAATAGCACACTTTTGAAATTAAGATGAGTCTACCAGCACCATCTGCTATAAGAAGAAAAACATTCTGATGTACAACTAATGCAAAATGAACAGAAATCCTGGAAAACGTAACCCAAAGCAATGATGATGGAGCAACAAAGTTTTGTGACCCCACCACGTAAAAAGCTCTGAAAGGGAGAAGAGGGTAAAAGAAGCAAAGATGGGATGATATAACATACAAACCGCTCTAGGCTGAGAATCAAAAACGCTGGTCTTTAGGATGGAATGATAAAGCTGTTGACTCCAGGTATTTCTAAATGGCAACACCGAGATCTAGAAAGGAGACAGTATTATTCCTCAACCGTCTCTGTCTTTGTCCAAATTCCCAGAAGAGAGTCTGGCTGATTCTGCCCTCCAGTGACTGCCTTCCCCTAGGTCAGGTGTCCCCCTATGGTTTAATCACCTGCGGCCACAGGAGGACAAGGTCATGTCATATAAAACATGATGCAGAAGCCCAGGCCTGGGGGAGGAGAGAACACTTACGAAAGGGGAAAGGGGTGTCTTCTGCAGCAGGGTAATTTTAGAATAATAAGGGGATCAGAAAACAGGTCCCCAGTTCCCAGGCTAAGGTTTCAACCACCAGACCACATCATCACTTAGAATACGAGGTTTATGATAGAGAGGGTCGCGTTAGATAATTTCCAAAGCCCTACCAGCAGTACAGCACTGTGGTAAAGTTTAAGTACAGTTTGAGGATTACTTTGTTAGTAAACAAAGAACACTTATTCGCAGCCTACTTTTCAATGGGAGTAGGTATATCGCGTGGTGATATAGGGCAGATTTGGGAGTCTGATGCCCAAGCTCAATCCTGGCTCTCCAGTGTACCTCCAGTTCCACATAAGCTCTCCGATGCTACCTCATACACTTATTATGAGGGATACATGAAATAACTGATGCAAAGGCCTTGTTGCAATGCCTGGCATATTTTTGTTGTTGTTGAAGTACAGTTGATTTACAGTGTTGTGTTAATTTCCACTGTACAGCAAAGTGATTCAGATATATATATATATATATATACACACACATCCTTTTTTAAAAATATTCTTTTCCATTATGGTTTATCATAGGATACTGAATATAGTTCTCTGTGCTATATAGCAGGACCTTGTTTTTTATCCATCCCATACTTAATAGCTTACATCTGCTAATCCCAGCCTCTCACTCCATCCCTCCCCCAACCCCCTCCCCCTTGGCAACCATCAGTCTGCTCTCTATGTCCGTGAGTCGGCTTCTGTTTCGTAGATAGGGTCATTTGTGTCATATTTTAGATTCCACTTATAAGTGATATCATATGGTATTTGTCTTTCTCTTTCTGACTTACTTCACTAAGTACAATAATCTCTAGTTGCATCTATGTTGCCGCAAATGCCATTATTTCATTCTTTTTTATGGCTGAGTAGTATTCCATTGTATATAGGGACCACGTCTTCTTTATCCATTCATCTGTCGATGGATTTTTAGGTTGTTTCCATGTCTTGGCTATTGTGAATAGTGCTGCTATAAACATAGGGGTGCATGTATCTTTTTGGATTAGAGTTTTGTCTGGGTATATGCCCAGGAGTGGGATTGCTGGGTCGTATGGTAATTCTACTTTTAGTTTGCTGAGGAACCTCCATACTGCTTTCCACAGTGGCTGTACCCTGGCATTTTATTTTTATGAGTTATAAAAATTCCACTACTGTTATAGCAGAAATAAATGTATGAATAAAGGCATTTCTCTCTCTCTGCCTGATTTCAGTTTTTAATCCACCATAAACTCATAATCTGATATCATCCTTTTGCGATTATGAATCTGATCTCGGAAGTAATTCTTTATTATGATGACCTCTTAGGTGAAAGTGGAATGAACAAGCCAGATATCCCTATTTCATGGTATAAGCATTGATAATTGATTTTTTTTTTTTTTTTTAGGTGATGAGGGAAAAAGAAGAACAGCTCTCCCTAAACCTTGATTCACACAGTGAATATTAACATTAACCCACCCCCTCCCCTCAGCTCTCCCGCCTCTATCCCCAGGGCCTCCCTCCCTTCCTCCTTCCTGTTTGCATCTCCCTAGCATTGTCCCTGCTCCTGTGATGTACCCTCGCAGGACTATCTTCAAGAGCCGAAAAAAATACACTTTTTATTGATTTCATTTCATATACATTTATGCTGTTGGTTGGCTGCTTTTATGTCACACCCAACCTTCAGAATTCAGATTGGATATGTCATGCCACGGTGTGCAGGAGGCCTGCAGAGAAAGCGCCCCTGGATTTTCATGGGAGCCGAGTACATTCAAAGGAAGAATTTTGCTTTCGGTGTATTTAACATTGTTTGCCTAGAGTGCTGCCTCCACAGGGGCGAACATCTGTGTAAGACAGCAAGGAGGGGAGCGCCTGGCCTCGGCCCTGCTGAGAACAAAGCCAGGACACCTGAGAATGAAAGGGCTCCCATCCTTCAAAGCTTTCCTAAGCCGGCAACCCTTCTCATTCCCCTGCGTATGCTGACAGTTTTACTACCTCTGTCTGCCTCACTAAACTGCTCATCCGCAGCATCGTTGTGCCAGTTTACAAACTCGGTATAAGTGGCATCATACTGTGTGCAGCCCACCGCCACCTGCTCTTACGGATCAGAGTTCTGTCTCTGAGATTTATCCACATCCCTCCAGTTCATTCATTTCAATAGCTGTAGAGCATGTTGTTGTTCATAATGTTTTATTTCTTAAGCTGAGTGATGGGTACCTCTGGTGTTTGCTGGATTCTTTTCTCAACTTTATAGGAAGTCAGAAATATTTCATGATTTAAAAAACTAAAGTCAGTGCTGTATTTCAGGTTCTCCTGGACACATAATACTTCTGGCAGTAACACGTGGCTGTCCTGGTAGCAGAGTGCAGCTGCCCACTCACCCACTTTCCTGCCTCTGTAGGCTTGAGCCCGGCAACTCACAGTTCTGTGATAATACCTAGTTGTGTTTACTGAACGTGGATGCTGTGCCAGGCGCTGTGCCATGTGCTTTGAGAGGCTGATCTCACTTAGTCCTCATAACAATACTACGGGGTTGGGGGGTGTCATTTTTATCCTGTGTTGATAGCCCAGAAATTTGGTGGCATGGCCAACATCTGACATGTAGGCAGGTACGGAGCCAGTATTTGAAAGCAGGCCTGTCTGACCCCAGGATTCGTGTTCTCACCACTATCCTGTATTTTTCCATAGTTGAGAGAGGGCGGGGTACCATCGCCTTGGTCTGGACGCTCTGTTTGTCTGTTCCCTCCTCAAGAGACTCTCACCCAGATTTTAAATATGCCGATTTCATATTTTCATGTTGGTTACTTCTTTTATTTTCTAATAGAGCAGGAACCTTTAAAACGTGGCAGTGACCTAGACACTAAGAAGGCTTGCCTGGGCTCTGGGGGAAGGGGAAGGGGAAGGGCCAGGGTCTTGTAGGTCACTCTGTGTGCAGGCAATCCCCTCCGGTGCCCTGGAGAACCCTCAAGCTGTTGACAGCCAGACAAAAAGAAGCCTCCTGCATGGTTCTTTATTCACTATCTGTAGAAGGGCCTAATAGAAGGTAACATGAAAGATAACTGGTTTTGTTTGTTTGTTTTTACCTTATGTCCAATCCAAATCAGCACTGGCTGTGGATGAGTAGCTACTGAAAATTGCTATTGCAGGACCAAGCTGACAGGTGACACCTCTCAACCTCAACCTTCCCCCCAAACCTGCTCCAACAGCCCTGCAGCTATTCATTCTATTCTGCGGCTGTGCTACCAAACTCCAAACCACTGGGTGAGAAAAGGAAATAAACTTCACGCCTCTGAAAAAAATCAGTATTTTATTCATCAATCAGTTGGACAAGATTGCTTCCTAGCCAAGGATCTGACCCACTGTTTCAATACTTCCAAATGTTCTGAGGAGGACCACTGCTTCTTCTAAAAGACAGCTGTAACTTCAGGCACTTGTGACAAAATCTGGGTGAATTATTAGACAATTTCATGTTGGTTTACAGAGTGATGAAAACAAGCGCCTCGAAGGATAGCATATGTTATAAAGAGATGGAGCCTTTCAGTTATAAAAGACGTATCAATCAGGGGAAAGCAAATACAAGTTAAAGTTTGATGAGCAATTGGATATGAACTGGTACTAACTCTGCTTTCTACGGCACTTTGATGTGGAGTGGATCGTAAACATGGTAAGCGATGCCAATAATGTATATTCACTTCAATACAACTTTAAGGCACCATTGATTAAAGAAACCAATATCGCGTTGGAGTTGTGAGTGTGCTGGTGTGCACTTCCCCTGTCGTGCACCTTCACCCAACTCTTGCCACGAGGTCTCTCAGCCACAGCCTGCCAGCTACGTTGCAGTTGGTTAGACAGCTGAGAGTTATCGCCTAGTTTTTTCTTTATGAACCCACTCTAAATCATAGTGGAAACAAATTTCACAGAAAACTAGGGCTTTCTGCTTTTCTCCAGAGTTTTTTCAATGAGCTGCCTAGTCTTTTCTGAATTTAGACAGCAGGCTCAAAAAAAGGAATGCCGTCTCAATGTCATTAAGTAGACACTCAATAGACATTATGGTGTAGTCCTATAAATAGCCAACACACTTTATGTCAAATATAACCCGACACATTTTATCTCAAATGTCAAAGTAATTTTTCTCCGATTACAAAAATGCAAAAGTGATATATGATCTCTAGTAAAAGAAGAAAATAAAAACTGTCTTCTTTTGTCAATTAAACTGGGAACTAACTAGATAATCAGTTCCATGGTGTCTTTTTCTCCCTTAACAATCCATTTGGACAATTTTATTTCATCTTACCTGGATTCATAGCCGAGTTCTGCCATTTCTTCACTGTGTGACCCTGGGCGTATTATTTAATCTCTCTGTGCTTTAGTTTCTCATCTGTAAAGTGGGGATAATAATATGCACCTTAAGGATTATTGTAAAATTCAATGAAACATTTTTAAAACGTCCTTTAAAACTATTATTTAACACTTAGCACTATGCTTAATGTGCTCAAAAAGTTAGCTATTTTCATTACGACAACATTAGTTGTAATGGATGGCTCTATTCAGCTGTATTGCCAAACTATAATTTATTTAATCAGTCTACTAATAGTGCTGGTCTTTCAGGTTGACACCAACATTTCTCTTTAGTGCTGTAACAGAAAGTGGGGTCCGGCTGCTCGCCGCTTAAAAACCAATAAAGAGGCAAAGGCTGGTGGAATGGAAAGTTTGCTTTATTTTGGATACTGGCAACTGCAGGGGGAGGGCGGTCGCCTGTCCAGAGGCCGACTTCCCCCCACTGACAATCAGTGGGCAAGAGCTTTTATAGACAGAGGGAGGGGGCTACATGCAGAAACAGTACAGTCAGCTCTGACAGTCATCTTGAAATTGGTCATCGGTGGTCTGACCAGCGTCATCTCGATTGTTTAGGTACAGTTAATCTTCAGTTCCAGTCGGTTTGTTTCCATCTCTTTGAGGCCAATTCCCGGAACTGTGGCAGCTTATGTCATGGCTACAGCCTGGTCATCATGTAGTCAACTTTTTCCACCTGGTGGGGTTCTCAGCATCTACAAGACAGCTCACAGGATGTGGCTCAGAATATTATCTAATAGCCCTTGAGAAGGAACTAAAGGGCCTTGACTATACTTAATGACGAAACTATTATTATTTGGTCTCCTTTGACAGTTTTCCTGTTTCTGCATTTTCTCACTTCTCTGATTAAACTTATTCTTTTGCTAAAATTTTTCCACAGACAAAAGGCAGGTGGAGGACATGGGGGGCAAAGGACCATAGGGTCCTGCTTGGTTTCAGTGCCTAGCACTGTTACTTTGGAATCAATCTTCAGAGGCCACCATGGCTAGGAAAACATCTAAGAAACACAGCTTTCCTTGCTTGCAGTGGTTGCCATTACTTAGAATTTTAGCAAAGCCATAAAGGAGATATACTTTATCACTACATTGGAGGCACTTACTTCTGTATTGTACACTTATTCTACTAGCTTTTTTGTTGTGTTCTTAAATCAACCACAATTTGCCTTTGGTTGGGTGAAGTGTAGCCCAGTTTAGAGCTAGGCTGAATAATTTCTGAAGATTCTTGGGAAGCCCAAGAGGGTACTTTGTTGATATTTGGGCGGGGGGAAGCTTTGCCTATTCTGGGTGTCAGAACCACACAAACCCTGATGTGCATTTGATTTTTTTTATAGAAGGAAATGTAACTATTAATTAGGCTAAAGAGCTTAGGGAAGTATTTTACTGGGCTATTTCCCTCAGAACCTATATTTTTATTGTCTGCCCATTAATTTGAACAGATTATTTAAAGTGCGTGTGCATTAATAAATAGCAAGGGAGGGAACTAAAGACTAAACTGGGGCAAGGGTTCTGTCTGCTTATCAACCGAGAGGAAGCTCCCAGCTGGTAATGACACGGGGCCATTTCACAGCAAAGGGAAGAAAGGGATCAATGCAGAGACAGAGGGGACCTTTGGGTTTTGGATTTGTTTGATGAAAAGGCAGGTGTATTGTAATATTTTATAAATATTTCAATACAATAAATAGTTACTACTTGCATTAAATTAAAAAAAAAAGGCAGGTTTGTGTGGAAATGAGGGAAACAGGTCACAGAACAGACAACTTGTGATGGAAGGCCCTTAGCAAACAAAAGACATATGTCGTATCTCATTAAAAGAGGTTTCTTTTTATTCATCTATGAACTCAAATGTCATAATTTTCCATCAAAAGTAAATGATCTGTTTTCAAAATAGACAGTGAGTTCCTTTTCCTTAGATCTTCTCTTAATTCAAGAAATATATCTAACGGTAGTCTAACAAGAGTTGGTTTCAGAAGAAATTAATGAGGAACAGCCATTAATTATTTATGCTCTGAAACAGTAGGTCTGCTAATGTTTCTGCTAATCACCAAAGCTAGACAGATGTATCTTCATAAAGACAATCTTGAAGAATAGAATGAGTATAAAAGAGGCACAAATAGAAAAAATACATAAATATATAGTGATGACAGGAAACAAAAACAGGGGATACATCACTGCCCCCGAGACAATGTTTGTTTAAACTGCAAGGCACAATAAAATTACCAGCGCAAGTTCTGTTCACATTTTCCAATATTTAAGGATTATATTAAGCAATAATAATACGAGATGAATGTAGAGGGCTAAAGCTAACTCTGGAGAACGAAAAGAATGAGCCTGTCCCTCTTGAAAACAGCATTTAGAAAACTGCCCAATTTCCAGTAAATATTCTAAAAGCAGCCTCTTTCATGGAGGTTATATAACTAGTAAGGCTGTAAATTTCTAAATCATCATATACAATTCTGAATTGATTCAAACCTCCATTTTTGCCTTCATACAAAATCTATTGGCTCCTTTTCTGAGTTGCAAACTTTGTGTTAAGGCAGCCCCTGCAGTTCTGTGAGCCGCAGTATGGGAATTGCTGTTAAAGTGGGGACATTTCTGAGAGCTGGACCATCTGGCTCTTCCACTTAATAGCTTTGTAACTTGGACAAGCTGGCCTCTCAGTACCTCAATTTCCTCATTGGCAAAATGGAATAATAAGAGGACCCAAGTCAAAAGGTTATAAAATGAATTCTCAGGACAACCCAGTTTACGGAATGACAGGACTGGGTCTTCTACACGGAATTCACATTCTGTCCGGCCACAGCTTTTGTGATGGATGGATAGTGACAGCTCCACCTTGCCTGCTAACTCATAGTCTCAGTCATGATGATGTTTCTCATCATCCTTTGAGCAGAACACAGTTCCCCTCACGTTCCACAGAAGGTGTGCAAAATGGTTGTGTCAACATGGGGAGCTGGTAGGAGACTGGTTTGCTAACCCTGTCCTTTTTCCAGTGCCCCTCTCCCGACCCACGCTGGAGACTACGGATGAGATCTTTTCAAAGGCCCTTGTACCACTCAGACCTTGGATCCAAAGGGTCACGGGGAATGACCCCTCTTTGGGATGTCCTGCCTGTTGAAATATACCTCATCAATATATGGAGTGATCCTAGGAAGTACTTCTCATGCTGCCTGCCAGAATCACTTGGGGAAGTTAAAAAAGTTTTAATTTAAATTTTAAAATATACTTATATTGAGTGTGTGTGTGTGTGTGTGTGTGTGTGTGTGTGTGTGTATACTCAAGCCCCTCTCTAGGATTACAGAAATAGAATCTTTATAGCTGCAGCCCAGTAACCTGTATTTTTAAAGTTCCCCAGAACCTTCTGGCGTGCAATCAGATGTTGGAGCTTCTACTCCAAGGCAGGGATTCTCAACACCTTGTGTCAGAGCACATTTGCATGTCTCGCATCATTTGCTGTGATTTAGAGTGTCCACATTTATGAAAGATCCGTTGTCATAAATTAGGGTGGATTTGAGGTTATCCCCTATAATGAAGTCACTCTCCCTCACTCGCACTCTCTAATGTTTTCTTGCATGGAGAGAAGAGGAGTTATATGGCTGGGGCATAAACCGGCATCCTGTCTAATCTCTGCGGGTGTCTCGAATGAGCGAGTGCCACTGATGGGCCATTAGTGAATGTGGTTGAAATACTGCTTTACTTACCAGAAAAAATAAGGGGTGGGGTGCTATTTTCAGTAGCTCGCACAATACATGCACAAGAGCAGAGCGTGCTGCTCAGGTAATTATGCGTCACCCACCAGGTGGGGCAGGGCAGACCCTGCCCTCGCTGCAGCAGACCAGCATCATGTTCTCGTGTGGGCCAGAATGACTGTCTCCCCTTTCACACAAGAATCTCTCTCACTGGCAAGAATCCGCCCTGCCGCCACAATCAACCTCTCTTTAACACCTCTGTCCGTTTTCCCTCTGTGCCTACTCAGCTGAGATGGCTTCAGCCAAGAACCCACACAAATAGTAGAGGAAATAGACATGAAACAAGACAAGGATAACAGATTCCTTTAGTATCCATCCTTCTGCTGCTTTCTACCATCCCCTGTACCTACTCCTTTAGCATCAATGAACCCTGGACCAGTCACCAGGTTGTGGAATCAAAATAGAAATACCACAAAGACGGACTTCCCTGGTGGCGCGGTGGTTAAGAATCCGCCTGCCAATGCAGGGGACACGGGTTCGAGCCCTGGTCCGGGAAGATCCCACATGCCACGGAGCATCTAAGCCCGTGCGCCACAACTACTGAGCCTGAGCTCTAGAGCCCATGAGCCACAACTACTGAGCCCATGCACCACAACTATTGAAGCCCTCGCGCCTAGAGCCTGTGCTCCGCAACAAGGGAAGCCACTGCAATGAGAAGCCGGCGCAACGCAATGAAGTGTAGCCCCCGCTCACCGCAACTAGAGAAAGCCCGCGCACAGCAACGAAGACCCAATGCAGCCAAAAATAAATAAATAAATAAATTTAAAAAAAAAAAAAAAGAAAGAAAGATATACCACAAAGAGAGGAGAGCCTATTACCTAAAACCAAGCTCTCTGGAAGTAGCACATTAGCTCATTTGTCCAACGTGGGGAAAACATGCAGGAGCTGGGCAAAGCGTACACGCCCTTAGCTGTACTAACAAAATCAAACCCACATGCTGCCAAAGCTTTCTGTGTCACTTCTATGTTTTATTAAACAACACGACCTGTCGGGCCATGTAACTGGCACTGCTTTCTGTACTCAGACCAACTGAATCCAAAGAGCCACTCAGATATACGGCAACAGTATATTTAGGTCTTTCTACCCACACTGGTCACATTTCCATTTCTCTCTCTACACATTTCTAACCCGAAGGACGTGCTTATTTGCCATGTGATCTGTAAAAACACATAAACTCTCACAGTGCAGAATGGAATTAATCTGAAGGAGAATCACACTCTATAAACCATAAAAATGAAAAAAGGTGGAAGAGATACATATTTGCTAATTACCCAAACTTGGTAATACTCATGTTTTGTACCACATTAAAGCAAAATTTTCTAATTTGCCTATGAAGCTATTCAAAATTACAATTTCCAGACCACGCTTCCATTTCAGTGATCTGCACAAGCTTCTGCTCAGGTATTTTTACTTTAGGACAGATACTATCACCTTTAAAAAGCAACGTCCAGAATTACACCCATTACTAAAATACCTGCAGAGTGTATTGCAATAACAATTAAACCAGCTAGTGGGAGAAAGGAAGAAAATTAAAGAGCTATTCCAGAATTTCTCTTCTTCCCAGTGTTGCCAGGCTCTTATTGCTTGAAAGGAGATAATTCTTATAAAAATCTGAACTGATAAGTTTACGCAAAATCAACTCATATGAGGGGAAAGAATCTTCCCTCTGTGTTTATCGTGTAAGTTAATATACCCCTTAAACAAATGGGCAGATGACACTCATTTGTTCCTGACACAATGCAGTTGGTGCTAAGTTCTTCAAAAATTCTGTAAGTTACTTTTTAGTATAAGCACCAATGCATAGAGTGACAACAGTAAATGATCTTTTCTTCAATAAACGCCCCAGCCTCTCTCATAACCTGTTATTCCAGGGTGAAAAGTACTATAACATTGTAAAGGTTTGAATGATTTCATAATTCTTAGGTTTGAAAAAAGCTCTGTGTGTGGGTTATAAGAGTGGCTCATTTTTCTTCTGCTGTGCTTACCCTTTGGGGTTACAGTGTAGTATTAGAATGGAATCCACAGATAATATTCATTACCCGTGGAAAAGGTCCCTTCACCTAATGTTCCAGATCTAGTCCAGATAGAGCCAGTACCAAAAAGTTCACACCTGCTATCCCCCTGCTTTAATTTTAAATTTGAAGTGCAACTCCGCCCATGGCTTCTGGGTATTCACATTGGGTTAGTCATTCCAACAATAAGAAAGAATCTTGGTTTCTTCAAGCATGGTACCATCATGGCAGTGAATTAAGCATGGTGCCCCTGGAGATCCCTGAGAGAAGCCTGTTGCTATGACCTCCTTTCTTCCTGAAGGGGAATCCTTTGTTACAGGGAATAGGTTAAAAAAAAAAAAAAAGAAGACAAAATCCTGCAGGTTTACGAATAGAGAGATGATGTCCTGAGGCAGTGTAAAATAGAGATGTGGAAAGAGTCGCAAAGGAGAAAGTCTCCCTCTGGTCACTTTAATAGTGGAGTAAAGTCCGAAGTGAGGAGGGGAAGCGAGAGAGGGAAGGTGCCATCCTAAAACATGTATATTTTCAGTCTGAGTGTTTAAAACATTTTTATCTTAGACTCCCCTGGAGGTCCAGTGGTTGGGACTCCACACTTTCAGTGCAGGGGGTGCAGGCTCGATCCCTGGTGGGGGAACTAGGATTCCCTCCTGCCGAGCGGCGTGGCCAAAAAACTCCCAAAACTTTATCTTCCTGAATGTTCAATAAATCAATACGTTTGCTTAAATAATAACAGTAGAACCCACTAAAAAAGAAATGTTTAGGAGTTTTAACGTGATTCTTTTCACACACTTGGATGATAATTTTACAAAGAGCTGGAGAAATTGACAGCTTGCTTTTAAATATTTTCGGCCTTTTACGCAGAAACACCAAACCCATGAACGATGCGTTTATTTCACATAATTTGTACTAGTGATATGTCTATTCAAGAGCTAATTCCACTGTCCTCCAAATATATTCTTTATGAAAAATAGTTTCATTAATTTTTCTATTTAAAATGTTTTCCCTTTGCCACACCCTAAAGCATAATTCACTGACCACAATTTAACAATTTTAACAGAATTGTTAAAACAAGGAAAAAAATCTCATTTTGCATAAAGAGATTCACACTAAGAGATTCACACTTATCCAGCGGGAGCAGATCATATGGCAAAAAACAGAACAACCAGTAGAGGGTGATTCTGAAGTATTGGCTCTGTTAAGTAAATTCCCAGATCAAAGGGCTTGAGACTTTGGGGGAATACTTAGGCTTTTCTGTGGTACATCACATAAGTATATATAATACTTTTGTTCTTCTGTGGAAGACTGGTAAGGGGATTCTAGACAGGAAATGGAGCCCCTTCACCCATCTGCAGTTAGAGGCTTGTAAGACGGTCAGAACATGCTGACCGTCTACCACGAGGTAGTTGACCCACCTTGTGGCTACGTGTAATGTTCACTAACAATTGCTAAGGATTAGGAAATGTCAGTACCTAGAGTCTGGTTGTCTTTATCTACTTGATTAATGTGATATATTAAAGAAATATAAAGATGCAATCTCAGGTATGAAGTATTCCCTTCTCTTTTTTCCAACATTTGCTAAGCACATTTATTTAGGTGATTCCACAAGATTTAATAACCAATGTAAGAAATTCACTTGTAGTTGAAAACAGCTCCATTCAGAGATACTATCTCATTTAATGCTTATTGCCATCCTGCGACCATTAAATGGGCTCTGTTATTATAAGGCCCATTTTATGAGTAAACTGAGCATTCAAAGGACTAAGCAATTAACCTCAGCTCACACAGCTATTGGGACGAGAGCACAGTACCAAGCAGTGGTTACAAGCCATGCTTTGAAGTCAGATGTATTGCGGCTTCAAATCTTGGCTTTGCTTTGAGACGGTGACCTGCCTGTGCCTCAGATTTCCCTTGGACAGAAAGGGAAAAATCATAGTATACCTTGTAGAGTAAATAAGAATGCTTGAAACCATACAGCACAGTGAGTCACATGATGAGCACTGAAATCATAGCCAATAGTATTTTGACACCAAGGCTAGGGCTCTCTTGACCCCTGAAAGGCTGAGGAACACCTCAGTTGTGGGAGAGGAGTTACCTCCATCAGACCTGTAGGTCCTTGGAGTTCTGCTTGCCATGCCTCTCTGACTGGGAACAGTGACATTAAACGTACAACACAAAAATGGTACCATGCTTAAAGAAACCAAGATTTAAACTGAAAAACAACAATTTATAGGAGCACATCAGGGAATAAAAATAGCCTTCACAATTCCCTTTCCAAGTTTACAATTATTTCTTCTTAGCACCATTAAAATTTGACTGTGGCGAAATGAAACAAAAATTCCCTAAATAAAAGGCAGAAATAGGTTTTTCCTTATGACCTCTCCTGGTTTTTCAAGTCATTTTTTCAACGGTTAATAAAGGGCTTCTGCATGCAGGCTATTTTTCCTTGTCTCATGTTTTCTTAATTTTTTATTTATGGCATACACAAAAAAAAAACCCATTATGTTTCTGGGCAAAAACGGTCAAGGATTGCCCTACAAAAATGTTGAACACTATCAAAAGTCGTTGTACTTTTCTCCTATTTTAAGTGTGCAAATTTTCTTTGGATTCTGATTCACGTAGGCCACAAAGAAAGAAAAACAAGTGAAACTCTCTACTGTAACCAGTTCTTCCACCCTGTCTATGAAGCATCAAGCTACAGCCAGTGATGATCCTGGAAACCTCAAAATGAATAAAAAGGCAATCCTCCTGGTTTGTAAAACAGGAGACAAAATACACTGTGAACTGTTTTTACAGACAATGTTCAAAGTTTTCTGAACATGTTTGATCATACCAGTTGGGTTCTTTGTTTTTGTTTTCCTAGATACAGCCATTTCTGAGAAATGAATAGGTGCCCACAACTCATAGATAGCTTTCCAAAACCACTAGGAGCTAAGCACAAAAGCTAGTCATAAACATATAGAGTCCTTACATAAATTAAGTCTTCACTTCTACACAGATCTGAATCATTTACTTCAATCTTTACAGACTTCTGTCCAGCTTTATCTACTTTATCAATAATAGTCACTGAAAAATGTAAAACTAAGAGTGGATGAAACTTCTTTGACATACTTGGGGCCTCAGGAGACCACACAGCACCATTCTATTGCAATGACTCCAAATAATTTTCACATGAATGGCTAAAGTGCAGAAATGTATAATTTATTAAGATTTAAATAAATCACAGGGAGAGAAGTGCCTTAAAGTTTTTGGTAGAAATTTTTCAAAAGATTAAAAAAAAAAGTTCTAAGAAATTAAGTTCTATGTATAAAATTCTTCCCCATCTTTGATATTTCAAAGCAAAATATGTTGATAATGCTTTAAAAAGAGCATGTATGCTTTTTTAGCATTTGACGACAGTGAGATTTTTTTTTTTAATGACATAATCCAAAATTTGGGGGGAAACACCTTTCTAAAAACTTGTACTGTTACCAGCAGAATGTTATAATCATTCTCTTTTGTCTCAGCAATTTTCCTGATACAGTTCCCATACTGGAAATACTCCCAATGGCTGCTAAATTTGTCAAGAATAAAAAACTTTTTCTGTTGAATCTATTAGAACATGCCTACTTTTCTCATGGGCTGTCAAAGAATAAAAAGCCCCCTTTCTCCCAAGGGTGCTAACATCTTTTCCTTTTTGCAGATGACAATTATTACCATATCATTAGTAGTCAATAAACATCTCTCATAGTTGCCAAAATAGCTAAAATTAGAAATCCACAAGGATTCAGAATGACATTACTAAAATAAGAAATCTGAACATGTAAAAAAATCAAGTAACTCTATAAACAACAGAACAATGACATGAACATCAGTTTTATTCACTGAGAATATACTCTTAAAAAAAAATCTATGGCATAAATATAACTGTGAACAAACACTGCTTTTCTCAGCACTTTCTGCCTAGAAAATTCAGTATACTATATGAAAACATCATTAAATTAAAGCATGTAAACTTATTTATGTACAACATGATTTTTTTAACGCCAAGGTTAAAAGAAAGAAGGCACCAGAAATATTGAAAAACACAAAGAAGCAAGGTAGAAATACTGCAAGATTATCATAATTCTGTTTGCCACAGGAAAAATATTTAAGATAAAATTGAACATAAAATAAACATAGGTTATGATACAGCCAAATTATTGTCAAAGGTATCAAATTGGCTGGCTGTACATTATGGAGGTCACAGAAAATTATTACTTTAAAATGCTTCTCCACAAATTAGCATCTATAAATGCTATGTTCTGTGGTTTCCAATATGCTACCTAAAGTATCACTCCCCAAGGGAGCCCGGTTCCAATCCAGGGCAGATGAGATAGATGGAGCCAGAATGGCAGTGTTTGACAGACACTAGTAAAAAAGACCAGTGACATTCTACATACTTGCAATATCCCATTTTATTAGAAGCAGCAGGGCACAGAGGTTAAGCACATGAGCACAGGAGTCAGACCCATGTTCAAATCCTGGTGCCACCACTACAGACTGTGTGACCTCTGGGAAGCCATTTAATCTCTTCTAAACTCAGTTTTCAAAGCCGAACAGGGAGCACCTTCTTCAAAAGGCTGCAAGCAGAATGCAGGCAAACTACTGAGCCATTATCTGGTTCACAGTCTCCATTCAATACTTGTACTGAACTGAATTCACAAAAGTGAATAGCTTAAAACTATCAACTAATTTAATTAAATATATTTACTTGTCACCATGGTATTAGAGGAAAGTCAAGTTTTGTTGCTTAAGGAATCCGAAAAGGAATGTACATGGACAAGAAGATCGAAATACTGAAACGTACAAATAACATATTTCTATGACCAGTGTTGATTTATTTTGCAGACAATAGTTTTCTTCTATGGATTTCTGAAAATATTCCAACCTTCACACTGACATGTTCTCAATCTTTCTCTTTACATTTTAGAAACTAGAAAAGCTCAGACATGTAAATACACAAATGACACACTTGCCCAAGATTAAAAAAAGTGGCAAGGACTAATTATTTTTTATATGAGTTTATCAATATCTCCTATTTCTTATGAACCTATGGGAGAATATGTTTTAAAAGGGTGAATTCAATGGAACAATTTTGGAATATGTACAATTTTCTCAGAGATATCAAACCTGGTTTGTTTTGAATCGTTGATAGCTAAGGTGAACTCTAAATGCAAAATTAAATTCAAAGCCAAATAATCTTTTCTTGATTCACAGACACTAAATATTTGTAGCTGTATGGACTTCGTGGGCAGGTTTTTTTTTTTTTTTAAATAATTCCTGCAAAGTGCCTTAGATTTCATAAAAAGTAGCACCAATATTCTAGCATTACACTCCCTTCCCAGGGCAAAAAATGACAAAAATATAAAACTACAGGCAAGTTTAAAAAGTCACTCACAGTTGTCTATTTTAAAAATTAAAAACTATAAAATAACTTCATGCTCAAGAGCATCAAGTAATCAATAAAGAGATTGATGTATACATTATTTTCACCTTTAATTTTAGACTAAAGGTCAACTTCAGACCCCAGACTACTTTTCCAAGCAAAGCACAGAAGATAAAATTTTATCATTTTATACTCAAAATAGTATTGACAATGTCACAGGAAGAGGGATTTAAAAATGCAATTCACCCTGAAACTCAATAGGTTAGTGTTTTCCAAACTGCAATTTTGAAAGCCAAGTAGTGGGTCCTGACAAGAATAAAATATCAGGTGCATACTGGGTTGTAAGGGTAAGCATTGTCTGGTAAACTTTTGTTTGGTTTGTGTGTACGTATATACTGGGTCACAGTGCAAAATGTGTTTTTCACTGTTGAGTTGCTGTGAAAAAAAGATTCAGTCACTGCTCTAAGGCCCACTAAATTTTGCCTTCTGGAGCCCCCTACAGGCTTTAAATGTTAAAATCTTGAATTCTACGGTAAATAACCCTTTGTTGGAGGTTGGTTCAGGAACTAGCACTAGATAGTTTACACAGGATCAGACGCTTACACAGATAAATCGGCAGCCTTTGGTCTAAGAACTCAAAGTAAACATGTGAGCAGCCTCAATCTTGAAGCCAAATCATCCTCAAAAACCGCATTTATTTGGCAAGGTCTACGTTAGCCCTTATTATCTAATTTCATTTCAAATTGAGAGAAATATATCAGTTTCTCACAAAAGAAGCTGTCTGGGGGCAAACTAAGAAGAGATAGAATCACAAGGACTTTAGAAAACTGTTAAAAAGACATTCACTTTTATGAAGTGCTTACAAAGCAGTGTTGAAGACTCATTCAACAGAAACATGGCTAGGCAACTAAAAGGCTTATTTCTATAACCCTACTCCCCAACAAAGATTTGAGTAAAGAACAAAAATTCTGAACAATCAAGCACTAACCATTACCCCAACTCAAATGTTTTAAGAACTAGTGGATCACTCTATCAAAGTAACAGAACTCTATGGGGACTTCCGTGGCAGTCCAGTGGTTAAGACTCCACACTCCCAATGCAGGGGTCACGGGTTCCATCCCTGGTCGGGGAACTAAGATCCCACGTGCCGCGCAGTGCGGCCTAATAAGAAAAAAGAACTCTATAAAGTGGTTAGAAAACTGCAGTGATGTAGGAAATACAGACTTTCAATGAAAACAAACTAATAGGCTATTAGATTAGGGCCTTCTTCCCTTGCTCACCTTTCATAAAAGGAAAAATATAACATAAATACAAAGAAAAAGTGTTTATCACGCTTCCTAACCACCACAACCAAAAAAATCTGTTTGCAGAAGTCTAAGATAAGAGTAGACTCAAACCACAAATATCCTGCAAACAATTATCAAACACTGTTCTGACCTTAATTTCACCTGTATCAAGTCACCTATCTCAGAATGCTTGGGATGGTTTAGTTAGCCTAAGGTCGATTGCAGAACCAGGTAAGAGGCCAAATGGTAGATGATCCTGTAGAAAGGAGATCACTTGGCAATAAATGGATTTAGCATAAATGAAGGTGATTCGTAATACATGGATTAGCAGTGTATAGCCTTTTTTTGGGTCAGTCTTGGTTGGCCCCTCAAGTAGATCTTTGAGACTAAAAATGATGCCAAATGGGGCAGGTTTGACTTGCAAAATGTTGGTCCACTTGTTTAAAGCAACCCTGACTCTCTAATCTAAAATGGTCCTGCAGGTTGACATACTTACTCA
The DNA here is from genome assembly GCF_003676395.1 of Aethalodelphis obliquidens. Classification (NCBI taxonomy): domain Eukaryota; kingdom Metazoa; phylum Chordata; class Mammalia; order Artiodactyla; family Delphinidae; genus Aethalodelphis; species Aethalodelphis obliquidens. The sequence goes on from NW_020837989.1 coordinate 11,914,114, forward strand.
TGTCTTATGTTTACTGGAACATAATTAGATCCAGCCTAGACAGTAAACTGGGGCTTGTGATTCAAAATTTATCCTTGGCTATAGAATAACTTACATCAAAAGCAGTAAAAAAAAAAAATCACATAAAACCAATAATTAATGAGAGCTCATTTTAGTACTATTTGTTACTATTAAACAAATGTAATTACGTTCAAAATTATGCTGGCTCCCCCACCAAAAGCCCTAGACTCATGTTTATGATAAACATCTATTGGATAAATTATCATCTATTCAAAACAAATGGTCACACAGCTTATTTGCCATTTACTTAATTCACAAAATATGAATAAAACTTGTTTATTTGAAAATAATGAAAATGAAATTTACTCCCATTCTTTATTATTTTCCTGTATAAGCTGCGATTTAAAGAACGACTCTTCTTGGACAATGCATAAACATTCAGAGGGGAATTTTGTATGAAAAGCAGTTTTTAAAACAAGAAAATAGGAGCCCAAGTGATATATACATCCTTTTCCCATCACCACATAGTCCTTTTGGGTAAAGATCACTTCCTTCTCTTGTTATTCCTCACAAATATCCATCACAATTAGAACTGTCATATCTTTAGGTCATCTTTTTTTTTTTTGCGGTACGCGGGCCTCTCACTGTTGTGGCCTTTCCCGTTGCGGAACACAGACTACGGATGCACAGGCTCAGCAGCCATGGCTCATGGGGCCTAGCCGCTCAGCGGCATGTGGGATCCTCCCAGACCGGGGCAGGAACCCGTGTCCCCTACATCAGCAGGCGGACTCTCAAGCACTGCGCCACCAGGGAAGCCCTAGGTCATCTCTTCAAGGTGTTCTTTCCCTTCTCTCTATTGTGCTTAAGGAAAATGTCCTTCCTATTGTTTGCAGGCATCTTGAATATCCTCAAGATAATATTAAAATAATTGCTTTTATAAAATTGTTTGTGCTTTTTATCTGGGATACCAAGATCCATCCATGAACAAAGAAATATGGCTGTTAAAGGTTACTTATAAGTTAACACTTTAATGCCCTTCTCTTTCATTTTCAAGACCACTCTGTCAAAGGAGTGATTCTACTGAATATTTAATAGCCAGTGACTTCGGTACCCAAATTCATATTGAGTGGCATTCTCTCATGTACATGAACCCAACATAACACACACACACATATCCATCACTCATTCATTCTCACACTCAAGCAAGCATACACATACGTTTTCTTTCTTTCCAGAACAAGCCAGAATTACAGCTCTTTTGGTGATTGTTATAATTTTTGGAATGGTTCATAAATTTTCCAAATTCTTTTAAATTTGCAACACTTTTATCTTTTTTTTTCAATTGTGAACCATTCCATATTGCATCTTTATTGCAAAAGTCAACATGCTTCTTAGAAATTCAGATTGTAATCGATAAAACAAACATTACATATATGAATTTAAATGTATAAACAGTTAGAAATTCAACAATATCTCCTATTATACTATTACACAAGTTCACAATTTTGTAAAAACTATAATACAGGCATACTATACATCAAGAGGAACCACTATTCCTTTTCACATGATTTTTTTTTTCTTTTTTTTTGAAATAATGATCCATCAGCATGGACCTCTTTTTTTCACCCTAACAAGACGTTTTCCAATTTATCACCTTAGCTACTGACAATGTTTTCTCAATGTTACAGCATGAAGAAATTGAGGGAAATTCTGCATTCCCTGGGGTTACCTCTTAAGCCTGGGCAGCAATCCACTAGTAAACCAAGATGACCGAGCCAGGCTGGTGGTTGTTATTGCTCAACGGCTACTTAGAAAGATGTCATACACATTAAAAAGAACAGAATTTGCCTCAGATGGTATATGTTATTTCTGTAAGTGAAGATGCCAAGAAAACAAGTCATAGTTACTTGCTTTTAAGAGAAATTCTAATGCTTGGGGATCTCAGTCCTAAAGGAAAAAATATATACATTTAACTAGTTTATGCTAACCTTAACTTAAATTTTCTAACATTATATCAACACATATTTTGAATACATTTTTGAGAGTCAAACATGTTTTAGAAGTCTTAGGAAAAGACGTTTGTGAAGTATTTTAGGTGTATTGAAAACTAAGTTTTATATAAAGGGCCTCAAAACTTACTTGAAAAAGTGTCTAGCTATTCTTCACTTTAACATCCTTCTCTTTCACCCCCCTCTCCCCCAAGAACTAAAAAGGTCAAACAAATCCTCAACTCTCTCTGTACTGAGAGTGTAATAAGATGTCAATTTTAGGTTAAAAAATCATATGAAAAGGAATCTCACTCTGCTGAATTGTCAGTCTACTGAAAATTTCCTTACAGCTCCATTAATTTACTGTAATTTTCAGTTTCCAAATACAAAAATACAACAATTCTTATTGAAATCTATACGCTGGTAGTTTTAGTACACAAAAAAACCAAACAAATTATTTACAAAATTATACAGTTTAAGAAAAAACTTTGTACAAAAAATATATAAATCCTTTGTTCCCTCTATCACGTTTAAACTGTCAGGACTCAAAATATTCACCACAATGAATCTTTCAAAATATATACCAACTGAGCCACAGACATCAGGAAAATTTCGTTAGAGATGACGGAGGAAGAAGAAGCAAGATTGCTTACTCTACCCCACTGTAATGTTTTCCTTCTTTTATAAGCTTATTTTAGCTTTGTGTTTTCAGAAATATAACTATAACCTAGAAAGAGGAAGTCCTTATTATTATGAAGGGAAAATTACATGAAAACTTAAAAATGATCCTGGTTTGACACATCATTCCAGGAAAACATGTAGAAGAGGAAAGATAGTCAGAACATGGGATTTAACTTCTTGTAGCCAAGTAAATCTAGAGTCCTGATGGTTTTAAGTTTCTTAGTGAATAGTTTCTATTTTGAGAAACAGTCTTCACCTCAGGAAACAAAATCCTTGACATAGTGATCACCAAGAACCTTCTGAAGCCAACAGGAGGTTTCAAATTTTCACACCACACGTACTATAAAAACATAGCTGTGTATATCCTTGAAAAAGTAACATCCTATGTACATTAATCATTTTATTTCCCCAGGGGTCAATACAGTGTAGTGTTGCTCCTCTGCTTTTCCATCTAACATTCAGAACACAAGGACATAAATTTACAGATATATTTTACTTAACAGATACTCTATACAGTGTACAGTAAAAATGCACACAGTGAAGGAAACCGTCTACTGAAGGATGCATATGTTCATGGATAGCAACAAGCTACAAAATTATGAAAATATAAGGTCATCTGATCAAAGTCAAGTTATGACTCCCATTTATTACTAGCATACCCATCCCCCTACCCCATCCCACCCCCAACCTATCCCCAGTCACCTCACCATCATGGTTTAAATTTAGGGAAAGAATTTCACACACTTTCAAACCCTTCTGCATAACTATTAACTAAAGTGAAGCTTTAAAAAAAAAAAAAAAAAGCTGGTGACTCTCTCTCCCCACAAATCCTTCCATTATTCTCATCAAAATATCACTTGTTTATCAAGGTGCTGGTTTAAACTTTTTATTGGGGACTGACTTTTGGTGGCCCAAAAGAATCACTTATCTCAATAATGGGTAAGTCAGGCTATTAATAAAAAGGCAGGAGAAAGAAAATGGGGACGAGAAAGGGGCAACAGGTGAAAGCCTTTTATATTCTGAGAATGTTAAAAAAAAGGACCAACTGAACCAGTGCTCAGTAATTTCAAAGCAAACTAAAAATCAGTGGCAGAAGTCCAGGAGAGTTAATATGATGACAGAATGGAAATCCCACAGAGCTAGCTACCATTGCCTTATAGCATTGAAGAACAGTTACGATTTACACTAAAATATTACTTACTGCTGCACATTAAATCCCCCCAGAATTCAGATTGAATACAAATTGGGCTCCTCCTCAATAAAATAATTAAATTTACTTTTCTTCCAAGACAACTCTTGAAAGCAAAAGGGTATTTTAATTACAAATATCTCCTACTATCTGATGACCCATCCATAATAGCTAAGAGATAAAAGATTCCAGGCAATTTTTACATTTAATGAAACTTTATCAGCAGATTATAATCCAAAATAAAATTTCTGAACACCCTGTCATTTACATCATAATCCAACACCAATAGCAACAAAAACAGGTGGTGTGGAAAAATAAGGCTCTAGAGATTATCCAAGTCATTCCTGTGGATCTTCACAACTGTGTAGAAGTCACTAGGCCTTTGGTGCTTTAATATCATGAACAGTTATGAGATGTATTTAAATAGCAAACTTGCTGTCCTTAAACCTACTGTGTTGAAAATAAAAATAAAAAAAATTTTTTTGGCTCATTGACTTCTTTAAATAATTTTAAAAAGTTGTTCTTCTAAACAATATTCCTAAAAAGTATACAGCTCGCATCAGATTTCATCTTCGCCATGAACGAGATTCATATTCATCTTCATCCTCATCGTCGTCATCATGCAAAAACAAATCTGATGTTTCTGTTTCCTGAAGAAAAGAGAGGGTAAAATCTGCTCAGTGGCACAAGAAAGTTAAGTAAAGTG